>NC_137788.1:87075817-87665817 GCF_963383645.1 Muscardinus avellanarius | reverse complement strand
GGAGCTCCTGAGCAACCACTTTGAATGGCAGCTGGTTTTTGGTGGTGCTGGTACAGACCACATTCATGACAGAGTTGAAACTTTTAAGGAGCAGGACATTTCCGAATTCTAAGTAAACAAACATAAATCTTCTGAAAAATTCAGCAACTAAAGACAAGCTAACAGCCATACTTTTTTTTCTATTTTAAACAGAATGCCTTATATATTTATGTAACAAATACAGGATATGAATGACCCTCTAAACATACAACTTCAAACACAATAGGATTTTTATTTCAGTCAATATGTCCTTTATCTCTGCATGTCTGGCTGTGCCAGGAAAATACAAAGTCACTGCATAGCAGCTTTGTAAACAAAAATTACTGTCTTAAATTCCTCTACTGTATGAAGGTTGTTACAACAAAGGCTTTCTTTGGTTAACTCAACTAAATATACTATTGAAGTCTAATAATACTAGGTGTACATGTATTCCTGCTAACAACATTTTAAAAACAAAATTTCTCCCTTAATTTTAGACTAGAAAATTGATATAATTTTTTCATTTTATCAATTAAACTTTTTGGTGGGTACAACAATCCATTTAGTGCAATTAAAAAACAAAAACGGAAAAAGAAAGGCTGAAAGGCCCAGAATTCTCTGCAGATTTTTTGTATAGTATTAAATAAAGGACCCTATCATTCATTCTGCATCCTCGTCTGGTTCTTATCCTAAACTAGACCAAGTCAGAGCATAGATCTGAAGGGGTTGCTCCAGACCAGGTCTTCATCTAAAAGCACTCATCAGGTCAACAGGAGCCAGAGAATTCCCGGAGACCTGTGAGTAGATAACTCAGTGTTCAGGACCAGCATTCATTATAACTGGCTTTGAAATTTGCCTCCTCTACCAAAAAAAAAAAAAAAAAAAAAAAAAAAACAAGCCTTGAACTGGCAATTATTCTCCATCCAAAAGGGCCCTTCTCCTCCTCCTCCTCCTCCTCCTCCTCCTCCTCCTCCTCCTCCTCCTCCTCCTCCTCCTCCTTTAAAGAAACATAGGGAGATCTTTTAATATACTTGGAGGTTTCCATTTGAAAACCAGGGAGTTATTTAATAATCACTTGATTTAAATCAATATAAGCCCTTTTCATTCCATCATGCCATAGGAAGCACCAGGTATAAACTGTGGTGACTTCATGTCACTTTGTACTTTCTTACCTTGCATATGAGAACTCATTAATTATTCTATAACAAATTTTTCTTCAAGCCAGACATAAGCGATTGGTTAGATCAGGAATAAAAAGAAAAAGACAGTTTCCTAAACAAGATACCTTATCTTCTTCCTTCTGACCTCTATTGGGATATCAATAGTCACAGCTCATGTCTGATTCTCTGCACCTTGTATAAAGCTTTCTAGTTTTCTTTGTGATGATGATAACCAGCTAGTTCACTAAGAGGACAGCTTTGAAAACATTTTGCCAATGAAAACAATTAGTGAAGCAAGGTTCTGTGGACTAAAAGAGAGAGAGAGAGAGAGAGAGAGAGAGAGAGAGAGAGAGAGAAAGGCATTGCTTACATTAACATTTGATCTGCTATGCATTCTGAAACTCATGAGACTGTGGCCTATACAGAATCTAAATCTGATTGCATGTACATTTCAGTATTCTTTTATTTATTTTTCTGTTACTGGGGATTAAACTCAGAGGCATTCTGCCTCTGAGCTATACCCCAACACTTTAAGTTTTTATATTGAAACAGTGTCTCCTTAAGTTACTGAACATTTGTCTTGAACCCTGGATCTTTTAATCTCAGCCTCCCAAGGTATTGTGATTGCAAGCATGTGCCACTGCACCTGGCTGCTGCACATTTTTAAATGGGAGAAACACTTGAGTATTTCTAGTGTGCGTTAGTTGCTTTAAATATAACATTTTAGTGCTGGGACATTCCTGACCTGGTAGCATGTGAATTACACAGCAGTAAACATGTGACTTATTTTGGGATTGTTGGCATGCCATGCTAGTGAGAAGAAAAATAAAGTTTTATTTCTTATTTGGGCCAGCTGATGTAATTCAGGAAAAGATTATTCCAGAACTATATGACAATTGTAGTCAGGCAATTTACAGATAAGTGACCAGGAAGGATTCAGGTGACAACCAGAAAGAAGGGGACAGAAGTCAGCCATTCTATAGATCATGTTCTAATTGTCAATTTCATAGTAACAAGGTTTTTTTTTTCAAAAATAACTTTTGTATTCTTACAAAATTTATTAGTTGCTTTGGTCCGAAGGTATTAGAATTATATCACCATGCGGATTTAAATACTTAATGATTTCTTTTTCTTTTTTTTTTTTTTTTTTTGTTTTGTTTTGTTTTTTTGACTGGGGAGACATTGGATTAAACCCAGGGGAATTCTACTTCTGTGCTTGATCTTCAGCCCTGCTTTCAGGGTATCACTAAATCTGAGACTAGTCTTGATCCTCCTGTCTCCACTTCCCAAGAACTGAGATTACAGGCATGCACCACCTTCTTCGGCTTAGATATTTCTACTTCCTGAATTTCAAGTTCCATGTCTGAAGGACAGCAGCACATTCACGCGAGACCTTTTTCTCAATGGAGATGTATCAAAATTCCAAAGAGGCATCACAATTTATAGCTTCTTTCCAATATCACATTTTGCACATTTCTTGAAAAGCCTATGCTTATGTCTAATAATATTGTAGAAAAAAAATCTCTGTAATTATGCAAAATTAATGCTAGAAAATCTGGAAAGCAGAAACTGTCAGTAATTTTTGACCCAGTGTTAATCCGAGTTTCTCAGATGAATTGTGATAATTCATTTCCTTCTTCACAGTTTCAATTATCTCATTCATATGACTGCTTCAAGCCTTGCTTCAGCATGTAGCTATTAAAGACTGTTCTGGGCTGGGCCTGAAAGAATGCCAGACTTATTCAAGTACAATTGAGTCTAGATATTTTTTTTTATTTGATGCATCAACCAGGAATTTTAGTAAAGCACAGTTTTGGACACAGACAATACAGGTTTTCTCCTGCAAATTCTCAGGCTTTTCATTCATTCCTGGCCCTTCAGTAGGAAACCTTTTCTTAAGTCTAGTAATTTTTATATTCTTACTTGTATAATTCTTTTTGCTGCTGGACTTCAAGAAATCTCAAATTTTTTCATCACTTCTTTGCACAGGCATATAGGCTTCCTGCTATTTAGAATTATAAACAAACTTGAGTGTCTTCCGAATGTGTCATTGCTTTGTGGAAATCCATGTTCAGCTTAACTGTACCTGCAGGAAAACTTCCTTCTGTAACTGACATTCTTGACACCACAATCAAAAGTCTAAATCCTCTATGCTTTGGGGATGACTGATCCATCCAGAGAAAAACCCAGATACCGTCTACAAGAAACGCTGGACTAATCAACTAGTACTATCAAGTGTAACCAAGGAAAAAATAATCCATTTTTTCTCATACCACTGACATTGTTCAGTGTTCTCAGAACATTCTGTGCAGTTCCTTGATGTCTAAACTGGGTTAATACTAACCCATAACTTTATCTTTGAGCTCCATTTGTGTGTGTGTGTGTGTGTGTGTGTGTGTGTGTGTGTGTGCGCGCGCCCATGCACGCAAGCACGTGTGTGTGTGCCCCCATGCACGCAAGCATGTGTGTGTGTGTGTGCATGCATTACTAGAGATTGAACCCAAGGGCATATTACTTGCCCCAGGCCCCCTTTTTATTTTAAAATAGGGTCTCACTACATTGCTGAGGGACTTGCTAAGTTGCTGAAGTTGCTCTAGGCCTCTCAAGTATTATAATTAGAGGCATCCACATCACACCTGGCTATTAGCTCCATTTTTTAAATATAGAATATGTAAAAATTAATTCTGAGTAAAGAATGCCTAATCTTACCCAAAATAAAATAGAAATAGTGCTTTAGGGTAATAAATAAATTTGCTTATTCATGAGAGCCCCATCTTCTTTTAAAACATCACAGTAACATTCTGCAATTTCTGTCCTAGAATAATGTTTGTTTTTTTCCCCTTTGACATCGCAGCACCATGGCTTTATGACACAACAGGGTACACTTGGTTGGTGTGTTAATATCACAGTTTGAAAGCAGTAAGCCATGAATTCAAAGGAGAGGAACTACAAAGGACCAAAAAGTGTATTACTGGTTGAACAAAGTACATCCTGAAGTGGTAATTCAGGTTTTATTTTGTCACTTTATTAATGATACTCATTATGTTAAAGGGTATTATATTACATAAAAGGAATCCTCTGCCCCCCAACTGTACATGGGGATAATACTGTAATCCCACCAAGGCATTCCAGTATGCTGCCAGCTACCTGAGCAAAGCTCAAAATGCTCCTTTATTAGTGCCAGAGCCAGACTCGAATAATAGCTCTGATTTCATATACACCAGGGATGCATTCTATACAACAACATGTATTTATATGAGTCAGGTATATTAAATGAACACAGTTAAAGTGAAAGTGGGCAATGAAATAATCAATCACTACCAGATACAGAACATTATCACATGTCTCTTTGGAGCCTAAGACTCCTTCCCATCTCCGTCCACCATAGAATCAAGGAGGCCAGGAAGAAAAGGAAATGGGTGTTTCCTGTCTACATGAGAGGAGAAGAGGAGCTGTTTGGTGGGGTTAGCAATCTAAGCAGGGCTGGCTTAAGCACAGTCTGCTGTGCTTTGTAGGGAGGATACCCAGGCCTGTGCTGGGTCTCTGCTTCCTCACCATGATGCTGATACAGAGGGATTCTGCACACTCCAAGGACCACAGACACCTTGACACTTTTCCCATCAATGTTTGAGACAGCTTTACTGAATTGAAAAACCAATCATAGGCTACATTATCAGAATTGAGAAATAACAACAAAGTATTGCTTTTAGTCATCACAACATGTGTAGATGCATGGGAAATTACGTAAATAAAAGATCACATCTATTGAATGTGTATGACACCCCTACTAGCTTAGGTGGTTCATATACACTATCTGATTTACTTCTATGACACCACCACTAGGCACTGTTATTAACACCATTTGCCAAAAGTCAGCCTGGCTCTGAGACCACTGCACAGAACCATGTGCATATAAACCATCCATGGAAGAGTATTTTTTCTTCTGCTGTACCAGGAGGAAAGTGATGGGTACCTTCTTAGCCCTACCTGATAATTTCTCCCATAGAAGGAAATGGAAAAAAATCATATTGCAATATCATATTTTACCATGTTCTAAATTCTCAGAAGTTTTATTTTTTTTTAAAACGAATTCACTCATCCCTCAGCCTCACACAAATGAAAACAAGCAAACACTCTTGTGACATCTTTCTAGAGAGCTTCAAGAGGAGAGGATGGGTATTGTGATTTAGAAAATGCAAGCAACACAGAATAGAGAAGCAAAATCCAAGTGGCTGGAACCAAGGTCTGTACTGAGAGCTCTGGACATTTCAGGGAGATCAACTAAAATGGAAACAGAGTGAATAGAATAGAATCAATCTAGATTTTTCTTTTTGGAAAAATATAGAATAGAGTCAGAGATGGCCTTTAAGATAGACACACCTTAATTTAAACCAGTTTTTACAAACCTGAGCTGTGTGGTTTTAGGAATATTAGGTAACGTTTCCAAGTCTCTATTTCCTCATCTGTAAACATTATCTCCTTCCTAAGAGTTTCATTAATGTCACATAAAAGGAACCACATAGTAACATGTCCATGCCCAGCATGCCTGAAGCATAGAATTAATTTACTTGTACACATGGAAAGATGGTCATTGTTGGAGTACCTTTTACGATAACTTCTTATTCTATGAAGAAGTTATTTGTGTTGTGTCCTACTGTTAGTAAAAACTGCAAGAGTCAAGATGCAGTAAACAGGTGAAAGGGCCATCTGTACCTTAGTGTTAAGTTTGTCTTTGGTGTGCATCTCCCGCAAGACAGAGAATTTACTCTATATTCTCTTGGCTTTAGGGAGCTAGTAACAATAGTCCAGGCAGAGGGCTTTCTGGGGTTATCACCTGGTGGGAGATAATAAACTTAAAAAAAATTATAGAAAAATAAAAAAAAACAGAAAGCCAGGAGAGTATGCTACATTTTTCTAAACCAGGTTATCTATATTGGTATTGTCATAAATGTTAACACATCTGTAATTCAAAATTTTCTGGTAGCTACATTAATATATGTGTGTGTTGTATGTATGTGTGTGTGAAATTCATTTCAGTAATATATTATGTTAATATATTAGTTCCAAAATATTATTCTTTTAAATGGCAATATATTAAATTATTAGTGGGATATTTTACATGTTTATACATGTAAAAATATACATGTAAAATATAAAATATACATGTAAAATACCGTGCCTGATTTAAATCACATCTTACTCAGTCTAGCTACATTTCAAGTGCTCAAGACCAACCGTGAGGCAGAAGGGTGGAGGCTGGTGGCTTTTATATCCAGTGGTACAGAAATATATGCTCACTTACTTTTTTTGGCCAGTATCCCTTAGTAAAATCTAGTCACATTAGAAGCTTCATTTTAGCTAATATTTTAAGATAAAAGCACCCTTAACCTGCTCCAATGCCCTAGTTTTAGAACAGTATCCCCTGAAGCCAGTGGGTTGCTGCTTGTCAGTCAAAGAAAAACCCCAAAGCTCCAAAGGTGTAGATAAAAATAAAAAGTTACATCTGTGGACCACACAGTCCCTTCCATCAGGTGAATACTTCCATGACTCTCCTATGGAAGAGAAGATGACATTTTCTTTTGGTTAAACAAGGTTCATTTCTACTGATATTCCACTTTAATATTCCATCAAATGGAATGTCAGTACGTAGAATCTTTGTATAGGGCTGCTGCATGCCAGGTAGGGCTACATGTGCATGGTTATGTATTTGCTCACTTAAAAGATAAATGCTTTGAACATTTTTCAAGTGAGAGAACCAAGATACAGTGAATTCCAGTGAGTTCTAGGAACTGGTCCCATAACTAGTAAGCATGAGATGCAAAATATGAATCCAGGTAATTAGACTCTAACCCACGGCTCCAGTGGGTCCCTGGCCTGTCTTCTCAATTAATGGTTGCGACAACAATAATAACAACAACATATATGGTTCTAGAATGAAACGCAGCTGTCCTGCTCTTCATTGGCCTGAGACTCTAGGGAACCTCATCATCCCTTAGTATGCATATTAAACTAAAACTCCAGACACTTCATTCCATCAGTACTTTTATAAGCAACTCTTTTATTTAAAAAAAAATCAGCTCCCAAAAATCTCTGCATATATTCAGGAAGAACACAGCTGTTACATTCAGAAGATACTTGGCAGCTAATGGACAATTCCATAAAGGGAAAAAAAAAGTTGGCTGAGGTGAAACGCCTTTTGTTCCTTTCCCATTGCAGTCTTTTCTCTTGCTTCTCTTTTATTTTTTCAGTACTCATATTGCATGACTTTGAACGTCAGGTAGGACAGACCTGAAGACAGATATCTGGCAAACCCATTGGTCAGAATGTTAGGAGTTTAGACTGGATAATAGGTGTTGAGCGAGTGAAAGAGAACACCTTCCACAACTTGATCAATGAGACCCTGCGAAATTCATGTGCAGATCCACCTGTGACTCCCCCCTTTGTTCTCTACACCATAACAAAGATTAGGGGAGAAGAGGGAGGGGAGAAAATAAAACAGCCCCTTTTTCTTTCATCTACCCAACTTTCAGGATTCCTAGTGTGTATTCAGGGTTAACATTTCTTTCCAAAGCTGTTCATGTGACTCAGTAAGTAGAAAAGAGGTGATTTTAAGCATTCGACAAATCTGATTTGAGTCACTGACCTCTTTTCCCCTAATATTAAAACTTTAACCACTTCATTGAAACATTCTGAGGCTTCATAAATATCTACTAAAGATGAGTAACAAAATATACCTCTTCAAGTTGTTGCAAAAAACAAACATGTATAAAATGACATCCACAGTGCCTGGCATATAATGGCTATTATTTAAATAATAGTCACTATTCAAAGTTTTAGGAATTTGAGGTAAAGAAGCATTCCTTTCCCTAGATTTTTTTAAAATCCAGGAGTGACAGGCTTTTAACATTTGTTTGTATATTTGTTTATTTTTTTGTTTTGTTTGGGTACTGGGGATTGAACACAGGGGCATTCTACCTCTGAACTATACTTCTAGCCTTTTATTTATTATTTTTTATTATTTTGAAACAGTCTCACTAAGTTGTTGAAGGTCTCTCAAAATTACTGAGGCTGGCCTGTAATATATGATCCTCATGTCTCAGCCTCCCAAAGTACTGAGATTACAGGTGTGCACCAGCATGTCCCACTAGATTTGAGAGTTTTAACAGAGACAGTACAGATGTCAATAAGTGAGAATAGGTGCTGGGCTTCAGGCAGCTATCTTTAAGCTGCCTGCAGGACAGTGGCACTATAGACTTTCAGACTGAGTTAGAAGACAAAGCAGAGAAAACACAAGGTCCATATATCAAAGTCAATGAGAGTCTACTCCTCACAGTATTCTTCCACTCCTTTCTCCCGAGATGTGAAGTTCCTCTTGGAGCAAACCTAAAATAAGCATTGTAAAGATAAAGAAAACATTCTGTGCTCCAGCCCCTTTCCAAGCCCACGGGGGCTGCTAATGGCCTGGCAGAGCATTACAGCTAAGCACATGTCCTCCTCCTCCAGGTCTCTGTGCCTGTGCATTAGGGCCAGTTCTAACCTGGACCTGCTGAGTCACAGTGGACAGCCCACACAGCCTGCTGACCTCAAACTCTCTCTCATAAAGGAGAGTAGAAATGGTAAAGCAGGGAGTTAGTGGTCATCATTCCTGCTTGAAAAAAACCCAAAGCTCAGTTAGTCAAAGGCAAAGAGTAGCTGTTTAGAGCCCAGGCTTCTTCTGCCAAGCCTAGGAGCTGTGTAGGAGCTAAGCCTCTTGCCTCCCTCTCCAAGCAGCTTCATGTCAGTCTAGTTGCTGATCCACAGGAACTCTAGGTCTTTTTCATGATAGATTTGTCAACTTTTACATAGCCATGTTATTGTATGGACACATCAGCGTATGCAATGCAGACGTGCTCTCCAGAGCACAGAGGCAGCTGATGAAATCCTGAGACCTCAAGGACACACTGTTGAATTCATGGCCAAGTGAATGCCATTTTTCCACCTCTTGGTTGCCTCACACTCTAAATATATCAATTATAAAACCCCTCAGCATAAACCAAAGTAAAGAGATTAAAAATAAAACCATCTGTTCACTTAACAAGTGCTGATGGAGAACCATCCACAGAACAAAGGTGGAAGTAAGTCCATGTGTGCTCTTCAATGTCACCGTCTGCTGGAGCAAGTGGAGGCCGCAGGGATATGCAGAGCTCCAATGAAGGTAATGGCAGGTGCCGCCAAGTGCTTAGGGTGAGTGAGAACTTGGACAAATATAAGGGTGGATAGTGGAAGAAAAATCAACCAACACAAAATCATTGAACAAAAAGCCCCTTGGGATCCTACTTCATTCTCAGGTGACTTTTCCTTCCATTCCATTGAGGTCACCCAGACTATCAAGGGTGATTTGCACCCACTTTGCATTTCTACACAACCCATCCCCGGTGGGGATCACAGGTTCTGGTGCGCCTCTCCCCTACCTGAGAAGCTACTTCTGATTTTCCTCTACCGGCTGCTTCCGAAAAACATGTATAAAGCCATCACCCCTCTCTTTTCTCTCCAACCTCTTTCCCAGCACCTCCCCACATCTTCTAAAAATGCTCACATCTGTCATCCAATAAAAGCTCTCCCTTGGAGTCACACACTCCTTATTCACAGATTTTTTTTCCACTCACAAGACTCAAAAGTTCAGTGTACACTACCTACTGTCATAAGCCCTCACTACAAGTCACTTTCCATCCTTACTGCCTCACTGAAAATGCTCCTTTAAGCGCCCCAAGATTTGCCGATCTCCAAATGCAATGGACATTGTATAATGACAGTCTCATGACACCTTTGCTACCTTGCCTCCATTCCGCATCTTCTCCTTGCAGTTTTCCTTTCTAGTCTCTGTGATTCTCTTACACCTTTCTGATGACTCCTTCCCGGTTTTCCTTCCCCTGCTCTCTCCTCCCATCTGCCATTTAAATGTCGATGTTCCCCAGGGTTTTGGCTGTGCTTCTAGCTGCCTGACTCCCCCCAGCTCCTGACTGTTTTCTAAATTCCAGATTTCCAGTTACATCTGTGAGCTATACAACACCTTTCAACAACTACTTTTATTTTCTGAATAAATTAGCCTAAGTCAGTTTCTGTTGCTAAGAACTGAGAATAGAGGATATCTGGCTTAAGAGCATTTCTAGTTAAAAAGAAGAGAGAATGCAATTGTGTGTGAGTACAGTAAGAATTAACCAGGAGCCAGCAAACACAGAAATGAGAACACGGTAAAGCAAATGAAAAAGTCCCTCGGCAGATGAATGGACACTCATTGAAGTAAGGTGATATCCCCAATTGTACTGTGCAGTGGGGGATATTGTGTCTAGTCTGGGGGTACTGCACTTAAAAAAAAACAAACATGCATTCTTAAAGCATTTTTATTAGATTTTATGTGAAGAATTCTATCAGGCAGTACACTTATGTCATTAATTTTGTGGGAACCATACATTTCAAGGCCAGAAGTACAGAAGAATTAGGTGTGCCCTAGAGAAGATGGATCCAGAACTACCCCGAAGAACAAGAATAGTAATGTGTGCACAGGATATTAAGTGATAAATAAGATGCACCTGTAGACAAAGGGAAAGGTGACCACTCTAGGCAGAGTGAATGGCATTCAGAGGAGGCTGGGATGACAGATGGTCATGTATACAGAAATGACGAGGCAGGGATGGGCAGTGAACATGGAGATGAAGGGTGTGGTCTAACGAAGAAGTGGAGCCTAAGCCTCCACAATTTGGGTGTCGAAAGGCCTAGAAATCATCTCTATGGGTCAAATGAAGGATGTGCCCTTTTTTTTAATCCTGAAAAGAAGTGCAGGGAACACAAGATGTCACCATGGAATTGAAGAGCTTTCTCTTGCAAGTACAAGTACACAAACTTTTTGCCTAGATGCCTATACTACTGAAGAAGAAATTCCTAATGACTGGATCAGCTTCACTAGAAAATAAAACATTTTAATAAGAGAAGTTCTCTTGTAGTCTTATTCAAGCTTACCTGTAAATGTATAAATTGAATTAACAGAGTAAGAATCCAGGTTACATGAACTGTATGATTTATGCTAATTATAAGATTTCTACTGTTTTTATGCAATAAATTTGTTGTTATCATCTATGTTATTCATTAACATACTTCTTGGTGGAAAGCTATGATGTGTATGATACCCTCCTGAAGTTCTGGCTCAATAGCAGTAGCCAGTAAGTAAAGCCACCTTTCCTCTTTAAAGAAAATATTTTTAAATTAAGAACACAGACTTCTGATAAAAATTGTGTGTGTGTGTGTGTGCACACGTGTGTGTATGTGTGTATAATGGGGGGCACTAGGGACTGAACCCAGTGGCATTCTACCTCTGAGCTGCACTCCATCACTATTTTATATTTTATTTTGAAGCAGGGTCTCATTAAGCTGCAGAGGGCCTTGCTGAGTTGCTGAGGCTGGCCTTAGAACTATGATCCTCCTGTCTCAGAATTCCCAAGTACAGGGATTCGAGGTATGCTCCATCATACACTTTTTAAAATAAAATTACATATTTTATATCAACTCCTACTCAGGTGACTTTTCCTTTAATCACATCTTCTTCTTTTTATTTTTATTTTTTTGGGGGAGGGAGGGAGGGTAATGAGGAATTGTACCCAGAATATTCTACCTTTGAGATACAATCCAAATTATATTGTATTTTTTATTTTGAAGTGGAGTCTTGTAAACTTGCTAAGGCTGTCCTTGAAACTGTGACCCTTCTGTCTCAACCTCCCAAAGTTCTTGGATTACAGGTGTATGCCACTACCCCTGGCCCTTAATCACATCTTAATAATTAACTCCTTTCTATCTTGTCATCTTTCATAATCATTCCAACAGTGGAGGAACAAAATCCATATATAGGTTTCTCATCACAGCTGGCTTTCAACTCAAATTTCCTTTACCCCCTTCAATTTCTACCCAGTTAATTTTGACTTGCTTTCTCTCTTCCCCAGTCTATCCCACATTTAGTTCTCATCATGGTGATTATTTACTTTCTCTTGGACATCTCATGCCTCCCTCAATGGATATCCCAAGACTTCTATCTCTTCAAGGTTTTATTCAAAATCTTACCAGATGATCTTGTCTTGTACTTCATAGGCAAATGTGTGAGCACCTGGCATCCATCTCTTTCTTACCATGCCATTCAAAACAATTTCAAAATAAGTATACATTTGAGCCGGGCGTGGTGGTGCATGCTTGTAATCCCCACACTTGGGAGGCAGAGACAGGAGGATCACACAAGTTCGAAGCCAGCCACGCTGGCTTAAGAGACCCTGTTTCCAAATAAAAATATAAAATAGGTCTGGGAGTATAGTCTGGAGGTAGAAGGGTTTCCAGGAACCCCAGTACCACCAAAAAAATTAAAATATAATAATAATAATAATAATAATAATAATAATAATTGTACATTTGAAAATAAATCAATTATATTTCTCCTTACCTTCTCACATTTTGACCAAGGATATTATTTTAAAGTATGATAGCACAATGGATCGTGTGTCATTAATTAACATTTTCCTCTATACTTTCTCTTCCTCTAAAAATGAGAAAGGGCTCAGTGTTTTTTCTCCGTTTTTATATAGATTACTTAATGATTATATGTTATGGGAGAATAGATTTGGGACAATTTGGGACATGTGAAAATAATTAACATGTCTTTATACTTGTTCATAAAGGTCATGACAAAGATGTGAACTAGAAAATGAGAGTAGTGATAAAAAGACTAAATCTTTCAATAAATAATTAAGAGATACACTCAGGAGAGTGACTAATATCATTACACGTTATAAGAAGCATATTCTATCCCTGCCATCCACACTAAGTGGCCCTACTGGAACCACTGCTTATCACTGATCCTGTGACCATCACCCCTGCAGGATGGGTGATTCACTGTCTACTTCATGATTCATGAAGTTCAGCTCCAAAGTTAGGCACTAGCACATCTGATTGGCCAAGACAAAGTCATATAAAATATTTTTCTGATGCTTAGAAACCAGGAAAGCAAATATTTGGAATTTTGAGCTTCTGGATAGAAGAAAGTTCCCTCACAATTAGGAGAAAGATTACATCCCACAGGGTTGATACAAATGCGACCTATACTCTTCTCATGTGCTTCTGAACATAAAGGCCCAAGTTTTCTATTAATCTCAACTAAGTAGAATTTTTTACTCCTTTACTCTCATTTTAATTTTTCTGTCTAGCTTTACCTTGAATGTGTCTTAACAGTTAGCCCAATAAGCTTTAACCACCCACAAGTTAAGTAAAACTGTAAATCCGAACATGAGTTTCTATGAAACTGTTGGGAAGGACAAGAACAAAGCTCTGTGGAAACCAACCACAATTAAGATACCCAAGTTTGAACTTAACTCCCACTGTGAGAGCTGCTTAGTGGTTTATGAAGACATGTCAGTGTGTGATCACCAAGTCTTCCTTTGTCATCTCATTTCAAATAAAAAAAAACTACAACATTCCTAAATAGTCTAAATAAAACCCAAGTGCACCATGTTGATAATAGTCTCTTGATTTTCCATAATGGTAGAACCTATATATCACAGTAGAAGGAAGGATACTTTTTGCTTAGAATTTTTTTTTTCTTATGAGTAAATCAAGGATGGAAAATAAGAACAGAAAGATAAGGAAATATCTTTTAGGGGAAATACAGGAAATAGAAACAATTCCAGACTAGGTATTAAAGAAACTCAAGCCCAATAGATAAGCAAGAAGAGACTAGAAGTCTGATGATCAGTTGCTTTACCTACTGACGTAATGTGCCACGAAGGAGCGTGTCAAATACGAAACATGGCTAGAAGCCCTGAAGCAAATTGTTCACCAGAAATGATTAGTCCCATATTTATTACTTTGAAAACCAACAGGTGTCAACTAATTCATAACTTCAGAGGGGAACCCAGATCTACTGGCAAAAGGCCCTATACCTTTAGACTCACAATTTGTCCCAACCGGGGTCCCCTGCAGCTTCAGAACTGGCATACCAGGCAACTGCTCTGTAGCAAAAGGCTTTTTTGAACTGCATTTTTTTTTTCAGCAGTTAAATCTGAGCTGTAACATTTGGCAGGTTTCCTTGCTAACATTTGGCAATAATTGTTTATCAAATGCTAACAAGGAATGCTGCCAAATGTAACAGCTCTGCCTGAACCATCTAAAATATAATATTGAGGCAAAAGTCTACAGACATGTGCTCAATCCTTTCTAACTAATCCTAGAAATAGGATCCTGTGCCCTTGGTCATCAGACCACACTGCTCCACAGCAGGGATTCTCGAGGACCAGATTCTCTTTCCTCTGCACTGGTTATTCTTTCTCTTGAATCTAAGGAAGCTTATGAAAGAAAGGCCTGGTAAGTACAGAGATGGAAATTTACAACAGGCTGGAGACCACATGCCTTATAACTTCATCAATTTAGATGCAAATTTGTGAAATACCAGGCAGGAAACCAGGCTGAATTACCTTTGATGGACAAGTCATTTTCAATCATACTGGTCCCCTGAGTGTTTCTTGTTATTCTCTCGAAGGCCTCCTTCTTGTCTTCATTTGGACCTTTCTTCGGGCTCTTGTGCATTGCAGGTCTAGCCTTCCTTATCTTTATTAAACTAAATAATAAGATGCCTACCTCAAACTTCAAATTTTCCAAAGACTCTCCTATGCCTCCCTCACATGACTTTTTCTGATTTCCTGTGCTCCTTTTATTTTAAGTCTTCATGGCCTGAAGTCTTATTTGACAGTGATACTATTTATTCTGATTAGCCTGGTTTCCAGGCAGTTCAGTACCTTGTGTCTTGCTTTTACCAATCAGCCTACAGATACATCCATGGCTAGATTTGACTGCCTAAGTCTAGCAGCACTTCTAACAGGAAGCTATATAAAATGCCTATTTAATGGCTGGTGAGTAGTTGTTTCCACCAGCATACTCATTACTGTAATTCAAAACACCTGACCAGGAGCCAGGATTGGTGGCGCACACTTATAATCTCAGTATTTGGGAGGGTGAGACAAGAGGATCGCGGTTCACAGACAGTCTCTGCTACTTAGTGAGGCCTTTGCAACCCAGTATGACCCTGTTTCGAAATAAATAATAAAAAATAGGGCTGGGGGTGTAGCTCGGAAATAGAATGCCCCTGGGTTCATCCTCAGTATCACAAAACAAACAAACAAACAACACATGACCACCACAACTTAGAGGAAGGAAGATTTCTTTGCTCACAGTTTTGGAGATTTCAGAGGTTTCAGTCCATGTTTGACCAAGTGAAATCTGTGGAACTCAGAGAAGAGAGAGAAAGAGAGAGAGAGAGGGAGAGAGAGAGAGAGAAAGAGAGAGGGGGGGGGGGCTCTGCTCTCATATCATGGAAGCAAGAAGCATGCAAAAGCAAGGGGAGAGAGGACCATATATAATCCCCAACACCACACTCTCCAACAACCAAGTACTACCTCCTCCACAACCAAGCCCGTCTCTACCATGACTGTCTTATCTCCACGAAGTCAAGGGGAGACTTTCCAAATCCAAATCAGAGCAGTAGTCTTAAGTAGATACAAGTTAGAGAACAAATGCTACTTGTGTTGTTGTTAAGAAGTGCTCATTTACATCCTGATAACTAATACGCCAACTCTATGCCTAGCTATTTATCAAAATAGATCTCTTAGACACTTTCCCAGGTAATTTTAGTTTGTGTTAGCTATATTTGAGTCGCCAGCTCTATTTAAAAAGAAACAAACTGCCTTTCTTTAAAATAATTCTATGATTCAAACTTTTAAGCCTGCAGCAATCTTTTACTGGGTTTCAGCTACATGCTACTTTGCTAGACCAATGGAACACAGAAGTAAGATACACACTGCTCCACTCCTGTCTCCTCAAAAAACATGTCTGACAATGTCAAAATATTATTTAAATAACAAAAATATTAGTTGAGAGATAGAGACAACTCATTTCCCCCCTCATGTTTATGGAAGCAAATAAATTTTCCTTTCAGATATTCCCTAAATATATATATATATATATATATATATATATATATATATATATATTTTTTTTTTTTTTTTTTTTGCAGGTCTGTGGATGGAACCCAGAGGCATTTGACCTCCGAGCTACACCCCTGCCCAATTTTTTATTCTTTATTTTGAAAGCAGATCTCACTGAGTTGCAGAGGGCCTCACTAAGTAGCTGAGGCTGTCTGTGAACCGTGATCCTCCGGTCTCAGCCTCCCAAATGCTGGGATTACAAGTGTGCGCCACCATGCCTGGCTCCCTAAATAATTTTATGGGTATTTCTTACTTTATACATATACACATTCACATCATACATATAAATAAATCATTCAAAGTACTACAAACCAAAGGGCTTGGGAGTAGTTCATGGGGGCAGAACAGTTAGAACATGCAAAATTAACATTTTCACCCTTACTATAAGCCTATGGCAAAAATATTTCCAAATGTATGATTTAGGTATTGCAGGAAAAGTATTGAAGCTCTATGCACTCTCTGATTTACGGCTTAATAGCTGAGTCATCCAATAATTTCATTAGGATCACAGAAATTCAGATTCCTCACACTTAAAATGAGGATCATATGCCTTTCATGAGTAGGTCAAAGCCTCTGCGAGGTACTGTCACAGATTCTTCATGTAAGATCGTCAGATCATGCCGGGCATGGTGGTGCAGGCTTGTAATCCCTGTACTTGGGAGGTGGACACAGGAGGATGACACAGGTACGAAGCCAGCCACACTGGCTTAAGAGACCCTGTTTCCAAAAATATAAAATAGGTCTGGAAGTGTAGCCCAGAGGTAGAAGAGCTTCCAGGAACCCCAGTACCATCAAAGAAACAAAAAACAAATCTTTGGATATTTTTATTTAGAAAGCCCAATAAAACAATGAGCTATGAGAAGTTAAAAGTCAAATACAGATGATAATCTTTAAGTTTTAGTTTGGGATTATTTTTTACTTAAAATTTATAGTTTTTCTCCAATCTTAAATTGTACACAGGAATAAAAGGACAATCCCCTCATCTACATAGTAGAAGACACAGGTATAGTTTCTCTTGGAAAATTCCAAAAAATTATTGGACATGGGTCATACAGGGCTGCCAGCCACAAGGCAGCCTGCCTTGTGCCTTCCTCGACCATAATTGTCAGCGAGAAAAACCCAACCTATAAATGGTAGCCAGGCAGCAAAGTGAACCTTCACACAAAGAATTTTCCAGCCCAATCAGGCACCAAATTTGGACAAGACTCTTTGGATTGGTGCCAATGTAGACTGATTCATAAACTTGTCAGGGTTTGAGCTTTCTCACAGCTGTGTAGGTTACATCTTTTCAGTACTCCTCCCCTCTAGACTAGGATATTTTCTGGAACCTAACCAAATACAGCTGACATCCAGGCTCTGGGAAATCAGATTGCCCTTTCTGTTGGAGCTGGGAGTTTGTATTAACTCAAGGACATTTGGGGATTTGACTCTTTGCTATAAAAAGAGACCATCACTGCTTATATACAGTCTTAGCTCAGCAGAGCACCTCCTCATTATTTTTTCAACAGATGTCTTAGTGAAACATATTTTACTATTTATGTTAGCCTCCTGTAAAACATCTGAGAAAACTCAGAATAACAATGAAAAATGATTGTGTTCACAAAATCAAGTAAATCCAATAATATTTCTGACAGAATTGATTACAATAATGTCAAACGCCCCTTTCCTCTCCTTTGAAAGTTATTTCAAACATAAAGATAATGAAATATGTTGCCTGTCACTTGCAAATTGTGTGCTGAAAGTCTAAAGAGATAATTTAAAGATTTCCAGGTAGAACAACACACTTGCTTTATTTTATTTGTCAAGGAAATATATTAGTTAGGAACTTTCTGCTGTAAAAGTTGGAAATCCCAAGAGAGGAGCAGATTTTTAAATTAGAATATGAACTTTCTTCATGGGTCACAATACCTACATTGCAGAAACTGCTTCTATATCTGTGGTAGGTGTAGGGGGGGGAAGAAATTTAGGTGATATTATTTCCATAGAATTTCAATATATTTTTGTTATGATGGTAGAGGAGAATGGCTAAATGCATAAATGTTTAGCAGCTTTAAATCACCTGGGACCTAATTCCAAGTATATCACTCACTAGCTGTGTGACCTGAAAAAGCTACTTAACCTCTCTGAGCTTAAATTTTCTCCCCTATCGAGGTACACAATAACAATTACCTCATTGGTGTGAAAAGTGGATGAAGTTAGATTATATATGTAAACCACTCTATAGTATGTGGCACATAGGAATTACTCAATAGTGATAGCTATTATTATTATTATTATTATTATTATTATTATTATTATTATATTGAGTGCAATCATAATGTTTTAAGTAAATTGTTTTAAGCAAAATACAGTTCTCTAAACATACTCCTTTGCATCCTTTATGCTTCCCCTTTATTATTTTAATCTCATAAATCATAATAGAGTTAAGCCTCCCTATCCATGGTTTCCATGTCTACAGTTTCAACCAAATGTGAATTGAAATATTTTTTGAAAAATTCTAAAAATTCTGAAAAACAAAACTTGAACCTACCACTTGCGAAGCAATATGAGGAACCGATATGAATGAGGTGATGTACAGTAGGTACCCTGCTGTGGTCTCCTCCAGTTCATAGCTCCTTGAACTATCTCCAGCCCTCTTCTGAGCATTATTCCCCAACTGAAAAGGTAGCCTACAATGGTTGCATCTGTCCTGAACATGCACAGAATTTTTTACTCTTTATTATTCTCTTAACAAGATAGTGCAATCACTACTTGCATAACATCCATATTGTATTAGGCATTATAAGTAATCTGGAGATTATTCAAATTTCACAGAGGATGTGAAAGTTATATGCAAATGTTACACCAGTTTATATAAGTTTTATCAGTGCCCACAGATTTTTGGTATCCTTGGAGGTCCTAGAACCAATCCAATATGGATACCAAGGAATTATTGTACATCCCACAATCCACACATAACCCTTTCACATTGATTTCTTGTTAAGCCTTGTGATGTGGGACTTATTATCTTTATTCTGTACTGGTGGCTCTTTTTATTTGTTCTTTTCCCACTCCAGGTAAACCCAGCTCCTCCAAATCCAGAATATATCTGCTACATGGCAAGTACTCAGTTGACAATAGGTAAACTATCTATTGTACCACTGAGCTCTTTACACAGATGAGAAAATGGTGGGTCTGAAGGAATCAGTGAATTCCTTAAAGTCATTGTCATTTCAATTAATAAAAGAAGAGCTAAGATGTGCCCAGTGGTCCTCAGTAGGGGCCTCTGCCCATTTTCCTACATCTTGAAGGCTTGCTGGGCGGGAGCTGCATGCTATAATGCTCTAGAATCCCAACTCATGTATTTTCCTAACTAATTTTCGAAGCACACTTTCCCTGTGCAATCTTCTTTACCACATATCAAAGAGGGCAACTCGTAAACCTCAGTTAGTGGAGTACTTTTGAACACCAACCACTGACATTCAAGCAGTTAGGCAATTATTGCTGCTGGAAACCCAAAGACTCAGTCAGCATGTCACTAGTGCTTCCATCTCCAATGAATTTACCACCAGGAACATTAAAAAAGGAAAGTAGTGAAACGGTGAAGTAAGTGTCTGATGGTTAAATGTCACAATAACAGATTTTGTACAGCTTAATTTTTATCAGGGGGTGGGGTAAAAGGGAATGTTCCTTAGGAAACAGTAGGGAACAGTTGGTAGTAAAGCCAATTTATGTTCTTGTATTTTGCTGTCAACCACAAAAGATATTGCCTTTATCTGATTAAGAAAATGTTTTATTAACTCTTTTATTTATTTTATATTTTATTTCTTTTTTTTTTTGCAGCACTAGGGATGGAACCCAGAGGCACTCTACCTCCGAGCTACACCTCTAACCCTATTTTTTATTCTTTATTTTGAAACAAAGCCTCACTGAGTTGCAAAGGGCCTCACTAAGTAGCTGAGTCTGTCCATGAACCACGATCCTCCTGTCTCAGCCTCCTAAATGCTGGGATTACAAATGTGCACCACTACACCCGGCTATCTAACTCTTTTAATCCATCAAATTAGATCTTCATTTTATACCTATATTTCTGGGCCATAACAAGAAGCTTAGCTCTGCTTCTCATTGCTACTGTGCATTTATTATCTTGTGTTACAATCACAGGATCCTCAGGGAGGCAGAGGTGAGAGTTATTACTCCCATTTTCCAGATGAGGTCATTGGAATTCTTCATGATCACATGGGCTAGGATGGAGCCAGGGCTGGGGCGCACCTCTTGCTTTGCTGTTCAGAACTCCTTCTCAAACAATCCAGGTCTACTGAATATGTTTAATAGCCCCATTGACCTTTGGACCGATTTTCTAAGCATTTCACATATGTCAAGTGCTTGGCATACATCAGAGAAGATGGAAACTGGACGAGATGCTGATTTTACCCTATTTATTTTTCTGTAGTAAATTCCATAGTTAATGTCGGTAGACAGGCCACTTAATATCCTTCCTATGTTTATTCGGGAGTTTCAACCTTTTTCTTACTTTTAATAAAATTCTATAGATTTTAAAAAAAAAAACACAAGACTCAGAATACTTGAGGGCTGTTTTTCAAATCTGATTATTATTCCCAAATGAACACTTTCACTGATTTCATAGCCTTTTGTAACTGTATTTACCTCATTCAGAGCCACAGTGTCAATACCACTCAGGTTGCTTATATGTGCAAGGTCAGTTGTGAAATCAGAATGAACCCACAGGGACCTGATTAGTATGACCTGCTATTTATTAGGCAACCACAGCATTTTGACATTAACTCGCCATATAAAATGATTTCAAAGAAAATATTTTTCTGATCCTTTGTTACTTAAATGTAGGAGAAGACTCTTTAGATAAAAGCCTAATTTATGGGAGTATGTATAGCTCATAGTAAAAACTATGGCATGATATACTTGTGAACTTTAAAAAAAATCAAAATACAGGGATTGTGAAGTAGAGCCAGCACCTCATTCTCCTGTGTGCAAATCAGGAGTTCTTTGGGAACCTAGGGTTCCTTTCAAAACAGGACAGTACAAGTCAACAGAACCCTTCCTTTTGCCACCAATACTTTCCTAGGTCCTATAGAGGAAACAAGGTTGAAGGGTAAAAGTTTTGACCTGGAAGAAATTGTAGTCTCCCTAGGGAGAGAACACTAAAACTCCAAGTGCATTTATCAGATGTTTAAAAGTGAGTTTCCACCCAATGAAGTGCCCAGAAATCTGCTTTGTTCTCCTATCTGTCCACTGCCTCCTGCAGAGGTGCTCTGAATTCCAGTGCATTTTGTCAGTAAGTCTTGGATTCCCTGCAACGAAGAAGTCCCTTAAGGGAACCGTATGCAGAGAAAGATCAGGAGGTTTAGGTCTGGACAGCATGGGTAACACTAGATTTAAAACCTGATTTTCCCATTTTACAGGGTGAGGGATTTTGAACAATTTATTTAAGAGTTCTGTAGCTAGGTTCCACGAAGAAACTTTGTATGTTTGCTTTGCAAATACACACACACACACACACACATACACACACATGTACATACGAATATATACATATATCACATACATCAGGCATAGTACTCATATATATTTTTCTCCTCTTCATCTATCACATACGTTTTATATTCCCAAATCCCTTGCACCTTACATTTGTAGTTGCTGGACCTAATGCTCTGCAAGAAGATAAGATCGCCATGAGGCATATACAAGAGTTAAATGGCAATTTTAACCCAACAAGGAGGCCCTAATTAGATTAATTTGCAGATATGAATGTAGGCCATTCTGGTGAGATGTTCAATTAATGCAAAAGAAGATCTTCTGCAGAAGGACAAACGCCTACCAGAAAACAAATCCCCTTTCATGTCGTTCTTAGCCAAGAGCAGATGTTTGGCAATATAAAACATGGCGGTTATTTTTTTACAAATGAATTCTTTCTTTCTGCAGGCAGCAGTATGGCCAAGCCTTTCTGAGGCTCGACGAGCACTATCTGTGCCCTGTTTACAGGAGTATTCCTGTCGCCGCTTTACAAGTTACCATGACCTCTTTAAGTGCACAGAGAATCTTTTAGTGTGCAGTGATAAAGGTTCAGAATGCAGTTCTCTGAAACAACAAGCAGTTTCCAAAATTCTACTGTTTAGGGAAGTCCAATTAGCCTCTGATTATTTCAGCGTTGATTATGTCTTTTCTCCCTTCCCCTCTACTTTTTTTTTTTTAACCCCACACTCTCATTCTATTACTGTGAAACATATATTGAATTTGTCAAGCCATTTTTCCTGCAAATGTGCCGCATCAGTATTTATTTGGAAGAGGCTCTAGTTCAGCTGTGCTCACTTACAGTGAAAGAGGGTTGTTTTATCTAGAGTTCATTATATAGCCATTCCAAGTACTTTGTGTGTATGCGTTATTCAATATTGCCTTTCTCATTGTTTTGCAGACCAAATTACCTAGTGCCCAGACTGAGGAAAAGAGTTTAAAAGCACCAGCCATGACACACGATTTAAAGTGTAACTCAAGCAGGTCCATCAGCCTCTCTTCAGATACCGCCTATCATTGTTGGTAGACACAGCGCTACTTCCATGTCTTCCTCCTTTCCGTTGTGCACCTAGCTTTGGACTCAGTTGCGTTTTCTTAGAGAAGCACAATAACTGAGGCATGGGGAGAAGAAAACAGAGCTCATGTTATATGAACTGAATAGAAGTATTCATATAATTTAGATCAAAAAGCTAAGTACACCTGAGGTAAGACCCAGTTATTATACTCTACCCCTCTTTCATTTCAGCTCAAACCTCCCACTTCATGGATATTGACTTCCAAGCTGTGAGCCATTATAGTAACCAGTGCCTCAATCTTCCACTGCCTACTTTGTCTACATCTAGGCCTAAAGCTGTGAAAATGTTTTGATTTTTAAAATACTCTATGGGTTCTATGGTTAAAACCAAGACAAGCCAAAGTGTCTTTCTCATTGTTTTCCAGACCAAATTACCTATTGCCTAAGAGTCTAAGAAGCTGACCTCAACAGTAGAGAGGCCTCAGAAGGTGCCACCCCTGCCCAGAAATAAACTCACTTCATTTTTCATTTATCAGAAAGAAAGCCCCAACCTTCATGAGGCCATTCAACAAATAAAATTGAAAACTTAATGTATGTTGGGCCCTAAGCAAGGTGTCCTTATGCCTTCTCAGATTAATTTGTGTTGGAATAATAAGCTTCCTTTTTAAAAATGCAAATATTGGATTTCTGGCAGGAGTAAAGCTGTTTCTGGCCCTTTAAACAATGGTAGGAATTAATTCAATGAGGCGCTTATTTCTACAACTTGGATCCACAGCACTGGTGTGACTGTGACTGGAAAGAGAAGGTAAGTGAGGGACACAGGAAACTCCAAGAAGAAGGGTTGGATGGGGGCGGTGCTTGAGGGAAACCCTAGAGCACAGGGTGAACACAGGTCTGAGTGTGAGGAGGCAGGAGAAAGGTACAAAGGGGGGGGGGTGTCAAAAGGTGCCAAAGACAGAATAGCTACTGAGTTTTTTTTTTTTTTAAGTAAAAACTGATTGTGCGTATTTAAGGTATACGCCATAGTATTATGGGATGTATGCAAACAGTAAAAAGATTATGAGAGTGAAGGAAATGAATGTATCCACTGCCTCATACACTCGTTGTTTCTGTGACTAGAGAAGCTACAAATCTATTTCTTTAGGATGAACTCCAAACACTATGCAATTTTATTTTATATTTATTTATTTATTTATTTATTTATTGCAGTACTGGGGATGGAAACCAGGGGCATTCTACCTCTGAGCTACACCCTCAACACTATTTTTTTTTATTCTTTATTTTGAAACAGGGTCTCAGTGAGTTGCAAAGGACATCACTAAGTAGCTGAGGCTGTATGTGTCTCAGCTTCCCAAATGCTGGGATTATAAGCATAAACCACCATGCCCAACATATTCAATTTTATTATCTATAGTCCTCATATTGCACATTAGATCTCTGGGCTTCTTTATTCTATAGATCTGCTTTTTTGTTAACCTCTGATTTAAAATGGCTATTTAAACTTTTTTTCTAAATTAGTCTCAGGAAGAAAGAATGGGAAAAAAAATCCCTCTCTTCTACTAATACATTATGTTCCTCTGCCGTTAGAATTCATATCATAGGCTAGTACATTGAAGGATCTAATTGAGAGCTCAGGCCTAGGTTCTTGATCACGATTTAACTCATTCGTCATATATTTATTACGGACTACTTATCGCAGTTCCAAACAGACACATAAATATATATGTTAGAATCAAATTCACTTGCCAGGCTAGAGCATTTTTGAACATCAATTAAAGTTTGCATGTTTACTTCTTTTCTTGATAGACCTGTGATTTTATCAAGACAAGATCAACATTAAGAGGATAAAGAATGACTAATTCATTTGTGACTCAGGGAACTCTGTACAGATCCTTAACTTCAAATTTATACATTAAGAGCAAACCATGTATGTCAGTAAAGGATAGTGGATTTAGATTTGCAAATATTACTGTTTGTGAATATTTATTTTAATAACAGGACTTGAAGTCTGAAATTTTATGTTTGACACCAAGATACCAGAAAGATGCAGTCCAAAAAAATCTGCTACGCCACTCTCAGAATTGAAAAAGATAAAAGACAATTAAAAGTGACTACAGAAGCCGGGCGTGGTGACACACACTTGTAATCCCAGCATTTGGGAGGCTGAGACTGGAGGATCACGATTCGTGGTCAGCCTCAGCTACTTAGTGAGGCCCTCTGCATCTTAGTGAGACCCTGTTTCAGAACAAAGAATAAAAAATAGGGCAAGGGGTGTAGCTTGGTGGTTGAATGCCCCTGGGTTCCATAAACAGACCCGCAAAAAAAAAAAAAAAAGTGACTACAGGACTCTGGAAAATTCTCATCCTCATCAACCATGCCAAATGATCAAAAATTTCAAATCTGAGAGAGGATTTGTGAGGAGGACCATTCTGTGGAGATAGCCATGAGTGTGCTGGAGCATGGGCAGCAGAGATGCCTTCCCCTCAGCTCAAGCTTAAGAGAAAGGCTAAAAATTGTACCTGGTATGTATCACCTGGAGTTGGGGGAGGGAATGGAACTTGATACATGTCTGCAATCTGAAGGGAGGTGCAGACAGTGAACAAGATGGAGATGTGCACACCAGAGTGGCTGCATATGAATGTGTGTGCAGATGAGGACTCACAACTGTGTCCCAAGCAAACAAGAGCCAGCCTGCAGCCAGTGATAATTTGGCTAAAAAGGACAGTCTGGCAGGGCAAGGTGACACCATGAGGGTAGAACAAAGAGAGTCTGGTGAGCCAGACAGAAACACAAAAGCATCTTTTGCATTTCAAAATTACCTACCTTTTGGGAAGTGGAGTTTTCCCACAAGAATCTCTAAATTCAGGAGGCTGAGACAAGAGGATCACGGTTTGCAAACAGCCTCAGCTCTAAGTGAGGCCATTTGCGACTCAGTGAGATCCTGTTTCAAAATAAAGAATAAAAAATTGGGCTGGGGGTGTAGCTTGGAGGTAGATGCCCCTGGGTTTCATCCCCAGACCCAAGAGAGAGGGGGGCGGAGAATCTTTGAAGAAAGCAAGAAAAAGCTCTACAGAAAAGGAAATTCTGCCATTTGCAGAAATGTGGCTGGAATTGGATATTACACACTAAATGCAATAAGCTAGACATAGAAAGATAAACAATCTCACTTCTATATGGAACCTAAAAATGTCAATCAAAAAACAGTGAATAGTGAGGTAGTTACCAGAGAGTAGAATTAGAGAGGGGGAAAAAAGGAATCATGCTGATCAAATCATATGAAGTCTGAGTTAGGCCAAAGGAATAAATTAGGGTGTTCTGTTGCACCGCCTGGTGAGCACAGTGACTGATAATGCCAGACTCTCCTTTTTAGCCAAATCATCACTGGCTACAGGCTGGTTATGCACATTTATGAATGTCTCATGGTAAATCTCACTATCATGTAAAACTACAATATACCAATGCATTTCTTTCTTTAATTTTTTTTTTTTTTGTGTGGTACTGGGGATGGGACCCAGGGGCATTCTACCTCTGAGCTGTACCCTCAGCCCTATTTTTTATTCTTTATTTTGAAACAGGGTCTCACTGAGTTGCAGAGGGCCTCACTAAGTAGCTGAGGCTGTCCTCGAACTGCAATCATCCTGTCTCAGCCTCCCGAATGTGGGGATTACAAGCATGCGCCACCACACCTGGCTTAAAAATCTCTGTAAAAAAATAGTTTACCATTCTGTCATAGTAATTAAATTCTAGTCATTGCCTATCAATAATTATTTTGTTATTAATTTTCAAAAACTGTTAAAATAGATTTTGAACATTCTCACCACAGTAAAAAAAAGATAAATAACTAAGGTGATAGATATGTTGATTGAATATTTCTATAAGGTATCATAAATCAAACAGCACACTGTGCCTCGTAAATGTATATAATTATCATATGTCCGTTACAAATAAATACATAAATTTTAGGCCAGTAGAGGAAAACCAGACATAAGCCCTCTGTGTCACCTTAAAGCAAGGTCAACCAAATAAGACCTTCTCAGCCTGTTGCTCAACGTTCCCTGAAGAACTTCAGCTGTGGCACCACCAAATATAATAACCGGTGATGGAGAGGGAATAAGAAAGGCAGAAAAGGCGCAGTGCTTGTGTGAACCTAGCCCCTGGTGAGGACAAGGGGCACCTCTCCCTGTAAAGTAAGTGGGAGGCTTGGTCATTGCAGAGGGCTCTCGGCTTGTCTGATTACTAACTGGAGACTATGTTTGTGACTTAAATGGCTGGAGGGCTTTTTATGACCTATGAATAAATAGAACTTTGGATTGTAAGAGTTTGCATCCAGGATTAGAAAAGAAATTTCTCCCCACTGAATAAAATTTATGAGAATATCGGGAGACAAAATAAAGTTGCTTTTGATTGCATCCCATGAGTCTTGCTTACTGAGCATACCAGTTATCCTTCTTTTATAAGATAAAGGGAACTGCTTAAGGGAATACATGATGATTCCTTTCTATAACTTATAAACAGGCTCTAATTCATAAATTTGCTAATCATCCTTCCTGTTAGACATTAATAGAGAAAAAAATCTCTGGCCATTAGCTTTAATTTAGATATAGCCTTAGAGTTACAAGGAACATCTTGCAGAGAGAAAATGGCTCTAGACTTTATTAAAACCACACTCCAGTGAAACATTTTTGAAGTTGTGCCCTGTAGAAATGAACACTGGAAACATAAAAAGCAGATCCTTTGACATGTGTCCAACTCCGGCTGCCCCTTTATTCCCAATTCATTTGCATGAGCTGCCTTTTCCCCCCTCACCAGTAGCAACGACTCCTGACTGAGGCTCAAAACCAGTGGCCTTAGAAACTCTGAAAATCATCTCCACCCCACCACCTCCCAAAACTGCTCAGGAAGCCCCACATTTCTTAAACAACAAGTATTGTTCTAGTTCTGGGTTACCAACATAGGGAGCTAGATACTTGAACAAGAGAATCAGGCACATAAACCAAAGAAATACACTAGAGGAGCAGAGAAGCAGAGATGATTAACTCCACTTGGAGAGGCCATGGAAGTCACTCTAGAAAAGGTGACAATTTGATCTGAGTCTTGACAAGTAAGTAAGGGTTCATCAGGCAAAGAGCAGACAGAATGGCATTTCAGGCATGTGTGAAGGGGTGACCCTGAGAAAGAGCACAGATATTCTGGGAATTGGTTAGAATTCAGAAAATGATAAGGGCAGATGATTCTTGGAGACGGCAAGGACCAGATGAAATGACTCCTTCCGTCTGTCTTTTTGGGTGGATTCTCTATCCTGTAAATGAAAGGGAACTATTGAAGAAATTTTTAAGCTACTAGATCCTTGAAAGGAAGAAAGTAGACACTGAATTGAGGAAGTTATGACTACTTTTCTTCACTGGAAAATGCTCAGATTTTTCCTGTACTTTTCCTAAATGAACACATACACACATAATATAAAAGGAATTGAACATTTGAGTTAAACTGCATGGTGGCATGTACCTCAAATCTAACTCAGAGAATATTTTTTAGTTTCTGG
This sequence comes from Muscardinus avellanarius, assembly GCF_963383645.1. Classification (NCBI taxonomy): domain Eukaryota; kingdom Metazoa; phylum Chordata; class Mammalia; order Rodentia; family Gliridae; genus Muscardinus; species Muscardinus avellanarius. Next base: position 87,637,506 of record NC_137788.1, on the reverse strand, counting down.
ATAGCATGCAAAAGAAGAATATTAAATGTGCCATATCTTTCAAAAGATAAGTTATTAGCTGGGCATGGTGGCCTACATTTGTATTCCTGGCATTGGAGAGTCTGAGACAGGAGGATAGTGGTTTGAGCCCAGCCCCAGGTACTTAGTGAGGTCTTTTGCAACTCAGTGAGACCCTGTTTCAAAATAAAAAATTAAAAAAAATAGGTCTGGGTGTATAGCTTGGGTAGAATGCCCCTGGGTTCCATCCCTAGTATTGCAAAAGAGAGGGGGGGGGAGTATTTAAAAGATAAACATTATATTATTGTTTATAGTTCTCATGGCTAAGATTAAGAACATAATCAAAAATATAAAATTCCTGACAACTTTCTATGTGTAATGATAATCTGTTAGAAAGTCTTAAAAGTTATGCGATATACGTTTTTTAATGTTTCCTTCAGTTTTTTTCTCTACACCTATTACATTTTGGTATTGTGACCTATACCTTGTTTACTACTTTTTTCTTTTTTGGTGGTACTGGGTTTCCTGGAAACCCTTCTACCTCCGGGCTACACTCCCAGACCCATTTTTGTATTTTTATTTGGAAACAGTGTCTCTTAAGCCAGTGTGGCTGGCTTCGAACCTGCGCGATCCTCCTGTCTCCGCCTCCCAAGCGCGGGGATTACAAGCGTGCGCCACCACACCCGGCTGTTTGCTACTTTTTAATGTCAATTTTGCCAATAAAGTAAAAATCATATTCTACTCTGGGTTTACAAATTTACTATTTTTCATACACTCTTTCAGTGAATTAAAGAACAAGATGTTAAAGGTAAAAAATTATAGCCAGGCATGGTGTTTCATGCTTGTAATCCCAGCATTTGGGAGGCTGTGACAGGAAAATTATGGTTCATAGGCAGCCTCACCTACTTAGTAAATTCCTTTGCAACTCAGTGAGACCCTGTTTCAAAATAAAGACTAAAAAATAGGACTGAGGGTGTAGCTTGCAGGTAGAATGCCACTGGGTTCAAACCCCAGTACCGCAGAAAGAACATAAAGGTAAAAATTAATATTTATAATTCTTCATTAAAATTTTGAGAAGTTGTAGAAGAAAAACTTACAAATGGTAGAGTTATATTTTCAAGTTTTCTAAAACAGTGAATAAGTTTAAGAATGTTAAGGATTAAATTGAGATTAAGGTAAATTGATTTATTCTATTCTTAGTAACCTGAAATGAGATATTGTTTTTTTTTAATACTGTTCTCTTACAGATGTTGTATTCTTTGATTCTTGACAATTTTCAATGATAATTTATTATAATATTTGGACTTCTACATATCACTCTGCCTGTTGTAACATCTCTTATAATTGTATTGATTTGCTCAGTCTCTCACACTCAAAACACTACAGGTATGCTATCCATATGACCACAGGTCATATCCATCTCGTCATTCCTTCATTTCTGTTAACTCAGTGCCTAATCATACAAAATAAGTGTCCAATAAATATTTAGTGAGCGAACAAATAGAAAATATACTATTGTGAGAGGTCGGATCCTAGTTCTTTAAAGATTTTTCAGAATACACATGGATATCTCTGCGATGTGGGAATACAAAGAGTAAAGGCTTCATTTTAGATAGAGCTGACATTTGAGCCTGAGATGCACCACTAGCCACTGTAAAAGCAAGCTAAAATTAATCTGGGGATCAGATTGCTTACATATAAAGTTGGAGAGCCTGGCATGGTGGCGCATGCTTGTTGTAATCCCAGCATTCAGGAAGCTGAGACCGGAGGATTGAGGTTCTTGGACAGCCTCAGCTACTTAGTGAGGCCCTTCACAACTCACTGAGATCGTGTTTCAAAAATAAAAAGATTAAACCAGGCGTGGTGGTGCACACTTGTAATCCCAGCATCCAGGAGGCTGAGACCGGAGGATCGTAGTTCACAGACAGCCTCAGCTACTTAGTAAAAGGAATTTACTAAGTAGGTGAGGCTGCCTGTGAACCATAATCCTTCTGCAACTCAGTGAGACCCGGTTTCAAAATGAAGAATAAAAAATAGGGCAGGGGATGTAGCTCGGAGGTCAAATGCCCCTGAGTTTCATCCCCAGACCTGCAGAAAACAAAATAAAATAAAGTAATAAAAAGATTTAAAAAATAGGACTGGAGCTGTAGCTCAAGGTAGAAAAAAATAAGTTGGAGTAATAATAATATAAAGTTCACAGGACAATTCTGAGGGTTAATTTGGATATTCACAATGAAGAGCCTCATTTAAAACTCCAAAAATTCTGATCTACCTGTTCTTTAGCCACACAGTAGAAAAATAGTTGAAAGGGACAAAGATTAAGGGAATGAAGAATGGAGTTAAATATGTCTGTTGAGTGTAGCTCAACATTACTCTTAAGCAAGGAAGTGGGAATTCAAAAGAAGTGAGGCCAAGGTGAGCCAGCATTGCCAGTCAGATGTTCCACCCTCACCAGACTCTCTCATTCCCTCCCTCTCAGTGCACTATCAGTATCTACTGCACTAATCCATTATTCACATCAGGATACAAACCCAATCAACTTTTTCCATTGATCTCACATTTCCTTGTAATTACCATCCTCTGTATTTTCTTTTTTTCGACACAGCTTCTAGAAGGCACCATCTTTATTTAAATATCTGCCAAATCTGAAGGCCGATTTCAGAGCCCAACTTAACAACCTTCTAGCAGCATTTGAAAGAGCTGTTGTCTTTCTCCTTCCTCATTTTTAAACAAATGTAATTCAACTATTGATATAATCTGTAATACTTTTATTGGTGCATTATAGTCTCACATCATAATGTAGCTCATAGTGGCAGGGGCATCCATTCACATAGCACTTGGTAGCCCCATGCCTCCATATCTTCCCTCTACCCAACAGAGAGTACTGAGATTGGCATTGGTATTTTCACACATGTACACCTAGTTGATGGTAGTGATTCTATTAATGAAGCTTACTCTTCCCCCTCCCCTTCCCCTAGATCACCTCCATTATCTGAAGTCCCTCTGGTATCCCCATTACTGCCTCGCTGCCATATAAGAGAGAAAACATATGACCCTTAACTTTCTGTGACTGAATAATCTCATTTAATATAATGTTCTCCAAATCCATCCATTTTTTTCTGCAAATGACATAATTTTGTTCTTCTTATTGCTGAGTAGAATTCTATTGTGTGTATATCCCATAACTTTATAATCCATTCATCTGTTGATGGACACCGAGGTTCATTCCATAATTTGGCTATTGTGAATTGTGCTGCTATAAACATGGATAGGCATTTACTATAATGTTCTGATTTTAGTTTGTTTGGAAAGAGAACCAGGAGTGTTACAAATGGATCATATGGTAGATCCATTCCTAGTTTCTGAGGGAGCTTCACACTGATCTCTATAGCAGCTATGGTAATTTGTAATCCTACCAACAGAGTAGAAGGGTTCCTGTGTCCTCACATCCTCACTAGCACTTATTGTTACATGAGTTCTTAATGCATGCCATTCGATTGGGATTAGTTGGAATCTCAGTATAGTTTTGATTTGCATCTCCCTGATTGCTAATGATACTAAACATATTTTATGTATTTATAGGCCATTTGTATTTCTTCATTTGTGATGTGTTTATTTAGTTCATTTGCCCATTTCTTGATTGGGTTATTTTTTAAGTTTAAGTCTTTTAAGTACTTTGTATATTCTAGATATTAGACCTCTGTCAGAGAAATAGCTGGTAAGATCTCTCATTCTGTAGGCTCTCTTTAGACTGTTTTGATGAGCATAAATATTTTCATTTAATATCATCCACTTACTAATCATTTTATTAATTTCCTGAGCTTTAGGGGTCTTATTGAGGAAGTTTTTACCTATACCTATATGCTGGAGTGTTGGACTTAAGCTCTCTTTTAGTAACTTCAAAGTTTCTGGTTTAATTTCCATGTCTTTGTTCTTTTCCAAGTTGATTTTGTGCAGGAGAGAGGTAGGGATTTCATTCTATTTTTCTACAAATGGATAACCAGTCTTCCAAACACCATTTGTTAAAAAGGCTGTCTTTTCTCCAGCATACGTGTTTGGCAACTTTGTCAAAAATCAATTGGCTATAAGTGTGTGTATTTGTTTCTGTATCTTCTATTCTGATTTTTAAAGCCTATATATGTATATATTTTATACAGCAACTATAACCTTATCTATAATAGAAAGGAAAAATGATAGAAATACATCGTTGCTACATATATAATATATATATTATATATATATTATATATATAATATATATATTATATATATTATATATACTTTATATATATACTTTATATATAAAGTATATATATATATATTTATATATGTAACAAGGATGGATTTCTATCTTTTTTCCTCTCTATTATAGATAAGGTGGCATAACAAATATATATTTTTGCTAATAATACTACATGGAAAATCTTTAATTATTAGCTTTATAAAGAGCTTATTCATCCCTTTATGGAAACGTATTCATACATAATTTTATAATAGTGCATGTATAGGTAGTAAAAATTATTGGAAGTGGGATTATGGGGTTGAAAGGTAAATGCATTTGTAATTTTTAAAGATATTATCAAGTTTCCATCTAATTTAACACATAAAATAGTAGTTTAATTTTGCTTGCTTTTAACTGCTTTATTACAATTTTACACATTTATGGGATATGATGTGATTCTGCCATACGTGTGTACACTGTATAACATTCAAATCAGAGTAAATAGAAGTATCTCTTCAAACATTGATTATTTCCATAGGGCAAAAGCATTTAAAATCCTTTCTTTTAATGTTCACTGGTTTTATTTTGCATTGTTCGTTTAGTAAGACACCCATGGTATTGAAAACCTTCCTTCAAAAGGGTTCCAGACCTTTCTTGGTTCTCCTTCTCAGACTAATGTTTTTCTCTCTCATTTCTAATTTGTTCTATGGCCCAGACTTTCAGTGTTTAAATGCCTACTGGCTCAGCCTTTAAAGTTCTTTTTTGCCCTAACCTCACCAATTCATCGCCAAGCATTCAGCCTCATGAATTTGAAAGCCATGTATACATTGACAATTTCAAATTTAATGATCTCACTATCTACTTAATACCTCAGAACAATATCTAAAACATAGTTTAACTGTAATGTGTCCCAAATCATATTCTGATTTTCTATACTAGAGCTTTCACATATCATAAAGCAAGAATGCTATTTTTTCAGGTGCTTCGTCCCAAACTACATGAATTAATCTTCAATTCTCCTGTCTCTCAATTACCATACCCACTGTGCAGCAATGAATCCTGTTAGCCCTCTTTCTTAAATAAATCTAGAATTTGACCACTTCTCTTCATACCCCTGAATGACCTTGCTCTAAGCAACCACCATCTGTGACCTGGTTTTTTGGGGTTTTGTTTTGTTTTGTTTTGTTTTGTTGGTGGTACTGGGGTTCCTGGAAACCCTGCTACCTCCGGGCTACTCCCAGACCTATTTTATATTTTTATTTGGAAACAGGGTCTCTTAAGCCAGCAAGGCTGGCTTCGAACCTGCGCAATCCTCCTGTCTCTGCCTCCCAAGAGTGGGGATTACAAGCGTGTACCACCACGCCCAGCCTTTGACCTGGTTTTGAAGGTGGTCTCTTTAATGGTCTCCTTGCTTTTACCATTACCAATCTAAGATTATATATCGATATATATAAAAGTATATACATATATATATATATATATATAAATTATGTGTGTGTGTGTGTGTGTGTGTGTGTGTGTGTGTGTGTGTGTGTACTTTTTTATAGTACTGGTAATGTAACCCAGGGGCATTCTACCCCCAAGATACACCCCCAACCCTATTTTTTTATTCTTTATTTTGAAACAGGCTCTCATTGAGTTGCAAAGGGCCTAAGTATCTGAGGCAGTTTGTGAACTGTGACCCTCCCATTTCAGCCTCCCGAATGCTCGGATTACAAGCAGGCACCACCATGCATGCCAGACTCAATCTAAGATATATTGTCAGCATCATAGCTGAACAAAACTCTTAAAGTTAAATCAAGTGAGTCTCCTGTCTGCTCAAATCCCTGCTATGATTCCCACTCAACTGAAAGAAAAAAACATATTCTTTCAATGGCCTACAAGGCTCTAACTGGTAGGTGACCCCTAATCCTCATTTATCTGCAAGCACATCTCCTCCTATTCTCCTTATTTACTTTGCCTTGGCCTCGCTGGCCTATTCTTCTCCATAAATTATATTTCAGAGCCTTTTCACTCACTGGCTCTTGGTTTCTTTTCTTTTTTGCCTTCCATATTACTAAAGTAATTTACTTAAAGACTGCATAAGACTAAAACACACAGAATGTTACAATTAAGAAGTCTGAATGTTCAACTGAAGGAAATGGAGAGTCATGGAGGGCTTATATGTAGGAAGGTATCTGTTTATTTGTGTTTTTTAAATGCCCTTTTGGAAACAATACAAGAAAGCAAAACTCAAGTCTGAAAAGGCATCTGAGAGACAGGTGCCATAACCAAGTAACACAGGGTAGCTGGATGATTTAGTTTAAGGAAAATTAGAGGGGTTTGTGAAGTAGGTCAGATTTAGACTCAACAGTATTTGGAGACTGCTGAGGAGAGAGGGCACATAAGGAATAGTATAATATTAGGGATAGCTGCCATATTTCTGCTTTAAAAAGTTGGTGAATGGAAGCACAATTTATTAAGGCAGGGGCTATTGCAAAGAAACTGTATTTACATTGTTGGATAGGGAAGTATGATTAATGTGCTTTTAAGTATGTTTGAGGGTTTTGTTAGGCAACTTGGCTTTGAGTGAATGGACACTGGGAAAGAATTGGGCAGGACAATAACTGGGTGAGGCCACATATGCTAAATAGACAAAGTATTTCAAGAAGGGAGGGAAGTTGTGGGATGCTACAGGAAAGATATTTAATTACCTAAGGTTATAGATGACCAGTTACTGTTGACCCAAGGGAGAAGCAGATTTGAGTGTGATCAGTTCTAATTATGAAGGAAGAAAATTAAGAGAGGTCTGAACACTTTCCCAAAAGTGTGATCCATGAGGGAGAGAAAGATATGGAATAATTGTTAGGAGTTTGGATTTGCTTTAAATTTGAGAAAAGTGAGCACATGTTTAAATACTGAATGATAGGACCAGCATACTAAGGAAGTTGAAGATTGTGAACTGAGACTACAACCAAGGGTCCAAAGACGATTAACATTTACGAGAAGGAAGAATCTAGGACAGAGCTGGAGCCTAGTGCCTTCAAGTAGAAGTCTCTTTTCAATACTGGTAGGATGGAAATAATTGACTTAAAAATATAGCTTATGGGGGGGGAAGAAAATGTCAACTGCAGAACACAGCATATCTCAGTAGCTGAAACAAAAAAAAGTTCAACTACTGAGAAGGCACCGTCTAGACGAGCAAAATAAGTACAGCTCAAGACCCATAACAGAAACAGGAACCACGGCGGAAGGAATCCATTGACTCTGAATTGTGGGATCCACAGCAAAATGCCTGAGCACGCATGACTGACCTGCTGAGGACCGGCCGCTGGAGCCGTCAGGGCCGCGGGTATGGGACCAAACCACGAACTCTGGTGCAGCAGTCTCAGGAAATCCAGATAAATAATCCAAGCCCTTGAAAGCGACCAGACCTCCAACATCTTAAGTGGTGAGCAGCATGCAAGCCTAAATCCCGGGTGCTCACCAAAGGCGGAACTCACAGTGGTACAACTCTTCAGAGACCCGGAAGAGGCAGGAAAACTTTCCGGTACAGCAACACAGCAAGCTTTACAGTGGCTCGGACCACACACAAGTAATAGGGTCTGCTCAGAGAAGGGATCCAGTTAGAATCTACAGTGACACAAAGTCACAGGGAAACATGCCAAGTCTTTTTAGACTCCCTCTTCACAAAGCAGTCAGAGGCTAGGGAAGAGATCATGCAGAGACTGGCACAAGAGCTGACAAAAGGGTACAGAGCAAATAAGAGATATTGGAATATACTCCAGAATCTACCAGTGATCAGATGTACAAATATTATATGGGCCCATCCCCATGTTTGTAAATTAGTAGGACATTTGTATTTTTTGCTTGCTTATTTTTTTGTTGTTCTATTTTGGGCCTTTTTTTTTTCCTTCTCTTTCTTTTATTCGGGTTTTTATTTGCTGGTTTGGGGGTTTGTTTTACTTTGTTCTCTCAAATGATCGCTAGTTCTTCTTAGTCTATTTCATTTTCGTCCTTTCTTTTCTTTTTCCCTTCTCTCTTCTTGCCTGTTCCTTTTTATTTTTTGGTTCTTTTTGTTTTTTTCCTCAAAGTATAATTGTTAGCTTTCGAATCTTGTCTAGTTACTTTATTCATGTTTGGTTGCTTCTCTCCCCCCAACCTCATTTCTTTTACAAACTTTCTCACAACAGCCTATCAACTCTATTCCCTCAAGTCTTTATTTTCCTTTACTGTATCTCCATGTTTAATACTCTAGGTATTTCATATCTCCATACTTATGTATTTACTAACTATAAGAGTCCTACTATCTAACCTTCTCTCATTCTCATCCAGATACTAACTTATTATACTTAAATCCATACATACCTAATCATATTCTCAACCTCACCCAAATCCTGTACCTGTCACCCCAGCTCCTTCCCCAATACCCAACTACGACCATTGGAAAAAGCACTGATTACCTGCTGTCACTTCTAAATTCCTACTACTAAGATTGAATTAAACATAATACCCACAAACAATGAGAAAACACCAGAAAAACAAGCCTGAGAACTTTGAAATTGTGAGAACTAGAAATAGTGAGGAGACATCAGAAATCACTAATATGGACCTACAAGAAATGCAAAAAGGGGAGTTCTGAATATTTATCTATAATATGATGAAAGGCTTTAAAACAAGTCTACAGGAGAGGAAAGACAAAATAGAAACACTAAGAAAGAATCAGAAGGAGGTCTGGAATGAAATGAAAGAGTCAATAAATGAAATAAAGGCAGCAATAGAAAGAAATTCTGGAAGATTAGATGAAATGTAAAGCGGAATATCACTGTTAAAAGACAGTTCATTCAAAACTGAAATCATAGTCAACAGCATACAGAAGTCATTACAGCAACAAAACCTAAACATCCAACAACTATGGGACGACATGAAGCATCCTGACATATGGATAAAAGTCATTGAAGAAGGAATAGAGGTACAGACAAGGACATTCGTAATCTCTTCAGAGAAATAATTTCAGAGATTTTTTCCAAACATGGAAAGAGACTTGTATCTTCACGTCCAGGAGACATACAGAACATCTTTAAGACAAGATCAAAGAAGAACCTCCCCACACCATATAATAATCAAAATGAACAACATAGAAGCCAAGGAAAAAAATTCTTAAAAGCAGTGAAAACAAAAGGATAGGTGACATATAGAGGCAAAGCAATAAGAATCACCCCAGACTATACAACCCAAGTCATGAATGCTAGGAGAGACAGGTACAACATGAGTCAGACTCTGGAAGACAACAATTTCAACCAAATTGCTATATTCAACAAAACTATTATTCAAAATTGATGGAAAAACAAGTGTTTCAAGATAAGCAGAACCTCAAAAGATTCATGAATTCAAAGCCAACACTAGAGAAAATACTTTAAAAAAACCATTAAGAAGAAGAAAGAAGCAGAATTCAGAACCAGAGAAGAGATGAAGGTGAAAAATGGGGCATCTAAGTAAAAAAGAAATAACAGGATACCTAACAGAAGACAGAACACAAAATGACAGGAAACAAAAATCATATTTCAATAATAACTCTGAACATCAAATTATTTAACTCACCAATCAAAAGACATAGACTGGCAATGTGGATTAAAGAACATAATCCAAATATATGCTGTTTGCAAGAAACTCACCTTACAGCCAAGGGCATTCACACGCTGAAAGTGAAAGGATGTAAAAAGATATACCATGCTAATGGAGACCAAAACCAGCAGGGGTAGAAACCCTGATATCCAACAAAACAGACTGTAAACTAAACACATCAGAAGAGACAAAGCAGGACACTACCTTTTGTTAAAAGGAACAGTCCACCAAGAAGATATAATGATAGTAAATGTTTATGCCCCAAATGTGGGGGCAGCCACATTTGTAAAACAAACCTTTCTAGACATCAGATCTAAAATAGACCTAAATTCAATAATATTGGGAGACTTCAACACACCTCTCACACCACTAGATCAATCGTCAAGGCAAAAGATAAGAAAAGACTCTTTAGAATTAAAGAAAATTAGCTCTGGGCCCCAGGCAGATTGCACAGAGCACGCCAGACCCCTGGAGAAACCAGGGCCTGATCACAAGGCCCTGGGCCCCGGGCGGTGGTCAGGTGGGGCACACCGGACCCCAGAAGAGCCAGGGCCTGGGTTGCAAGACTCTGGGCCCCGGGCAGAGTCGTGCGGAGCATGCTGGACCCCCAGGGAAACCGGGCCCGGGTCACAGTGCTACTGAGTTCCTGATCCCACAACCTCCTCAAACCACACATACTGTCTTTTCTTATTAAAAAAAAAAAAAAATATCGGAGGGGGTCAAGAAGGCCGAGGCGGATGCCAGGATACTGGAGATGCAGACAAAACTTATCCAAATGAACTGGAACTTTTGGAAAAATTCCCCGCGAAGGAGGACTGCTTCTTCTCTACATTTTTAAGAATCTTGGACATCACCTGTAAGGAGAGAGTTTAGCGGAGACCTAGGAGGGCGGTGTTGGAAGTGGTCTCCATGATGGCAGTGGAGACATGTATTCAGGAGACAGAAATCTGATCCTACCAACATTACGATTTGGAGAAATTACACCAAATGATGAATGCTACCGTCATTTATGTTTAGGAACACTGGAATGGAAAAAGAGCTTGGGAAAGATTTGAAATGGTGGAGGCAGTGGCAGTGGCAGTGTTCAGTACTCAGGGGAGGCAGAGATTTGATGCATTACACCTGGAACTTTTGAAGTAATAACCCCATAGGCAGAATGCTACCACTACACACCCTCGAGAACGTGGGACAAATGGCTGGGCGAAGAGGGTGCTCGGATCGGAGCCTGCCATGAGGCAAGGCCAGTGCTGGGGCCTCCGTGGCCGGAATCGGAGCCTGCCGGGGGTTAGACCGGTGCTGGGGCCAGCGGCCGTCTCGGACCCTTCCGTGAGGCAAGGCCACTACTGAGGCATCCGAGGCCGGGATTGGAGCCTGCCATAGGGGTTAGGCCAGTGCTGGGGCCAGCAAGGCCGGGATCAGAGCCTGCCTTGAGGCAAGGCCACTACTGAGGCCTCCAAGGCCTGGATTGGAGCCTAACAAGGGGTAAGGCAGGTGCAGGGGCCACTGAGGCTGGGATCAGAGACTGCTCAGAGGCACGGCCTCTACTAAGGCCTCCAAGGCTGGCATCGGAGCCTGCCAAGAGGGTAGGCTGGTGCTGGGACCAGCGAGGCTGGGATCAGAGCCTGCCATGAGGCAAGGCTGGTGTTGGGGCCTCCGAGGCCGGGATCGGAGCCTTCCAAAGTATTAGGCTGGTGTCAGGGTCAGCAAGGTTGGGATTGGAGCCTGCCATGAGGCAAGGCTGGGCTGGGGCCTCTGAGGCCAGGATCAGAGCCTGCCGAGGGGTTAGGCCAGTTCTGGGGCCAGCGTGGCTGGGTTCAGAGTCTGCCGAGAGGCAAGGCCGGTGCCGGGGCCCTCAAGGCCTGGATTGGAGCCTGCCGAGGGGTAAGGCTGGTGCCAGGGCCAGCAAGGCCAGGATCAGAGCCTACCCTGAGGCACAGCCACTACTTAGGCCTTCGAGGCCGGGATTGGAGCCTTCTGAGAGGGTAGGCTGGTGCTGGGGCCAGCAAGGCCAGGATCGGAGCCTGCCATGAGGCAAGGCCGGTGCTGGGGCCTCCGAGGCTGGGATAAGAGCCTGCCGAGGGGTAGGCTGGTGCCGGGGCCAGTGGCCAGCACCGGAGCCTGTCTAGAGGCAAGGCCAGTGCTGGGCCTCCAAGGCCGGGATCAGAGCCTGTCGAAGGGTTAGGCTGGTGCCGGGGTCAGCAAGGTCGGAATCAGAGCTTGTCTAGAGGCAAGGCCGGTGCTGGAGCCTCCGAGGCCGGGATTGGAGCCTGCCAAGGGGTAGGCCGGTGATGGGGCCAGTGGCCGGCATCAGAGCCTGCCTTGAAGCAAGGCCGCTATTGAGGCCTCCGAGGCCAGGATCGGAGCCTGCCAAGGTGTTAGGCCGGTCCCGGGGCCAGCGAGGCCGGGATCGGAGCCTGTCATGAGGCAAGGCCAGTGCTGGGGCCTCCGAGGTCAGGATAGGAGTCTGTCGAGGGGTTAGGCTGGTGCCAGGGTCAGCGAGGCTGGGACAGAGCCTGCCTTGAGGCTGGGGCCACCGAGGCTGGGATTGGAGCCAGCCGAGGGGTTAGGCTGGTGTGGGGGCCAGCGAAGCCAGAATCGGGGCCTCCCATGAGGCAAGGCCATGGCCTGAGCCAGTGAGGTCTGGATCAGTCCACCGGGTAGCCAAGCCACTACTGGGGCCGTCAAGAGTGGGATTGGTACTTGCAACACGACATGCACAGAGAAATATTGCAGAAAAAAAAAAAAAAACCAGATGCTTCTCCTAATCAGCAATAACTAGGAGGAAAGGGGCAACAGGAAGAGGTCGAGTTATAGAAAGGGCCCTATAGAGAAGCAATTAAGGTGACCAATCAGAGGGTATGGAATAGGGGAGGATGGAGCCTCTTTAAAACACAGGAGGTACATAAACAAATGTTTCAAAGTTAATCACCAAACAGGCATGGGATGGAGGGAGAGGGAGAGAATGGGATGGGGAGTTGGTGAGGGCTAATGTGTGCTTGTATATCCTCTCAAGTCTTGTATTCCAATGTGATATATGATTACAATGCACCAATAAAAATAAATCTAAAAAAAAAGAATTAAAGAAAACTATAAACCAAACGGACCTAATAGACCTATACGGAATATTTCAACCAGGAAAAACAGAATACATATTCTTTTTTGCAGCCCATGGAACCTTCTCAAAAATAGATCACATCCTGGGCCACAAAGCAAGCACAAGCAAATTCAAAAGATGTAATATAATTCCCTGCATCTTTTCAGATCATAATGGAATGAAAGTAGAAATCAACAACCCAAAACCCAAAATAATCTATTTAAATGCATGGAAATTGAATGATACCCTTTTGAATGATGAGTGGGTGAGATCAGAAATTAGGGAAGAAATAAAGAACTTTCTGGAATTAAATGAAAATAGAGAAACAACTCACCAAAATTTATGGGTCACTTTGAAGGCAGTGTTAAGAAAATTGTATAGCATTGAGAGCCCACATAAGAAGAAAAGAGATTTGTCAAGTAAACAACCTAATGATACAACTCAAGGACCTAGAAAGACTGCAACAGTGTAATCCCAAAGCCAGCAGAAGGCAGGAAATTATTAAAATCAGAGCAGAAATAAATGAGAGAACAAAAAAAAAAATTCAAAGAATCAACAAAACAAAAAGCTGGTCCTTTGAAAAGATTAATAACATTGATGAACTCCTGGCCAACCTAACCAAAAGAAAGAGAGAATCAACTCAAATTATTAAAATCAGAAATGAAAAAGGAGACATCACCACAGACAGTGAGTAAATTCAAAGGATTTTCAGAAACTATTTTGAAAATTTATATTCCAGTAGACTGGAAAAATGAAAGAAATGAAAAGATGTCTAAGTGCATTTAACCTACTTAAACTGAACCAAGAGGACATAGCACATCTAAACCAACCAATGACAAGCAAAGAAATAGAAACAGCAATAAAAATTCTGCCATCAAAGAAAACCCCAGGCCCAGACAGGTTTCCAGCCAAATTCTACAAAACCTTCAGTGAAGAACTAATCCCAATACTTCACAAACTGTTCCAGGAAATTGAAAGAGAAGGAATTCTCCCAAATTCCTTCTACAAGGCCAGTATCACATTAATCCCCCAAACAAATAAAGATACCTCAAAAAAGGAAAATTACAGACCAATATCCTTGATGAACATAAATGCAAAAATTCTAAACAATATACTAGCTATACACATTCAAAAACATATTAAGAAAATTATACACCATGACCAAGTAGGTTTCATCCCAGAAAAGCAAGGCTGGTTCAACATATGCAAATCAATACATGTTATTCACCATATAAATCGAACTGAGAAAAAAACACCACATGATCATATCAATAGATGCTGAAAAGGCATTTGACAAAATACAACACCCATTTATGTCAAGAACACTACAGAAAATTGGAATAGAAGAACATATTTCAACATCATTAAGGCAATATACAATAAACCCAAAGCCAACATCATATTGAATGGGGAAAAACTGCAAGAATTTCCTCTAAAGTCAGGAACAAGACTAGGATGCCCACTATTACCACTCCTTTTCAATATAGTCCTAGAGACTCTTGCCACAGCAATAAGACAAGAGAAAGAAATCAAAGGAATTCAAATAGGAGGAGAAGAATTAAAACTATCCTTATTTGCAGATGACATGATCCTTTATCTAGAAGACCCAACCAACTCAACCAAAAGACTGCTGGAGCTGATTAACCAATTCAGCAAAGTAGCAGGATAAAAAATCTATCTAAAGAAATCAGCTGCTTTTCTTTTTGCCAACAATGAATCCACAAGGAAAGAAATAAAGAAAACAACTCCATTCACTATAACCTCAAAACCAATAAAATACCTCGGAATAAACCTAACCAAAGATGTAAGAGACCTCTACAACAAAAACTATAAAACATGAAAGAAAGAAGTTGAAGAAGACCTTGGAAGATGGAAAGATCTCCCTTGCTCATGGATAGGCAGAATAAATATTATCAAAATGGCCATTCTGCCAAAACTGATCTATAGATTCAATGCAATTCCTATTAAAATACCAAAGACAAAGCCGGGCGTGGTGGCATACGCTTGTAATCCCCGCGCTTGGGAGGCAGAGACAGGAGGATCATGCAGGTTCGAAGCCAGCCACGCGCGCTGGCTTAGGAGACCCTGTTTCCAAATAAAAAATATTAAAATAGGTCTGGGAGTGTAGCCCGAAGGTAGAAGGGCTTCCAGGAACCCCAGTACCACCAAAAAAAAAAAAAAATACCAATGACATTCTTCATGGACCTAGAAAAATCAGTCATGAATTTTATATAGAGAATGAAAAGATCTAGAATAGCCAAAGCAATTCTCAGCAATAAAAATCAGGCAGGAGGCATCACAATTCCAGACTTCAAATTATACTATGGATCAATAGTAGTAAAAACAGCATGGTATTGGCACAACAACAGGCAGACTTATCAGTGGAATAGAATAGAAGATACAGAAACAAATCCACACACCTATATTCAATTGATCTTTGACAAAGGGGCCAAATCTGTACAGTGGAAAAAAGACAGCCTTTTCAACAAATGGTGCTTGGAGAACTGGCTATCCATTTGTAGAAAGATGGAACTAAATCCTTACCTCTCACCATGCACAAGAAACAACTCGAGATGGATCAAAGATTTAGAAATTAGACCAGAGACGGTGAAGTTATTAAAGGAGGGCATAGGCTTAACCCTCCAACATATAGGCACAGACAGAAACTTTCTCAACAAGACCTCCAAAGCACAGGAAATTAAAGCAAGAATTAACAAGTGGGATGGCATCAATCTAAAAATTTTTTGATCATCAAAGGAAACCATCAAGAACCTAAAGAGAAAGCCTACAGAGTGGGAAAAGATCTTTACCAGCCACCACTCAGATAGAGGGCTAATATCCAGAATATACAAAGAGCTCAAAAGACTCTACACTAGTAAAACAAATAACCCAATGAAGAAATGGGCCACTGAACTGAATAGACACTTCACAAAAGAAGAGACATACATGGCCAATAGATACATGAAAAGATGTTCAGCATCATTAGCCATCAGGGAGATGCAAATCAAAACTACCCTGAGATTCCATCTAACCCCAATCAGACTGGCAAGCATAAAGAACTCAAATGACAGCAAATGCTGGCAAAGATGAGGGGAAAGAGGAGCTCTTTTACACTGTTGGTGGGAGTGCAAAGTAGGTCAGCCGCTATGGAGATCAGTGTGGAGATTCCTTAGAAAACTGGGAATGGACCCACTATATGATCTGGCTTTACCACTCCTGGGTATCTTTCCAAAAGGGTTGAAACCAGAGAACTACAACAACATATGCATGCCCATGTTTATAGCAGCACAATTCGTAATAGCCAAAATATGGAAGCAACCTAGGTCTCCATCAATAGATGAATGGATTGCAAAATTATGGAAAATATACACAATGGAATTCTATCCAGCTATAAAAAAGAACAAAATCATGTCATTCGTGAGAAGATGGAAAGACCTGGAGAACATCATGTTAAGTGAGATCAGCCAAGCACAGAAAGAGAAGGGACTTATGTTTTCTCTAATATGCTCAAACTAGGGAGTATTAGGGATACCAGAGGGACTCCAGACAATGGAGGAGAAACCACATCAAAGATAGAATGGAAGGATGGGAGAGGAAGAAGACTGAGGTTGATTAATGAAGGAGCTACATCTGAATTTGTGTAAAAATATAAATATAGCGTGGTTAACCTGGTAAGTCATTGTTGGAATGGGGGAAAGGGAAGGTGGGGAGGGTGCCAAGCACAGTTTGAGTGTATGCCATTTTTAATATATTCCACATAAAAAAATAAAATAAAGTTAAATATATATATATATATACATATATATACACACACACACATTATATATATATATATATATATATATATATATATATATATCTTATTCCAATGCAGTTTTATTTCATTGAGAAAACAATACAACAAGATTTGTTTTAATTGTAGGGATAAAATCACTAGTGCCAAAATATGAAAAAAACTGTATTCAAAAATATACAGGTAAATCTCACTTATAAATACCTGACGTAAGATATGATAAAAAAGTGAATATTTTTTTAAATTTATAGTGCATCATGAAAAAAATATTATTAACCTGTTAAGCTAAATCATCTAGATGATGGGTAGAAGAAAAAACTATGTAGTCATTCCATAGATATGAAAGACATGTGGCATTAAACATCTTTCCTTACTTTTTAAACAATCACCAAAATAGGAATATATAAATCCTGTCTTAGCATGTGATGTGATGTGATGTGATGTGATGTGTGTGTGTGTGTGTGTGTGTGACAAAGAAAGAAATATCAGCATACAACTGCCATCCTATCTATGAAGGCATTTCTGCTGAAATTTATTATTTAATTTTGTATTGTTATTTAATTTTGTATGAACAAGTGAAAAATAAACTCTCCCTATTTTTAGACAAGTAATTTTATTCTTGAAAAACACAAAAGAATAAAATAGAGAAAAATAATATAAGAGCAAGAGAATTAAGATAGCAAGGAATATGATTTGCTTATAGAAATTAGGGGCATTCATATGTCAAGACAAGGGAGAAGGTAAGTAGAGAAGAAGATATATTTACAATAGCTTCAGAAAGGTAAAATATCTTAAATAAACCTAACAAAAATGTTCCAAACCAATAAAAGTAAAACTTGCTTTTAAGGTATACCTGAGCAACACTGAATAAATAGAAAGACATATTGTGTTATGAATAGGGAATTTCAATATTATAAAACTGGAAACCTTTAAACTGATGTATAAATGAAATACAACAACACTAAAAATATCAATAGATTTATTTTAGAAATATACAAGCTAAATCTAAACTTTATATGGAAAATATTAACAATAATGACTAGCCATAAAAGTTTTCAAAACAGCAATGAGACAGGACTAATTCTACCAGATATTAAGCACACTTGAAAACAGTATTGTCTAAGGGGGATATAATGAAAACCACATACAAAATTTGAAAACATTTGGCATCTACAATTTACAAATTAAAAACAGCTCAAATTAAATTTTAATTCAATATATCAAAAATTTAATAATTTCAGCATGTAATCAACATAAAACTTATTAATAGGATATTTAAAATAAAGTATTTAAAATCCATGGGCATGGTGGCACACACTTGTAATCTTATTACCTGGAAGTCTGAGACAAGTGGTTTTTAGTCTGAGGAAGGTATGCAGTAACTTAGTGAGATCCTAAAAGTTTTAAAATAATAAATGAAGAGGGCTAAACGTATAGCTCAGTGGCAGAGCATCTCTGGGCTGAATCCCCAGTAAAACACACACACACACACACACACACACACACACACACACACACACAGTACTATTTTCAACTACAGCACATCTCATTCATAGTAACCACATTACAAGTGCTCAATAAACTCATATTTTTTTGTGTGTGACCTTATGGATTGAACCCAGGGCATCATACCTCTTAGCCACAATCCTATCCCTATTTTATTTTTAAAGAGTTTCACTAAATTGCTGAGGACCTTGCTAAGTTGCTGAGGCTGGCCATCACCTTCAATCTTCCTGTCTCAGCCTTTCAAGTACCAAGATTCTAGCTGTGCTCTACAATACTCAGCTAATCTATATTAGATAGCACAGTTACAAATATGACAACAATAGAGTTTGGCCAAATGAATAAACAGATGAATTAAATAGAACAGACAATAGATCCAAATAGGTATGTCAGTTGATTATAACATAATCTTTAAACGGACCAAAGATATAAATATGAAAATGAACCTAATAAAATTATTAGAAGAAAATAGAAATAAACTTCTTTAAAATATTCAAAGAGTAAACCCTCTCTAATTGTGACTCAAAAATCTAGAAATTTGAGAAAAAACAATGTCATACTACATTTTTTCAAAGTTCTGCAAGGCAAAAAAAAATCAAAATTAAATGCAAAGGAAAAAGTGATGGGAACATCAACTGATATACAAAATAAATGACCACTCCCCTAATAAATAAAGAGCTTTAAGGTACAAAAATATTGGTATTACAATAAAAAATTAGGAAACGATATGAACAGTTTCCAGTACCTGAAATACAAACAGGTCTTACACATAATTCCTTGACTATCAGTTTCCACCTATCATGATGACAAAAATGAAGAAAAAATGTAATAACATACTCTGTTGTCAACAATATGGGAAAATAGACACCCTCATAAACTGCTGATGGGGATATAATTAGTGTTTGCCCTGTGGAGGGCATTTTGGCCATATCCATCCAAATTACCAATGCTTTTCTCTTTAACTCACTTTTGGGAACTAACACAGCTACATTTTAACGTGAACAAAATGAGTATACTAAGAAAACACTACAGCCTTATTTATAATAGCAATCAGATACAGACTCACAGTCAGTCTGTCCATAGATGACTATTAAATACATATGGCAGTATGCCATGTAACTGCTAAAAAGGCAAAAAAAAGAATGATGACTGTATATTGGCCTGAAATAACTCCAAAATGCGTTTTAACTGAAAAACTCATTGTGCAAACACACACAAACACACACACACACACACACACACACACACACACACTTACGCTCACAGACATCTAATAAGAGGACTTTCTTCACTCCTAAGAGGACCTTCTTTCTCTCCAAAAATAAGAACACACACACACACACACACACACACACACACACACATGCACACGCACACACTATTTTTTGAATAAGGTTGCTAGGGTACAGATCAGTGGTAGAGCATGTGCTTAGCATGTGCAGGAGAACCTGGGTTTGATCCACAGCATAGAGAAAGGGGCCGGGGGAGGGGGAGGTTAAGGAGAGAGAAAAGAAAAAAAATCCACTTGCTTTAATTAATATATATTTGCAAAAAGAACGCCTAGAAGGGTGCCTACTTCAGTAGGAGGAGAAAATTAAGTGGATGAGAATAAAAGGATTGGAATTTTTATTTGAAACCAAGTGAATGTATTACCAATTCACCAAAAGAATAACAAAAAGTGAAATTTATGTGTGTGTGTGTGTGTGTGTGTGTGTGTGTGTGTGTGTAGCTCTTTTTTCAGATGATAAGGATTAGAGATCCCTTCTGTGAATCAGGAAACTCGTTCTAAGCTTGGCTTTTCTACAATTTGCTATGTTACACTGTATCTCATTTCCATTCTGGATTCCATGAAAATAAATGAGATGTCTTTCATTGTTACCATGATGATGTTTTAGCATTTTAGATAAATTATATAGAATTAGTTATTTTAGAGCCAATTTAAATTGGAGAAAAAGTGAGGAGGAAGACTTGAAGCTGGTGAAGGGTACTTGAGAGGGTTGGTGTGAACAGTGACAGAGGTGGAAATAAGAAGGAATATGTTTTTCTACAATGCTGAGAATCCATCTGTGGTTGGTGACTATGAATTTGCCAGTGTGTGGTTTCTTCCTGTGTATTAGACAATAGAGTAATGAGTGCGTACATTTTGGGGCTTTCTAGTTAGAAGAAAAGGAATTACATTAGGGTCCAGGAGTACAGGATTTGATTAGGGACTGGGCAAAGCATTGAAACAGAGAATATCAGCTAAAAGGTTGGGAGGCTGGGCAATGAAGAAGGAATAGAAGATATGGAGGAATCAAAAGTCAATGATGTCACTGTGTGGATAAAATGGAAATAAAAAGGTTAGGATTTACGAATAGGATGTAAACAATTTTACCCAGTGACATGTCATTCATTAATTTTCCATTTTCTAAATTTTCTTCACTTTTTCTGCTTTGTGTACCAAAGTTAGGCTTTGTTTTTCTAGTTCAGATTTTCTTGGTGCTCAGACTTCCTTGGTCCAAATCTTGGTTCTAGCACTTACTACCCATACAGCGTAGCACAAACCACTTCATTCATGTGATTCAGTTATCTCAAATTGTGAGTAAGGCAAACTAGCAAGCCTATCTGCTCGAACTTGCTACTTTAATTAAGGGCACCATCAAATAACTAAAATAGGACAAACTGCTTTTTTGCTATTAGTTGTAAGACAAATTCTCACTTCAGAGAAGTTGTACTGTGAAAAAAAGATGTACCTTAGATTTGACTATTATTGAATTAGCATGCTCCTTTACCATGGAATGTATGCCTTCCACATTAATATTTCTTTTTTATTGGTGCATTGTAATCATACATCTAGATGAAGTTTGGAGTGATAGCAGCATACATGTACACAGAACTCATCGAGCCCTCCCCCAGTTCCCATCCAACTCCCTCTCCCTCCCCACCTTCTCATTCATGCTCAACACAGTGATTGGCTTTGATACATCTGTGTATGCATACCATGTCCATTGAGGTGTTTCCCTCTTCAAATCTTCCTTCCTCCTCCATCTTCCTCAGTTAGGTCCCCCCCTTCACTCCATTAAGGTTACTATTCCTTTGTCTGGAGTCCCTCCTCTGTCCCAGTTTCTCCCTAGCTTTCACATTTGAGGGAGAACATCCTACCTTTCATTTTTTGTGACTAATTAATCTCACTTAGCACAATATTCTCCAGTTCCATCTATTTCCCTGAAAAATGACATAATTTTGTTCTTCTTTATGACTGAATAGAACATCATTGTGTATATAGCCCATAATTTTGTAATCCAATAGCAGTCATTAAAAACACAAACAATAATAAATGTTGGTGAGGATGTAGAGAAGTAGAAACTCTGATAAACTGTTAGAGAGACTGCAAATTAGTGCAAACACTTTGGAAAAGTGTGGAGGATCCTCAGAAGAATGGGAATTAACCTATGACCATATGACCCAGGTATATAACATTAATATTTCTAAGGCCAAATTAAAGATTTACTATAACAAAATTATAGTTGACTAGTATTTGTTCCCTACCCATATTCCTCCCAGGAGTTATGCTATAATAGTGAAGTAAATTGGACTTGATAATAGTGATATAAATTGATCCAATTATATTCACCCAGAAAATATAGGCAAGATATTTACAGTCTCCATTAAGTAACTGTTTCTAGTAGAACAATTACCAATTACAATATGTCATATCTTATTTTTCTTATTTATTTTTTAAAATATTTGTGGGGAGGATGGTACTGGGGCTTAAACCGATGGGTGTTCTACCTCTAAACTACACTCTCAGCCCTATTATGTTTTTAACAGAATTCTCTTAGTTACTGTACATTGGCCTCAAATCTACAGTCCTCCTTTCTCAGCTTCCCAAGCACTGGGATTACAGGTATGCACCATTTCACCCAGCCTGTCTTTCTAAAACTGAAATTATTATGCCTCTTTATTTATGACCCTTTATGAACATTCAGCAGAAAAATTAGAGATAATGGTAAAATCCCCATATCTAAGCACTGTGTAATAGATAAGAATATGGATTTAGATTATTTATTTTATTGGTGCATTATAATTATATATCAAAATTAAGTTCAGAGTGATAGAAGCGTACATAAACTTGGTGAACTTCCCCCAGCTCTCACTCCCCTCCCTCACCCTTCCCCTGTATGACACTGTGATTGGCATTGGTACTTTTGTGTATGTACATCATGTCTATCTAAGTATTTCTCTCACCAAGTCTCCCTACCCTCTTCTTCCTCCCTCCCTTAGGTCCCCTCCATCATGCCACTAGAGTTTCTCCTCCTTTATCCAAAGTCCCTTCTGTGTCCCAATTATTCCCTAGGTCTGTGTATTAGAGAAAACATGATCCATCACTTATGTGACTAAATAATTTCACTTAACATAATATTCTCTAGTTCCTTTCATTTACTTCAAATGACACAGTTTTGTTCTTTTTATGGCTGAGTAGAATTCCACTGTGTGTATGTTTCATAGTTTTGTAATTCATTCATCTGTTCATGGATGCCTAGGCTGGTCCCATAGTTTGACTACTATGAATCGTACTGCTATGAACATAGATTTGCATGCGTTACTATAGTATTCTGGTTTCAGTTCCTTTGAATAGATACCTGGCAATGGTAATTTATCAGTACTTAAATTTTGTTTTGTTGTTCTCTATCATATTGATTTAGATAGATTTCTAACTTTCCCAAATCTATTTGGTGTTATTGTTGTTTTGTGGTACTGGGGAGTGAACCTAGGAAATCTCAATCTCTGAGCTATGCCCTCAGCTCTTTTATGTTTTTCTTTTAATTTAGAGACAAGATCTCCCTAAGTTGTTCAGTCTGGCCTCAAACTTGTGATCCTGTGATTCTCCCGCCTCAGCCTCTCAAGTAACTGGGATTAGAGCTATGTGCCACTGTGCCTGGCTTCTCAAACTTCAGTTTTCTAATTTGCAAAATGGGTAGTACCATGGTAGGATTTGATAGAATGCTGATAATTAGGGAATATATTGTCTGTGAGGTACACTAGGCTTGAATGTCCCTGAACATCACCTTGATTTCTGCCATGACATTCCTAATAGTATAAGTTTGCATAACAAGGTAATGCTAAGAAAGTCAGACCTCTTACAAAATAGCTATTGTTACTGAGACTCCTTCTCCCACTCCAGTCATTTCGTCACTTCCATTTTTTTTTTAATTTTCCATTAAAAACAGTCTTTTTCTCTTTAGTTTGTGATTATCTGGGAAAGGGCTGGTATGCTCTTTGTGAATAATGCTACATATTGAATTGAGAACAAAATAGCTGTAAACAGTCTGAGGCAGTTGTAGTTGGCACACAAATCAATTATAGATCATCATTTAACAGAAACCAAAACACAGACACTCACTAGAGGACCAATTTTGCCCTCAACCTCTTTCTGAGGGAACTAAGAAATGCACAGATTTTTGTCAACCTAGTTCACTGACTTGTAGTAAAAATACAAACATATTTTAAAGTATCAACATTGTGTTTCTTGCAAGTTGGAGTAAGATTATCTCCATGGAATGGAACCATGAGTTACAAACAGCAAAACAGAAATTAGAACTTATGGTGTTAATGCAGAGGTAAGAGGATGTTAAGAACTTTTATCATAACCACTAATATAGTTTGCAAGAGGGGTGTGACAATGGGCATAAATGTCTGTCCTCTGTGCTCCCACCTCTTAGGCAATGTGATTTCCTCTCCATCGAGACATGGGGGTAACTTCTCTACCCTTACATGGTCTTGATCTACAGAATGCTATGGTATGGGAACTCCAGATCTATGTCTCTTGAGTCCTCCCAACTTTCATCTTCACTCCTCAGAAACTAAATAACATCATGTACAGAAATCCAAGCTAGCCTTTTAACAAATGAGCGAAAGAGGTGCGGGGTCCTGCCAACACTCTTGCATATGAGTTATGCCATCTTTGATCATCAAGTCTTTTTTTCTTTTTTTTCCTGTTGTGCTGGGGATTGAACCCAGGGGCATTCTACCTCCATGCTATATCTCCAGCTCAAATATTTTATTCTTTATTTTAAAACAGGGTCTCACTAAGTTGCAGAGGGCCTCATTAAGTCGCTGAGGCTGGCCACAAACCTGGATCCTCCTGTCTCCCAAGTAGGGATTATTATAAGCTTGTGCTACCATGCCCGGCTGATCATTGAGTCTTCTTCTTTTTTTTTTTTCTTGGTGGTACTGGGGTTCCTGGAAACCTTTTCTACTTCCGGGCTACACTCATTTCCAGACCTATTTTTTTTAATACTTTTTTATTTGGAAACAGGATCTCTTAAGCCAGTGCGGCTGGCTTCGAACATGCGCGATTCTCCTGTCTCTGACTCCCAAGTGTGGGGATTACAAGCGTGCGCTACCATGCCCTGCTTCATTGAGTCTTCTAGCCTTCCACATTGCTTCATTTCTATGAGTGACCTCAAGCAATATGACAGAAAGGCCACACAGTTGATCCCAGCCAGTGTTGAGTTATTAAAAAAATTCTACTAATTAGGAAAATTAGGACAAAAGTAAAATGAATAATTTAAGTATTAAAGATTTGGGGTTTTGTGGTAAAAAATGGCTTATTTTTTAATTTTCACCAAATTTCTTTAGAAGATTCGTAATGAAAGCGATATATATATCAAGCCGAGGTTACACCAAAATGAGTTAGCTTCTTTCTTCTGATTCTTCATGTGAGTATATTCTTCCCCTGCTGAATTATGTTGTGTGTGTGTGCATGAGGGTTTGTGTGTGTATGTGTGATAGTGGGATTGAACTCAATGACATTCTAACTCTGAGCTTTATCCCCAGACCTATTTCTTTTTCCCTTTCTTTCTTTCTTTCTTTCTTTCTTTCTTTCTTTCTTTCTTTCTTTCTTTCCTTCTTCCTTTCTCTTTCTCTTTCTTTCCTTTTGGAATCAGAGTTTGACTAAGTTGCAGAGGGCCTTGTTAAATTGCTATGGTTGTCTGAAGACCCGTGACTTTCCTGTCTCAGCCTCCCAAATACTGTTATTATAAGTACTAGGATTTCAGGTATGCACCACCACAACAGCTGGATTATATTTTGAATTCCATTCAGTAGAGAAAAAAGGTGACACAGCTGGTAAAAATCCTTAGTATCCCCACTTGGTGCCATTCTCAAATCCTCTACAGGTCATTTCCTTCATCCCATACAGTCAGTTTCTAACAATTTCTTACTGTTGCCAGAACTTCACTATTTTTTCATATTCTCCTTCTCCGGAATAATATTCTTCAGAAATTCAGGGTCAACCAGATGCAAAGAAGTTCAAAATCATTGCATAAATATCTGTCTACATCTTCACTTACATTTGTGAAAGCAATGAAATCTGAGCCAAAGATGGTGATTTTTTTTTTTTTTTACTCCTTCAATTCTAAATTACTGCTTTTCCAGAAGGGAATAGAAAGCTGCAGCAGGTGTGGGAAAATCCATATCTCTTGTCCCTAAAATTGCCTTCCCTCTAACACATTTCAAACTGTTGGATTCAGGTATTTTTTGTTTGAATAAATGTATTTCCCATGCAGTTATAGCACTTGAGCCTGACTCATTTTGATGAGATAGAAGTTGAAACTAAACAACTAAACATCTTAGTTTTATCGTGTGTGTGTGTGTGTGCGCGCGCGTGTGTGTGTGTGTGTGTGTGTGTGTGCTAGTGACATAGTGACCAGGCAAGACAGGCAGTTGGAGAAGTGGTCTTTATATATATTAATAAAGAGATATGTAAAGGTATTATGTGACAAACACTGCCAGAAATCCACAGTGGTGGCTATAGCTTCTTCAAGTCACTATAATACAGGGTCATTTGTTATACAACAACAGATAACTATTTCCGATAAGAAGCCAGCAAATTTTAATAAAAAGAATACTGAAAAGGAAGCAGGTAATGGGGGTTCAAGTTCTCACGGCACAATAGACTTCATATGAAACTGGATGAGACGCTTAACCTCTGTAGACCACAGTTTCTTTTCAGACAAATGCAGAAAGTTTCATCAGACCATCTTTTAAGTCACTTTAGCTATAAAGTGTATACTTATAACTTACTATTGGCGACAGCAATTATGGACCCAAATTAACTAAAGCTTTGACTTTGGGATACTGTTTAAAATAGTTTAGACCAGATTTTCATGATACCTCTTTTCTTTCTCAGAATAATAATGGGTTGGGAGAGGCTTACCTTTAACAAGCTGAATAATTGCAATATGGTCATGTGCATAACACTGGCTTAAGTTTACAACCTTACATTAAAGATGAGCTTTTAAACTTCTTCCTATTTGAGAAAAAAATTGTTCCTAAATTTCCTTAGCAATGACAATAAATTCTAAGTAAGCAAATATGCAGAATTACAAACTGAACATGTTGTTCCTAATTATCAGAGTTCCCATTTACTAATATTTTCATATCATTTTAGGTAGCAAGAAACAAAAAAATGATATGTGCTCTCCAATTCTAACATAGACATCATTGAATCTATTTATTTTGTAGCTGTCTAAATATAAACCTAGGATTCTGAATGTAAACATTTCCTGAATAACCAAAATATTTGTAATTAACCTCATAAAAATCTTGTGGTATCAGATAAAGTGCCCCTTACCTATAAGTCAGATATCCATAATGTTTACAATCTGCCTCTTAGCTGTGTGATCCTGGATAAACCATTAACTTCTCTAAGCTGATTATTTCCTGAATCACAAGATTACAGTATATGCAAAAAACTTGAATTAATAATGATAAAATAATATTCAGAGCTAACATCTATCATACAATTGTCATGTGGCAAGACTTTAGACTATTTTTAATGGTGAGAGAAGAGAGAGGATATTTTTTCATACTTTAGGGTATTTCACATACCAAAAACATCAAAACCTGATTTTTTTACTTACATACACTTCTGGCAAATTAATGCCTCTAATTGGTACCTCAGTGCCATGGTGCTCTCCAGTGAAAATTTACCTCAAGGCTATGCATTTAGCAGTTCTTAAAAATGCACCCTTTGGTTCCATTTTGAAAAGAGAGTAATTAATGATAAACGATTAGCACATAGGAGTTGTAATAATTTAACAATGACACATTTTAAGAGTCTAGTCTTTGTGCTTATAAGGTGTTCAAACTTTAAAAAGAAATTACAGATAAAATGCTCACTCTCGGAATCCTTCACAATTTAACCTACTCTTTCTCTGACATCAATCAGGAAAAGGCTATTATTTATCACACTAAGTATATATTATAATCTTCTGTTGATAGTAAAAGATCAAAGATTACCTTGCATCAAACAGAATTATGAAGCCATAACATTTCATCTTGTTACAGCTGATATCAATCACCAGGTGACGGGGAGCTGCAGAGCAGATTTTGCCGTCAGAATCCCTGACATGCTCAAACATCTGAAATATAGCAACCAACTTCGATGTGCTCTGGTTGTGAAAGCGGAAAACACAGCAGAAACTAGTAAGTCGCTGAATACTAATGCCATACATGTTACTGGACACTACTTAGTTTCTAAGCACCTAACACCCTTACCTAAAGCTTCACCCAAAGAGAAAAGAGTGTGAATAGAAGAAATGCAGGGGCATCATCTTAAGTAGAGAGCAGTGACGTCCTCCATCACAAGATTAGGGCAAAGACACCCCCCCCCAATTGTGTAATTCTCTAGAGACACATGTAGTCCCGTTCTTCCATCAGAAAGCTGCACAAGGCCCTGCCTGAAGTAAAAAATCTCCCAGGCAAATCCTCTCTCTCTCAGGAGGGGGCTGCAGCCTCTTCCCTGTGTGTGTTCTGAGTTATTTCACAGGTTGGCTTTCTGGGTAGCCTGGGCCAACTTCTCCCCTCCTTGAGGCTGCACAGGACTTGTCCTCTCTTCTCCATATGTGGGTGGCAATGTTCAGTGTGCATTCAACTTTCTAAAATACTTAAGCTACAAGAGAGGAAAACATTTTAGTTGGAAAATCATTTGTTCATTTTCATATGCAAATTTCTAGCACGCTGATTCATGTCAAAAACTCAGCACTGCACTCATTCCTTTGTGAGTCCTGCCTCTTTCTTAATATGTCTTTAAATGCAAGAACAAAATAAGAAGGATTTTTTATAAATCTCAAATTTTAACCTTTCCAAAGCCTGAGTGGGTATTGAAGTCTTTATTACTCAGAAATTATTACATTATTTATATTGACGACAGTTGCCTACCCGTTAATCACAAAATCATTTGCCTGAAATTTTTATTTTATTTTTTTCCCTGGGTAAAGATGGTCATATACTACATCATAGAGAATACAGCAAAACCTTCCCAAACTTGAAAAATTATTGGATGGGGGTATTCATTTTTATGTAAACTATATGCATATTCATACAAAACAGTTTGAAAAATGTATCAGATATAATTAGCATGTTTATGAATCTATTTGCTTTGCTATTAAGTAACAAATTTGTAGTAACCATGGTAACTGCAACATCACAGGCACAAGTTCTATTTTTGTAATAGCATGAGTACTTTTCTTAAAGCAACATTCCTGCTCAAATCCTACATTTTAAAAAATATTAAAAGAACAGGTTTTTAAACACATCATTTTATTTTCATTCTGTAGGAGCCTTTTTTATTTGAAAATAGTTTCAAATAAAAACTGTTTATCAGTGAGTTGTTTCTGTGTCTGTGTGTGTTTGTCAAAAATTATATTGAAGTGTAAAGGCAAAAAACATGGAATATTAGAGTAATGCGAACCTCTGTGATTATAAGGCCACTGCTTTTCTAAGTGTCCATTTCATTTAAAATAGTACAGACAGCCGGGCATGGTGGAGCATACTGCTAATCCCAGCATTTGGGAGGCTGAGACAGAAGAATCGCGGTTCAACGACAGTCTCAGCTACTTAGTGAGGCCCTTTGCAACTTAGTGAGACCCTGTTTCAAAATAGAAGAATAAAAAATAGGGCTGAAGGTGTAGCTCAGAGGTAAAATGCCCCTGGGTTCTATCTCTAGTACCACAAAAAAAGAAATGAAATAGTATAGACATATTAGTTGTCTAACACTTTTAAATAAAAGTAAGTATATAATGTGGCTTTCCATTTGACTTTTATTTAAAGTTCTTCTTCAATCTTAATCACTGTGCCTTATCAAAATAAAAATAATAACATCTTCACCAATTTAGGCAAGTTATGTTTTGATTAATACTTTGCTGAAATAAATTAACTGAACTATAATATGTTTTCTTCATCTAAACACCAGCCTTTCCAGATGTCCTATGTTGCACATTTACACAAAACCTTTGAGGGAAGGCCTGACTTTCCTCCCTTATAAAATGGAGCTAATAGTGCAGTCAGTGCCAGACCCTTGAAAAAGGAAAATCCCAAAATGGCAAGTACAATGAAGTCTTTCCTGTTCTTTTAAGTTTACAATTAGACATTCAGGTGTATCTTGTTGAACATACCAAATCCCACCTTAAAATAAAAAAGTAACAAATAGCATGCTCTAAGAATATCTGATTTCTGTGTTTTCTCCAAAAGTGACAGAAATAAAATGGGTATCTGGGAAATGAGATGACGAAATTGGGAAAGGGGTTATGTAAAAATAACTCTTTTCTTTTTTTTTTTTTTTTTTTTAATATCCTGGCCTGGGTTTGAGCCCTGACTCAATCTCTTACTGATCATCATTTTTCTCAACTATATATGGAAATAACACCTACTTCTTTGGATTTTTACAAGAATAGTTATAAAGTAGTCATCATGCTCTTTGACACATGATATTTGTCAGTAAAGATAGTTTACTTAAACCTCACTCATGTTAAACTCTGATTGGCTCTAGCAAGTAAAGACAGGATTAAAGAGAAATGAAGACATTCAAATGAGTTTGGCATTATAGCTGTGTGCTCGGCACAGAAGATTTCTCTGGTCAGTGTGTAGAAGAGAGTGAGCCAGGATTCGGGGAGAATGGCTTTTATCTGAGCTTAAAGGGGAACACTGTACCCAAGATGGCTAGTCTCTGTGCATCCTTAGACAGAAAAATGGGCTTAGAAGACAACCAGAAGGTGAACAGTCAAAAGCAAACATAGTGATGCTGAACACTGGGGCTGGCAGAGGAAGACCCCAGGAGAAGAGTAATCATCCTCAGTGCCCACAAGTTCTGCACTCTCTTGGCTGCTCAGCCCCATCCCAGGCTCTATGCCCCCATCCTCTTCTCTTCTTTCTTCATATCTCTTGTCACATTGGAACCCACTGGACAATTCATCTATTAACCCTACTCAGTGTTTACCTCCTCCTGAGAGTTCCAGAGAGTAGTATCTCTGTGTTCCTGCTGTGTCCTCAGTCAGCATCTGTCATATCTGGGGGAAATGTTTGTTAAAAGAATAAAGATTTAGAATAGGGCTTGGCACCTGGTGAGTGCGCAGTGGAGATTGTTATTAATATGACGCTTCTTTAGACTTTGTTCCTGTAATCTAAAATTAAAGTCTTCCTTCAGCTATTGATAATGGAAATGATGAAGATCTGCATTATTGCCTTGAGAAAAAAGAATGTAAGTTTGCTTGAATCACTCACTGAAAAAAATATTTAAGTATAAATATTTGCCCCATCTCCTAAGATACTGTAACCTATGTTGGATCAGTTATAAGTTAATTCATCAGATTATTTGGTCAAAAGTTAGGTACTAAGTCAAAAAGTACTCAATTATCTAAATCTGAAGATCATTTGCTAAAATGTCTCATTTTGTTTACTTCTGTAGATTTCATGAGTCTTTATCCCTTTAAGATCTTCTCTTTGCTCATAAAAATAATTTGAAGTTTATCCCTTCAGCAATATAATAATAGCCCCAAGACTAAGTTTCTTGCTCTAGAGTAGATACACATCTTAACTGATTTGTTATCATTTAGAAATTTAGAGAGAAAATTAATGATGGTAAATATAATTAAATCTAATTTATCTCAGCCAACGCAGTAGACATAAATTCTCTTTGGTCAAAGTCAACATTTGTCAAGTCAAGCTGACCCACCTTCTCTTCTAATTCAGGGTGTGTGTGTGTGTGTGTGTGTGTGTGTGTGTGTGTGTGTTTCAGAGGCATGGGAGTCATTTGCTGAGTCACAATGCAGTCAGTGATGTACTAAATAGGCTTTGCAATCTTCCCCAAAACAGTTGATGCACACTATACAAACAACAGGAGAGAGTATTGCTGGTGTCTTATGGAGAACTGGAAAAGCCGCAGCAAGGTAAGGTGGATCCTGGCAGCTGGTGATGCAATCTAGATCAGAGGATAAGGTAATTGAAATAAGAGGCTTATAAACCAGTCTGTGGACTTTAGAAGACGCCACATTAAAAATCTGGAGAAAAAGGTCTCTACTCCAGTTCCATACATATATCAAAGAGAATGAGAAAACCTGGATGTTCACAAAACTTGTCTTATTTCAGTTGTCTCAACAGAGCAGCAGTGTTCAGAGTTGAAGTAATTAAATAATGAGGGCTCTAATATCATCAGTGGATAAATCCATTTGATGGATTAATAATTTGAATGATCTACTTGTAGAAACCACAGGAGGGTAGAGTATGGCTAGAGGAAGTAGAACATTGGGGGCATAGACTTGGGAACTGTATCTATCCCTGGTCTCTTCTTTCTCTCTCCTGTTTCCTGGCTGACAGGAGCTGAGCGGCTTTCCTCTGCCACACCCTGTTATCAAGATGTTATCACGATGTCCCTGCTTAGAGCCAGCCAACTTTGGACTAAACCTCTGAAATTGCGAATTAAAATAAACCATTTATCCTCTAAGCTGGAGTTCTTGTTAGGTATTTTGATCACAGGGACAAAATGCTGACTAACCTAAAATCTGAGATCTGGTACAGCACAGCATCACTGACCAGGAAATAAATAGAAAAGAAATAAAATGCAAAAACCCAGAAGATATGCTCTTGAAAAAGCTCCATGTCTACACCAGGCGTGGTGGCGCACACTTGTAATCCCCGCACTTGGGAGGCGGAGACAGGAGAATCGAGGAGGTTCGAAGCCAGCCGCGCTGGGTTAAGAGATCCTGTTTCCAAATAAAAAAATATAAAAAAGGTCTGGGAATGTAGCCCAGGGGTAGAAGAGTTCCATCCCAGTACCACCAAAAAAAAAAAAAAAAAAAAAAAAGCTCCATGTCTACAAGAAAAAGGAGGCAGAGGGTACTCTGAAAGGTATGAGGGTAAATAAAAAGAAGGAAGAGATGAATGTTTAAAGGCCTATACAAACAAAAGTATTACAAAGTCCAAAAACACAACTTTTACTACCTCTCCCAAGATAAAGAGAAATGCAATCAACTTTTTGAAAATCAATATCACCATATCAAAATAAGAAAGTATTCTTGCCTTAATAAACTTAGTAAGCCACCCAAACACATTTCTGCTTACATAAAACTTATTTCTAATATAAGTAAATTAAACATTTTTTAAATTTAAGATGTGTCCAAAGACATTCATACTTAATGAGAACAAAATAAAATGCAAATCAAAATGTATCAGTTTATATTATTCTTAATGAAACTAGATAAAGCAGAAAGAAACTAATATATCCTTAAACAAAAATGTATAGATTTTAAAAACATAATTTTTATGTATAACTTTTTAATGCATAAATGGATAAAATTTTACAAATAAATAAGAATTGAAAAACTCAGGAAAAATAATATTTTTAAAAAGACAAAAAATTATATTATAACTAAGGCTAACTTGTAAGATGCTTAGGAAAAAATAGATTTCAACAACAACAAAAATGGGTTATAAGAAGTATCGAAGAAATGCAAGCATTGCACTATGTCAATGAAAACAAACGGAAAAGGAAAAAAAAAACATCAGGGAACTCAAGTTGATACAGAAAATAGGCATAGAACATCTAACATAGAAATAATTTGATGACCTGAAAAATTAAAGCAAACAATGAAATAGAATTAATGTGTAAACTTACAAATGGAGAAAACATTTCTGCAAATAGAAAAGACCTGACTCCCATAGTGAAAGGGCCCTTTGTGTTTTGGGAAAAACTGACATAGAAAATATTCTAATAAAAACTAGTACTTATTTATTTATTTATTTATTTATTTATTTATTTATTTATTTTTGCGGGTCTGGGGATGGATCCCAGAGGCATTTGACCTCTGAGCCATACCCCCTGCCCTATTTTTTATTCTTTATTTTTTGAAAGGGTCTCACTAAGTTGTGGAGGGCCTCACTAAGTAGCTGAGGTTGTCCGTGATCCTCTGATGTCAGCCTCCCAAATACTGGGATTACAAGTGACTAGTACTTTTTTAGACTTTAGTTTACAAAAGTGAAGAAAAATCCTCTGAATTTAGGCAAATCACACACATACACTCATGCGTGCATGTGTGCACACACATATCTATGAATCTAAACAGAGAAGCAAATTAAAAAAAAAATGTTTACGCTGGGAGTGGTGGCGCACACTTGTAATCCCAGGGGTTGGGAGGCTGAGAAAGGAGGATCGCACAGGTTCAAAGCCAGCCTCAGCTACTTAATGAGGCTCTCAGCAACTTAGTGAGACCCTGTTTCCAAATAAAATATAAAATAGGTCTGGGAGTGTAGCCCGGAGGAAGAAAAGCCCCTGGGTTCCACCCCCAGTACCATAAAACAAGAGAAGTTTATAAGAAGTGACACTGATGAGCCAAAGCAAAGAGTATATGAGCATTATTAAATTATTCTTTCAATTTTTATACGCTAAATTTTTAAATTAAAACAGAAAATTACTGTTAGCAAAAATGATAATGAAAAATTTTAGTTATTTCCCAATTTTCTATCATAATGTCATTATTTTGAGGGTTGCGTAACATTCTTTGTATGCAGTTCTGTAAACCAGTAACTTGACAGCTGATTTTTTTCAACTGCTATAACTTTTCAAATTTTGAACATGAGTTGAAATATTTTGAATCAGTGACAGGAAGACAAAATGATAAATGCTGGCAATAAAGTAATGAGTCTTGACTTTTAAAACAATTCTAGAGGAGACAATCAAAAAAATGTTTTTAAAATGTCCACATGAACAGAATAAATATTATCTGAGACGTTAAATGATATTTGCTTCATAAGTTGCATACTTGGTTTTTAAAAATCTCTTAAGTAAAAGCACAAAAAAGGAAAAATAAAACTTACTAAAAAATGAAAATATAGGAGTGCCATGAATAATCGCAAAAAGATAACACTGCTTTCTTCGTTTATTTTCTTAAGTATATATTTTGTAGTAAACTGTAATTACACATCACGGTGAGTTTCAGTGGGATACAGCCATACAAGCACACAGCACTCGGTGTGAATCCCTCTGGATCCCACCTCAGTCGTGTCCTCCTCATACATGTTACTGAGACCGGCAGTGATACCTCTATAAATGGGCATTACTTGAAGGCCTTCGTCAAGCTTTCTGTTTCTCCAGTTGGACTTCCCTCCAACAATTCCAGTGCATTCTTCTGCTGCACTTTCTCATTTATTTGAAGTCCCTTTTGTTTTCTATTTTTTCTCTAGCTTCCACAGATGAGAAAAAACATGATCCTTGGCTTTCCTGTGACTGGCAGATCTCACTTAGCATAATATTCTCTAGTTTCATCCATTTTCCTCCAAATAACATAATTTGTTCTTCTTTGTGGCAGAGCAAAATCTCATTGTGTGTACCTTCTACATTTTCTTTATCTATTCATATGTAGAGAGATATCTAGGTCAGTTCCATAATTTGGCTATTTTGAATTGTGCTGCTATAAACATAGGTATGCATGTATTGCCATGTTTTTTTTTTTTTTAACTGTAATTCTTTAGGAAAGATACCGGGGATTAGTATAGCTGAGTCATATGGTAGTTCTGTTTCTAATCTTTTGAGGAACCTCCATACTGATCTCCATAGTAGTTGTACCACCAATAGCAGGAGTATAAATTGGTGGTAGTATAAATTTTTCCATATCTGCACCACATTTATTGTTTGTATTCTTAATGACCGCCACTCTAAGATTAAATGGAATCTTACCTGATTGTTAATTATTTGAATATAAACTCAAGATATATCAAAGATGTAGAATTGAGACCAGAAACTTTGAAATTACTAGAAGAAAATACAGAACCAATACTCCAACATAGAGTAAATGGTAGAGACTTCCTCAACAAGACCCCTAAAGTTCAAGAAATTAAACTGAGAAGCAAAAAAATGGAATGGCATCAAATTAAAAAAAAAAAAACAACTTCTGAGATAAGTGTGGTAGTGCACACCTGTAATCTCAGAACTTGGGAGCCTGAGACAGGAGAATCGCAGGTTTGTGGCCAGCCTAAGCATCTTAGTGAGGCCCTCTACAACCTAGTGGGACCTTGTTTCAAAATAAAAAATAAAACAGAGCTAGGAGTGAGGAGTGTAGTTCAGAGATAGAATGACCCTGGGTTTAACCCAGAAGAATGAAGGAAGGGAGGGAGAAAGAAAGGGAGGAAGGAAATAAGGAAAGAAGAAAAGGAGGGAGGGAGGGAGGGAGGGAGGAAGGAAGGAAGGAAGGAAGGAAGGAACGAAGGAAGGAGAAACGTGTCTTTAGAACACGGAGTGTTAACAAATTTTAACAAAGCAGTATGGGATACAATGGTTATGCAGATGGTTATGTGGCAAAGGAAGACCTGGTCTCAGTGCAGCACCAGGCATGTAGTGTCAGAAAGCCTTGACTTTGTACACTTGATGCCCAGACAATGTATCCTTCACACCTGTGGTAGCATGGTATCTGCCTTAAAAACTCTTGCATTCCTGACCAAATTAATAACTTTTCTCTTACATTATACAATTCTCCAGATAAGCACCTCGAAGTTCTCTACCAGAGTCATATGGCCGACCCTCTATACAATGATAGAAGAGCCTTTCCTAAGCCATATCACACCAACTAAACACTAAATCAGGGTTTCATCTGTTTTCTAAGTAGCCGTGTATCAGATGGATGATCAGTCATGGAGATAGATAAATGGCTCAGCTATTAATTTTTTTTCTTTCAGTTTAGATATAAAGTCAGTTGAGTCCAAAGGTTTGTTAAAGCTCCTGAAACAATCTTAATATGCCTGGCAAAGATATCTACTTTGTCTGATGTTTCTTTCCCTCACCGGGGAAAAGTTGGTGTACTACATCAATAATCATGACTTTATTGGAAGTAAATGTGATTTTCTAGGTCTTCTGGAAAATATTGTACATTTAACTGTTATGTTTACATGATTTCAATTTGAAGCCAACCTCAGAATGAATCTCCTTTGGCTGAATTGCTTTTAGTTTAGGCCTCATTTGATTTAGGCTGAAAGAGAGAGAGAAAAAAAAAATGTACTGAAAGACAGCATCAAATTTCCTGCACACAGAAGTGGAAATGTTGCCCCATTCCTTTCGAAGATTGAGTGACAAGGTACACCATACACTGGATGTGGACAAGAGACAGTCGGGCTGTGGTTTCAATTCTGTCACATTCATCTGTTCATTTATTCATTCATTCATTCATTCATTCATTCAATAAATACTTATTCAGCTTCCTGTGTACTAAGTGTTGTCCTAAGTATCAGAAAGACAAAGATGACACTGACCTCAGAAAAGATAATTTAACTTACTTGAAGTCAACCTTCCCCAAACTTCCTATGTGGAACTATTTCCAACGTAGTCATAAACTCAAAATAATTTTCAAAACCAAGTCAAAAATGTGAGAACAAGAACAGTAATATGGTAAAGGTGGTGAGGAAGTATGTTAGTGCACCATCTATGCCCCAAGTAAAAACACCTGAATTCCATCTTTCAAAATAAATTAGGGGAAAACCATGCATGTCTGACCTGAATGGAAGACTTTCAGTTTCCCATCCTTGAACTATGTGATTTTTCAAATTTCTATGTTCCTTGTGTCCTTTTCATGCTTCAGAAAGAATGAATAGGCCAGGCATGGTAGCACACGCTTGTAATCCCAGCATTCGGGAGGTGGACACCGGAGGATCATGGTTCTAGGTTCACGGA
This sequence comes from Muscardinus avellanarius, assembly GCF_963383645.1. Classification (NCBI taxonomy): domain Eukaryota; kingdom Metazoa; phylum Chordata; class Mammalia; order Rodentia; family Gliridae; genus Muscardinus; species Muscardinus avellanarius. The sequence continues at coordinate 87,600,318 of NC_137788.1, read as the reverse complement.
CAGCCTCAGCTACTTAGCAAGGCCCTGCCCAACTCAGTGAGACCCTGTTTCAAAAAAATAAAAAAGGAAGCCAGGCGAAGTGGCACATGCTTGTAATCCCAGCATTTGGGAGGCTGAAACTGGAGGATTTGGGTTCCTGGACAGCCTCAGCTACTTAGTGAGGCCTTCCACAAGTTAGTGAGATCCTGTTTCAAAAATAAAGAATAAGCTGGGCATGGTGGCGCACGCTTGTAATCCCAGCGCTTGGAAGGCTGAGACAAGAGGATCGCGCAAGTTCGAAGCCAGCCTCAGCTACTTAGTGAGGCTCTCAGCAACTTATTGAGACCCTGTTTCCAAATAAAATATAAAAAATGGGTCTGGGAGTATAGCCCGGAGGTAGAAACCCTCTGGGTTCCACCCCCAGTACCACCAAAAATAAATAAATAAGGAAAGAAAGAAAGGAAGGAAGGAAGGAAGGAAGGAAGAAAGAAAGAAAGAAAGAAAGAAAGAAAGAAAGAAAGAAAGAAAGAAAGAAAGAAAGAAATAGGGCAGGGGGTGTAGCTCGGAGGTCAAATGCCCCTGGGTTCCATCCCCAAACCCGCAAAAAATTAATTAATTAAATAAAATAAAATAAGCTAAAAAATAGGTCCGGGGGTGTAGCTCTTAGGAAGAAGGCCCCTGAGTTCCATCCCCAGTACCACAAAACAAAAAGAAAGAAAGATGAATAAAGGGATGAATGAATGCACAAAATGAATCTAGTTCTTAAGAGTTTTGCTTCCTTACGTTGTTCAGACACTCCTAGTCAAATTCAAATTTTGACAGGAGTATCTTCTTCCTAGAGTCGTCTCTCTAGGAATGAGAAGCAGACACAGAGTACGCTCAGATGACAGGCAGGAATAGGTCCTGAAAACACAAGTGGCCCTCTTGGCAGTTTTGCTCCAGGGTGAGCCTACCAACATACATACCCTTCCTCCTCCTCACTAAGCCTAAACTCAGAACCTAAACCCCTGTTTTAGAGCTATGGTTTAGATTTCATATGAGAGAAGACATAATTTTGACCTATAAATTATTCTGTACAGTGTCTGGCACATGGCAAGTGTCCAGTACAGGACAATTATAAAGAAGTTACATAGTGTTGTATGCAAAAGCCTTGCTTCCTAAATCAGCGACTTGAAGCCAAACCCCCCTTTGGCTAGATGGGTGACTTTGAATGAATGAGACACTTAACTAAATAAATCAATCTGTCTCCTCAGAATTCCTATAGTGGCACCGGACGTCTCACATATTCAGCACAGTAACTGGCATTAAGCAAGAAGTCAAGAAGCGTTGGCCATTTCGTCAATATCTATGATGGCACAACTAGTTTTGGGAAATTGTCATATAAAATATCTTAGGAGCACGTTATTAATATATTACAGAATATGTCTTATATAAGACTCCCCAAATTATTGTACTTTGGATGGTTCTCGGAAGAGTTAAGTCAGTGCTTTATCTTTGCAGTGGTCTGGTGAAAACCAAGTGGTACAGGATCAATAGCAAACTTTAATTTTTTTTCACATGGAAAATCTTAAGTCTATAGTTCAGGCACATTTTACACATGAGTGAAAGTTCCAATCAATATTTATGAAACTTGTTGACTGACATAGATTTTCTTTGTAGTCGGGAAATTGTATCTAGTTAAATTGTGAAATGTTTAAACAAGGCATGAGGAGTTGTGCTGTTCTGAAAGCAAATAATATTTTAACATCCATGACCAGTGAAGGTTCCTAATCTTTAGTTGTACCTAAATCTAAAGAAATGAGTTTGATTATTGGTAAGTCCTACCTGAGTATATTATTCACATTCTATTCATTTCCTTGAAATCAAGAAAAGATGTTCTGTGTCTGTGTACAAAGTTTTATTTTAATAAACAAATAACATCATTCCACAAAAATGGTGTAAATACTTATTTAAAATACCAAATTCCTTACCTGGCATGGTGTTGAATACTTGTAATCCCAGTATTTGGGAGGCTGAGACAGGAGGATTGTGGGTTCGTGGCCACCCTCAGCTATTTAGTGAGGCCCTTTGCAACGCAGTGAGACTTTGTTTTAAAATAAAGAATAAAGCCAGGCATGGTGGCACACTTGCAATCCCCGGGCTTGGGAGACAGAGACAGCAGGATCGAGCTGGTTCGAAGCCAATCTCTCTGGCTTAAGAGACCCTGTTTCCAAATTAAAATATAAAATGGGTCTGGAAGTGTAGGAACCCCAGTACCACCAAAATAAATAAATAAATAATAAAGAATTAAAAAATAGGGCTGGAAATATAGCTCAGAGGTAGAATGTCCCTGGGTTGTTCCATCTCCAGTACCGCAAAAAAAAAAAAAAATCCATATATACAATAAAAGGGTACTTTTATCGCTTATTTCTGTTTTTTAAAAAAGCTTGGTTAGAGGAAGGTACTTTATTTCTTTGAGCTAAAGAGTCTTTTTTCATAATGACAGTAGGGACTCCTCTTCTTTTCCTCCACCCAACTCCATACCAATCATTTCTTTGCCTCAAAGCAATTTCTTTTATGAGTAGTGTCTTTTCAACATGCTAGCTGCCTGGACCCTTAAACAGAACACTGACAATAAAAATAATCCCTGATTTTTAAAATGAAAAGTCTCCGAGGTAGCCTATTGCTAAGGAAAGACCTCATCTCACCCTCGATTTTAGTTAACTATTATTCTGAGATACCTCCTTTCAAGGCAGGAAGTATTTCTCCTTTGGCAATGTTCTAAGCAAATGACTTTATTTCAATTATATAAACCATAAATAAACAGAAATAAAAGAGATTAATGAGCACCAGTACAACTGAGTGACAGTCATTAACTATAATTTTGCTTTATTGGAAAACCTCTCTCTGACTTTTTGTTCCATTAAGACCATATCCTAATTATCTCAGTTTCATTCTGCCATTAGTAACCTTATTTTCTTAGAAACAGTACTGATGGATGGGTTTTAAACAATACTTTCACAAGGAAAGAATTCTGCTTCGAATACAATCAAGAATGGGGTTCCCGTGCCTGGTTTGTGAGAAGAGTTTTGAAAGGATCGCATTTCCTAAATGGTCTCACAAATCAGACTTCAGCCACATGTAGTACTCCATTATAAGGGACAGGGGGGAAAAATTGAATGTTGAAGTTCAAATTCATATAATAATTAGAAAGGACATTTATTTCAAAACGTGGAGGACTTGACAGTAAGAAAATGACAGAAATTCAGCTCCACAGTGAATTATAAATGTCAAATTACTGGTATGCATGTAAAAAAGTGTGTAGCTATTAGAAGTCAGACTCTGCATTCATGTGAGGTTCTTCTGCCTTTATCAGCTTCTTATATTCCTCTAAGGTGTTCTGTCATTCACTGTCAAATTTCCAGTATAAGATTATAAGACATATGTCAGATCAGTGTCCAAAGCTTTCCAGGTTCTGGACACACCAATGCAGCCTCACATTTTACACAATATTAAGTATATTAAATGAGAAGAGCTGCTCCGTGATTAGAAGCCGGTTACAGAGTGCACTCTAGCACGTGGTACCATCTACTCCAAGGAATGAATGCAAAGTGCAGGGGAGGGGAGCAGCGCAGTTCTACATTGTGTGTGGACTCGGGATGCTGACAGAGTGTCAGCAGGATGAACAATGAAAAGGATGTTAACTAAATTTTGATGTGCAAGAACATGTGTTTAATTTGCAAGATGCTTTGTTTAATTAAAAGGTAAATACCATTTACAATTCCTCTTGCAGACACATTTAGAGCAGCAACAACACCTACAGAGTGTTCAAATTGCCGGCAGAATTTCTTGGATGTATCTGATCAATTAAAAGGGTACACATTTGGGGAGAAATAATTATTTTTGTTTGTTTGTTTTCAAATAGAGATGGCTTTATTTTCTATAAACAGATGATTGATTCCTAGAGTTTAATGCCTGCTTAAGGATGTGTTTGAAGATATGAAAACTATATTATATGTCTATGTATATATAATATGAGGATATCTAGTACAGAACAAATAAATCACAACACTACAAGTGGTTCCTGTCAGTCAACCCACACCTCAAGTGAGATTTTATTCTCTTTTCTGTCTGTCTGTCTGTCTGTCTGTCTGTCTGTCTGTCTGTCTTCTACAGAGGGCTATTCTGAAAGCAGTTCTGGATCAAAAAGATTTCTTCATCCCTCCAGAAAGATGACCTTAGTCACATCACTGGGGAGCTCCCACATGACGGTTCCATAAACTCACTCCAATCTTAAGGCAGATCAAAAAGATCTCAGATCTCATGTTTTCCTTTATTTAAGATTTACCCCTTTTTTCAAATGATCATGGAGGAGAACATGCTATTGCTTCTTGGGCTGGCCTAAGGACAGAAAAAGTGGAAGGAAACTCAGACTTCCCTACTTATAACTCCTAATCTCAATAATTCGGGCAAGAGAGAGAAACATTTTTCTGTAATGCAACTCTTGGTGTAGTTGTAGTTTGGGTTTGGTTACACTCAGAGGCAGGGGATAGATGAGTGACTCTCATGAGGATGCAACCTCATCATTCTTGGCTGATATCATTGCAGGATGCGCAGACCACATGAAAAAGGAATTCTGCAGGAGTTCCTCAACAGTTCACAATGTAGGACTGGATCTGGGTGGCCCCCTATAGCTGCTTTCAGCCACTCCTGCCCATCACAAGACTAACATAAAAAGATGGAAATAGGAAATATTTATATTATTTTTATTAACTACTATACTATAAACTGCCTTATCGTCATTGTTATAACATTCCTTTGTCAGAACTCAGAACAGAATACAAATTAAATTGACCAAAAACAGTACAAAAGAAACCTCAAGCCGGGCGTGGTGGCACACGCTTGAAATCCCCACGCTTGGGAAGCAGAGACAGGAGGATCGCGCAGGTTTGAAGCCAGCCACGCTGGCTTAAGAGACCCTGTTTCTGAATAAAAAAGTATAAAAATAGGTCTGAAAGTGTAGCCCGGAGGTAGAAGGGTTTCCAGGAACCCCAATACCACCAAAAAAAAAAAAAAGGAACCTTACAGGAAATGTACTTTTTCCTTTTGTAATAGCAGACAGTTGTCTCCGTTGTCTCATCCCCTCCCCAACTAAAAGTTTATGCCAAGAGGAAGTTTCAGTTTATCACCAAGTCATGTACTATAAAACTCTGCAAAGAAAAGTCCCTCTCACTAGCAGTAAATATGGACATAAGACAATTGGCCATTAACCCTTATTGTACCAGCAGTAACAGGCTAAAATGCTTGCGGTTAAAAATGAAAGGGAGGTATGTGTGTACGCATGTGTGTAAGTGTGTACGCATGTGTGTAAGCGTGCACGCATGCACACACACATGCTAAGGACTGAACACCTGGTCATTCTACCTCTGAAGCACACTCCCAATTCTATTTTAATTTTTATTTTGAAACAAGGTGTTGCTAAGTTACCATGTGCTGGCTTTGAATCTGTGATTCTCCAGTCACAGCCTTCTAGGAACTGGAATTACAGGCATGGGTTACCATGCCTGGCTGAGAATATATTAACTCTTAAAAACCACTCCCCTGGCTAGGTGCAGTGGTGCAAAACTGTAAACCCAGTACTTGGGAGGTGGAGACAGAAGGATCACAGGTTCAAGGCCAGCCTGTGCAATTTAGTGAGACCCTCAGCCACTTAGCAAGACTCTGTGTCAAAATAAAACATTAAAAGAGCTGGGAGTAAAGTTCAGAGGGAGAATGCCCCTGGGTTCAATCCCCACTGCAAAAAAAAAAAAAGTAATTATATCTTAGTAATTGGGTATTTTGTTGTTCAACATCTAGTATGTTTTGTTTGTAATGACCAGCTCTATTTTCCAGAAAATATTGTTTCTGATAAATCTCACAATAATGAAAAGCAGGATTCTACATGTTTAAATTTTCTACATCTTTGCCTTCCTAGCTGTTCTACTGAGGGGAAGGGATGCCACTGTGTATCATATGCTAAAAGTGGGAAGCTGAGTTCGTACACAAAAGGCAATCACAACAGATCCTGAAGCTTGTTGGAAACTCAAGGTAGTAGCTATCTTGGACCTTGGTCCATTGTGCTAGGACAACCCTGTATTCATTTGAAATGTGTCATTTAAAAAATTATCTTTTTGAGTAGTTTTCTCTTTCATCTCTTTACTATTTCTTTATCCCTACTCTTCCACAAGTCCGTGTTCTCTTTCATGCATTTAACCTCAATTCACAGAAAGACTCTGGGAATATCATCCTTTAGCCATGAAGGGATTATCCAGAGAAATGTTTACCTGAGTGAAGTTTGCCAAGTTCATTTGCTAATCACCAGTAAGATATTTTATTATTTGGAACCAAGCTCCCCAGATTTCTTTTACAGGCAATACACATAAATATCAGCATGTTTTTTCTCAGCCTTGCACATTATAACACATTAGAAATTTTTAAAAGAAAATTATCTTTATAAAATGCTTTTTATAGCTATTGTTAACCCTGGCATTTGATTTTGTGTTTCACCACTAGAATATAAGTTTGAACAAATGAAGGCTTTTTTCAGGATTCTTTTATTTTTTCCCTCTGTTGAATTCCTAAAGCCTAGGACAGTTGCCAAGTTCATGACAATAACTAGTTGTTGAATGAGGGCTTGAATCTCTGAAAATCAAATAAGAAAGTGAAGCTGTGGAAATGAATTTGCCTTAGAGATGAAACAGAAAACCAGGGTTCCAGGCCTCTTCTCCTCCTGACTAGGTAAGGTGTCCTTGAAGATTCTATATTCCCTCTCAGGACCTCACTTCACTCATCAGTAAAATAAAAGGGTTAGATTAGATAATTTTAGAAAGCCCTCTAGGTCTCAAAATCTGTGTACGCATTTATGGTGTAAATTCACACCGACAGGCAGGCTTTATTATATAACATAATAGTTCCAAACTGATATGGATACTAAGGGTTTTAATGAGAGAAGGGAGGGAAGAAATTCCCAACTTGACATTAACAATCACATTCAACTAAATTAAAGCTTTGAAAACATCACAGATCCCCAACATGACAAGGGGCCATGTGGCTAAATTATCTGCACACAAAACTAAGGAAGCGGAGACATAGAAGCCATAGTCCAGTCAGCGAATTAAGGCAGTTCTGCTAGTTTTCTCCCATACTTTGAGCCCTACTGGAAATGCAGGAGCCCAAAAATCATTTTATCAAGCACATTCTGGACCTAAACTGGAGGTACAACACAGGTAAATCAGTTTCCTCAGTATACTTCAGTTTATCTTAAATCTACTTTGAAAGATGGTGCCAGTCAAAACTCTTTGGACACTTCATATCATGTATATATTTTCCAGCTTAAATGGTCACTCCAAAGGTTTGGACATTTTCACCCTAGGCATTCATAGCTGCCAAGAAGAAATAATGGATGGGCATGAAAAGCAGCAAAATCTTGCTAGCATTGAAGCTCTTATTAAGATATAATATGGGATGACTTTCCTGGAGTAGGCTAGGAAGGTCTGGGGGGGGGGGGGTTGGGAAAAACTAAAATTGTACTGAGACAGGCCTTCCAGATTTCTTTTTAACTGCTTTTCAAGCAAAGCTGAAGTAGTTATTTTAGTCTTTTGCCATTTTTATGTCATTTAATTCACCACCGAGAATAGCACCGTTCCTACATTTGAATCCTTTCAGTGTAAGAAGGTATGTACGATTAAGGTGGAAAAGGCCTCCTCGCTGAGGAATATGGGCTCTGAGCTGTTCATGAGCCATTCCTTGGCATTTTGAGAAAAACCAAGAATCTTTCTATGTGTATGCAGTGTGGTTAAATGGAAATGAATATAGGAGCTAGAATCAGAAAAATCTAGTTTGGGGGCCTGACAATGCACTTTACTCTGGTAGCTAAGTTTCATTTATTCTCTCAGTTTTCCCATCTATGAATGGGGATAGAGAGTTCATCATAAGCATTTTACAAAGCAAATATTTCTTTTCTATTTCACATTTTCAGGGAAAAACTTCTATGGAAAACCAAGACTCAGATATAAAATATTAGTTTAGTTTATGACCAGTCTGAGTTCAATACAGTGCACCCATTTTCTCAAGGTCTCTCTTCCACCCTGTTTTCTGATCCTTGCTCTTCTACTTACCAAATATTGTTAATTGTAGTCAAGCAAATCAATCTTCTTATGCTTTACTTTCCTTCTCTGTAAAATGAGAAACTAAAACAGTATTAAGTCCATAGAACTGTAGGGGGAAAGGTCACACCATAGCAACTGATCTTGAGAAAACACTCAAGAGGTTTTCATTATGATGACTGTCGGATCCTGAAGAAGAGTGTAACTCCCTAGGACACGTCTAAATCTCCTAGATTAATGGATATGAAGATGGGGGGGAGATCCCTCCCCAGCACAGCTTCTTCTCTTCCTTACTCAAAGATTTTGTTTTCAAAGATTCCAGCAACCACCTGCAAATACCAAACAAGAGGACATTTGCCAGGAGGGCACAGGATGTAGTTTAGTGATAGGATGCTTGCCTAGCTGCCATAAGCCCTGGATTTGCTACCCAGAACAAAATAAAAAAAAATAATAAAAGAGAAAGAAGTCATGTGCCATTCTAGAAGATTCTCTTAGATTTTGCCTTCTAAACTAATTTCAGGGACAGTCAAAATACTTTATTTTTCCTCTGAAGAGTAAGTATATGAAGGAGGAGGAGGAGGAGGAGGAGGAGGAGGAGGAGGAGGAGGAGGAGGAGGAGGAGCAAATAGTCCTGGTCCCTTATTGAACCTATCTATACCTATAGTTTGCCTGGGGTGGGGTGAATGAAACATCCTCCTCCAAAGACAGTAAATTTACAAGAGGCAAGGGACTTTTGTGAAAGTCACAATAATAAGATACTATCGTCATAGCTAACTCAAGGTTGCCTGAACAGAAAGAAACATTGTGATTCCTAACAACCTTTATCCTAAGAACAGGGAAACCTTCCATTCCACCGACATAGCCTATTTCAAGGCTAAACTTATTTCAAAACGCCATATAACCAAATCATAAATTGCCTAGATAAACAAAAGAAAAAAAAATCTTCCCCCGTTCCTGGGCCAGAGCTGGGGCACAGGAAACCTCCCACATATGTATGAATGCCTCTCCTTCTTAGTATGAGATGAACTTTTCTGCCCAGGCCAGGACTTAGGCGGAAAATAGGACACAGGAGGAGAAAAGTTAAACTAAGGGGACAACCCCTCAGTTCAAAGACTGATTACTGCCTTTGCCAACACCCTGAAATATTAGTAAACATTTCCACCATGCACCTTAGAGCGCTGGTGAGTTTCCTTGGTGTGTGTGTGTGTGAGTGTGTGTGAGTGTGAGTGAGTGTGTGTGTGTGTGTGTGTGTGTGTGTGTGTGTGTGTGTGTGTGTGTTGATACTGATGCTTGCAAACCGTGTTTTCCAAAGCAGCCGTGGTTTCTTTTGGGGGGAGCCCCTGACTCGCCCTATACCTCAACCTAAGGACTGGAGGAGGAGACCAGAGAGGAGCGTGGCAGAGGCTGAACTCACACTTACCTTGGAGCTGTCACGCAGGTGAGAGTGGGTTTGGGCGCTGGGTTTGTTTTTGTTTGGTTTTCGTTTCTTTGACCGCGTCCCCAGCGCGGGCGGGAGCCGAGGTCGCGGGGCCGGGGCGGCGGCGGCGGCGCGTGGCCGGCAGGGGGCTCCTGCGCTCTTTGGCTGGCTCGGTGGGCTCGGCCCGCGCGGCCAGGACTCGGGCTGGGCGGAGGATGGAGAGGGAGGACGCAGAAGGAAGGCCGGGGCTGGAGAGACACCCACGGGACCAGCCAACCAGTGGAGTTTCCCGAAAAGTCGCGGAGCCTTCTCGGCTGCTTTAGACTTGAGGCGTGGAGGAGTCCGCGTTCCCAGCCCGGGGTCCGAGCCTCGCCTTCCCCACGCTCCGGGTCCCGCGGCGCCGTCTCGCCCTGACCCGCAGCCTTCCTTCCTCGGGAGGTCTCGGCCGGAGCCCGGGAGGACAGCGGAGCGCCCCCAGGGATGCCCGGAGCGCCCTGGCTCCCGCGTCCGGCTCCCGCTGCGCCCCGCGCCTCTGGGGCTGCAGCGCGCAGGCCGGCTTGGCCAGGAGAAGCCACGCTTCGTCTTTTGATGTTCTGTATCAACCACACTCACACTTAAGCTTTTGCTTCCTCTCCTAGATCTGAGATTCAGGGTGAAGGTTGAGTTTTTACTTCCTCGCTCCCTGCAGGAGGCTCTGGGGTCCCTGCGGGCGCGGGCGGGAGGTGCCCGCTGTAACTAGAGTCCCTGGGGCTAAAGAGGTGCGGGGGCCTTGGAGGAGCAGGAGCTCAGCCTGGTCTAGCTAAAGGCCGGTCCGCGCAAACACTCTGAAAACTGCGCCTGAACTGGGACCTGTCTTTAGCTTGCCTTGGTTTAGATGAAGACCTTGTATCTTTCTAAGCGAGTCTCTCAAACCTAAGTTGTTTTTGATCTACAGTGGTTGTGATGGCCTGGGATTTGCATAAAGTTACTGCCCTGTGACACCAGCTTTCCAAATCCCCCCACACCCTCACACCACCACCTGCACCACCACGCCCATCCATTTCCATTTGAAAACCCCTGGAAACGTAACGTTTTCAGGACTCTGACACATTCTCTCTCTCTCTCTCTCTCTCTCTCTCTCTCTCTCTCTCTCTCTCTCTCTCTCTCTCCACACACACACACACACACACACACACACACACACACACACACACCCCAAGTGGAAACTGAGTTTAATCACCACCATCGAATGCATATGAATAAGATTGGTTGATCTTTGGCTTCTGAGAGTAGGAATTATTAATAACCCAGGATTCTGGCAATAACAGTACTGGAAAGTTTCTAGGACCCTGTTCAGATCCTCTGAAGAAGAAAGGTGGTGGTGATAAGAAGATAAGAATTGTGTTTTTTTCAGGGCACTTGCTGGAAATCTGCTATGCCCATTATGGGGAGAACTTTATTAAAGTTCCCTTTAATTCAGAGCCACAAGTCAAATGATTCCATCTCTTTTCTGGATGCTAACTAAATACAACTCTTGAAAATAGGTATTGCACAGACATTTGAACCAAAACAGTTGAAAATTTCAGGCCTTAATGTCTGCGTATACGATCATCCTATGTGTGATGCATGATTTTGAAGGGGAGAAGAATTTTCTTTAAAAGTACCTACTGGAAGACAGCTAGAAATGTCAGCTGCAGACAACCAGTTACTATTGCATCTAGAGCGTGCTGTGTAATTAGTAGTCCAACAGCCTAGTCCAAGCGCCTCTTTGCTTGGAACAAGCATGCTAATTAACGGTAGAGGTAAAGATCTTAATTTCTACACTTAATGTCCTTTTGGAATTTAAAAGTACAGTATATCTAAAAATAATCAAGTAGACATGGGCATTTGGGGGATGTTTATTGTTGGTTTGGTTTGACGTGGGTACTGCTTAACCTAAGGCACAATTATCCTCAGTTCCTTCCTATCCCTCCCATGTCGTCATTCTAGAAGATCTGAAGAAAAAAAAAAATCATTAGTTAGGGTAAAAGAATCATCCTAGAATGCCCTGAGTCTTTCCATTAATATTTATTTAAGTCTTTGTGAGCATTTTCGAATAGCTGTAAGATAGCAAGATGCAGTTCATGTTGCCAGCTACTTTCATATGATGTTGAAAGAATACTTTTAACACTTGGGCAGATAAGATTCATACTGATTGCTTATTTGACATTATAATATATGATATTTTGTATATGATATTCCATTTCTCAAGGAGATGTGTTTTTAGATAATAGGGAAGTACCGTTACAGGTTTCTTTATGCCTCACTTTAAATAGCCACATCACTGATGGATTTCGAAATATGAAAAACATCTTTTCCTTAAACTTTCTGAAACCATTCCCATAAACCTGCTCCACTTTCTAATAATATGGAAAAGTTGATATAATTTAATTTCTGTTCTGTCAATTATAAACTTATTTCATCTTGGCAAGGTGTCTTATTTGGAAAAGTTGGTTGTGGGAAAGGATGATGGTATAATAGGAGCATGAAGGTTGAAATGTTTCATTTTATAATCAAGGGAAAATGGGGTAATTGTCTGCATCATGTTAGCAGTAGGAAGAATCTAAAAGGGTTTGATTTGAATGTACTTCATTGAGTCTACTAAGAGCACACTGACATCAAGTAGTAAATTGCGAGGACTACATTTTTTATCATTGCAAAATCATAATTTTAATTTTATTCGCACTTGTTTTTATCATTCTGATGGTTCTTGTGGTGAAAGAATGAGGGGAGATAGAAAAAACTATATTAAGTGCACTATCAGGCTTTGTGGGTCACAAAAAGTGAATCATCTGCTCAATCCAGCTAAGTTCTGGGAAGAAAAAACAAAACTACCCACCTCCAATGCTCATTTTTTTCTGAATTTACTAGATAACTCTAAATAAATAGTTTAAAGCATAATGAAAACAAGTTAAAAATTTGATGCTACTTAAATATTGGAATAAAGCAAATAAGCGTGACTACCATCAATTTCCTGAGTACTTTGCCAAATTCTGCCTGCACTTTCAGCCTAACCTGCAGGGGGCAATAGCTTGACGCGAATGATGACAAGGATGCTGAGCTATTAGACTTGGAATTCTGACTATGACCCTGGAATGTTGTGTAGGTTGGGAAGAGTGCTTAATTAATGTATATTGAAACAAAAGATCAGGTAAATTGTTTGATTTGTCTTCAAGCTATATTTTAGACTAATTTAATTCATAACTGCTAGGTGTTTTTTTTCTTAAAGAGATTATCAAAGTTTCAGGAGACACATTCAGTTATCTCAAGAATTATCCTAAACACTAATTGTTTACTATAGAATTTTTGTAATGTATGTGCTAAAAAAAAGGCAGGAGAATCAGACAAACACAGTTTTTAATGTTCAAATGGATGACAAAACCAGACTGATTGTGGAATATTTAGAACAGATAATAAAAGAATGTCACATGTCTAGATGACAAACTCTCGATGTTTCTTTTTAAAAAAAATCTTATAATTGCACATGAATTGGGGACAGTCACCCTACTGTTTGCAATATGTTTTCTTTCCACATATAAAATATTGATTTTGAAAGTGGTTTATATTTAAATATCATGATGGACAATTAGTAAAGTCATCTTTTATCAGTATGTAGTTTTCTGTTGCAGATGGAGTGGAATTTGTTAGCTTTTGATAATCTGCACTCTCTTTCCCTCCCCCTGGCTATTTCCACTCCCTTCCCCCCTCCCATAAACTGATCAGGAAAAACAAGAAACAACCCAAAAGGGGGGTTGGATGAAGGGAATAATTGTAAAATAAAAAAAAAATAACCTCTCCATCTCCTCACTGCAATCACACTTAATGTTCATTATGTCAATTTTAAATGATACAAAATGCCTTGGCCCAAAGGCATCCTGATTGCAAGAAGTCAAAAGGATACCTGGCATTAAACAGCCGTGAGTCAATCCTAGTGGGATTAACTGGGCTGAGTTTCTATATACACCACATGCTATGGATCTACTTTGATCACTGTAAGAAAAAAAAATGATAATAGGTTTTTTTAAAAAAAGAATTGCTGCACAGAAGTGTTCCGTTTCTTTTATATGGCAGAGTTTGATCTTGATAAAACCCTTTTAAAACATCCCTTTCCCCCCCTCTATAGTAAAGATATGGTATCTATTTTTGCTTTTCTTTAAGGAAAGAATATGGGGGTTGCTTACACTGGGAAAGAAATTTTTATTCTCCAACACCCCCCCTCCCATTCTACTAAACCGTTTTAGTCGACATATGTTTGTTATCAGAGAGAGGTGCTGTGAACACACAGCCATTTTCTTAGCAGCTTTTTGACTGTATGTTACCATAGTCCCACAAGGCATTGGTCCTTTCCCATTGGGAAGTCATGAATAAGAGACCATGAAGCTCGCACGTCAGATCTTCCTCAATTAATCCACCATTAGCATGTTTGGGACCCACTACTGGATGGTTAACAGCAGCTTTTGTAACTGTACGCCGACCATACCCAATTACGCTCTGCTAAAAATGAACTCTTTGCAGACCAGCCCTCTCTGGCTGTCAGTGTTTTCCGTTTTCCTATTTTAACGTTTGTGTATAGTGGCAGGCGACAGATGGTGTAGATCAGATCGATTTGATTGCATTAGATGATTTTTCCCCCCTTCTCCACTCCTTTCTGGAGGCTCGCATCAGCTGAAGGCTATCGCCTGGGACTCCTGGAAGCGTGAGCAAGCCGCCACCACGCGAAGGCACTGGGGCACAGCCAGCGAGAGGCGCCGAGATCCCTTCCCAGGGCTTGTTAACACTGTAACCCAGCACTCGGAGGGAAGCGGCTCCCACTGCCCAGAGCCTACCTCACGGCGGCACATCAGATGATTCCCGGCTTCTACACACAGTTGGAGTTCCGCTTGAAACCTGGATTTAGAGGGTAAGCACTTCAATCGAGATGGATTTGTGACAGTTACTTTGCTATACCGCAAGACAAATCTCGGCGAACGTAAAGGATGCAGGATGTGTGGGAGAGCGAGCTTGTGTTTACATTGATAAACGTGTTTCTTTTTGTCTGAGAACGAGAGGGTTATTCAGCAAAGATGTGTATAGTGTTTTTTCATTGATTGTAAGAGTCGACTACCACCCTCCTCCCGATTTTTTTTCCCTTCTCCTCGGTGTTTCCCCCCTTTCTACTTGAGAGGGATGGAGGGAGAGAGAGAGAGGGAGGGAGGGAACCAAGAGGGGGGAGAGAGGGAGAGGGAGAGAGGGAGAGAGAGAGGGAGGAAAAGGGAGAGATATTTCTGCTGTAGCTTAATTGGCTTATTTCCTCAAACCGATTGCTTTGTCGTGCTTCTTTATGTATTTTTGGTTTCTAATTACCAAACGTGTAACTGGGTTTGGTGTTGGAGTGTGGGGGACAGGGTGGAAAGTAGTGGGGACCAGCAGCCAGTCGCGGTGGCCTTGAGAGGTGGAAAGGTGCTGAGAGCCCCCCTGGCAGCAAAACACACTTCTAGTTATGGGGCGCGAGAGAAATGTAGATTCTAATAAACATGGCTTGCAGGAGTCGATGAACAAAGGTACTTAAATGCGGACCTAAGCCTCCGCTGATATTGTTCCGCTAGCAGTATCTAAATATTCAAAAGCAAAGTGTAAGTTGATCAACAGACGCCCTGATAGTATCGGGCTTTTTCCCTTTTCTGTTTTTTTGTGTGTGGAGGGTGGAGAAGGAGGGGAGGGTGGATGGGTGGGGGAATCCGACAGCTTAAGGAGGTTTGAATTGAATATGCACCCAGCGGCAGTGGTCTCGTAGGAAATGCTGTTCTCGTAAGTCAGGCTGCCCCGCCGAAGCACGAGAGAGCTTTGGTTAGAGCTCAGAGCGTCAGTGCTGCTTCCAGTGCTGCCGGCCCGCAGTCAGCCTGGGCTGAGCTGTCCACTCGTCCAGGTGCTGAAGCTGGCGGAACCCGAGCGTAGGTAGGGAGAAGGCTGGCAAGGCTACTTGGGTAGCAAAAGAAGCCTACCAACTGTGTGGTCCTAGTTTCTTAAAGCATGTGAGTCTGTGGGTCAAAGTGTGTCTGTGCGTTTGTGTGTGTGTGTGTGTGTGTGTGTGTGTGTGTGTGTGTTTAATTGTGCAGGAGCTAAAGGAGACTACTCGGAGAACACTGAAAAGCTGTGTGGGTATTTATGCTATGATTCTGATACACTGTGTGTGTGTGTGTGTGTGTGTGTGTGTGTGTGTGTGTGTTACCATCTTTTTTAATTAAAAAATCAGATCTTATCTCTGTAATGTGTGTCTTGTTTTCCTTTTAATGGTAGTTGAGATTTAGAGTTCAAAAGCAAATGTACACTTTTCTCATAGACTATTGCATTACTTTCCCTAAGGGCTTTTGTTTCTAAGAGTTCAAGCTGATGATAACCTGTCAGTTTTCTGATTTTTTTTTGGTTGTAGCATCAGAGAAAAGCTCCACTTTAGAGTTAATGTTAGGTAATGTCAGAATATAATTTTATTAATTTGTTTAATTGACAACAATCTTTTTTGGTAAATGGTGTACTGAAGAGTTATTGGAAAATAACAAAATAGGCTAGTAATAGGGCAATGCCATTTTTCTTTTGAGGTATTTTAGGCATTAGACCTTATATACTAAACATCTGCTCATAAAACCTAGAATTCATGTCGATTTTTCTATTTGTAGTAACTTGTCAGGAAAATGATGAGTTGGTGTGCCTGGAAAAGTGTCACATTAAAAAAAAATGAATAAGAGTAAGTAGGGCCAGAGTGCTTTAGATTACAACCAGGTCAGTCAGGAGTGAGTTGTGGTGGTGGGAGAGAGTCTGTTATATAATTACTCCTTGATGAAGAGCTATTTGCACTTACATAATTTGAGGAATCATAATGTCTTTTGCCATGTTTCCACAATCCCTCCCTGTTCCACTCTCATGGATGTACTTCAACGTATTTGAGAGTAAAGGCAAAAGCAAATTGAGAACTTTCTAATGGAGCTACACCGTGTCTTGGGTAGTGACGTTGCTCTTGTCCATTTTATTTAGTGAACAATAAACCCCGATTATCAGAATATCCACTGCAGGGTCTTAAGACAAAGCTTTTGAGTATGAGCCATATTGATCATCAGAGAGTCAGAGATTCTCTTTCTCTTTCTCTCCGAATGTCAAAATTAGTCAGTTTGCAGATGGGGTTTAGGTTTTCTTCTTCTTGAAATTATTTTTATGAAGACAGAGCTTCAAAGGTTGTTTTCTGTGGAGGTGTTTGCAACAGCTGCACAGCAATGCATTTATACTGTACACTAAAGGGTAGGATGTGAAATTAAACAGTGTGATGGTACAAAATGATGCCAAATCATAGAAACTCTACCAGCTTGTCAACTTAGTGAGTGCAGATCCTGTGGAAAATGGGCTTAATTATTTTGTGCCTTCGAGCTTCTTTCTTTCCCTTTAAAATCATTATGTTGTATATAGCTCAAAGGCTTTCAAAGGAGAGATGCCTATTTTTGTAGATCTATAAGTATTTGATTTCGAGTAGTAAATTGAATGAGTGTTTATTTTTTCTGTGATCTTGGGCTTGAGAAAATACATTTCCAAAACACACTGCTGAAAATTTCACCCATGCCTGACCCTATCTTTATCCGAGCCTCACTTCTTCCTAAAGCCGTGTAGGCAAAAATACATTTGTAATATTTGTGTGCTTAACTATGCATGTCTCTTACAGGGTTCTCTCGCTGCCATGACACTCCATCAAATCACCTAGAGTGGGCTGGCCGAGACCAGAGTGGGCACAGAGCGGAGCAAGTCCCGAGGAAGGCACCGAGAGCTCGCCAGGTAAACTGGAGGTTACCGATCAGGTCCACCGGGTGCCCGGGGAGCCCCCCACATTGTCCCTCCTCGGTGGTAAGGGAGAACACTCTTCTCCGGGGTTAAGCGCTTCGTTTTGTGATCTGTCTTTCAGAACTGGAAACAGAGCAGCCATTTGGATTTGGGCAGGAAGCGGCAGCCGAGCAAGCGTTGGATCCTTCTTTAGGGAAATCGAGTTATGGATTTATGGTCCCGGTCAAGCTCAGCCCAGCCCCAGCCAGGGGCGGTCTCAGCAGCCAGGGTTCAGGTGGTGGCTGCGCCGGCGGCGGCAGCGAAGACGGCGGCGGCGGCGGCAGCAGCGGCGGCGGCAGCTCGGTCCTCTGACTCTCTTCGGTGACGGGTATTCTTGGGTGGATAATACGGATTACGTTGTTATTGCTTAAGAATACGCGTAGTCGAGGAGAGTACCAGCGGCAGGCGGGCAGCGGCCGCCCCTCCCAGCCGACCAGCTGGCTTCTAAACACCCGTGCTTGCAAGGTAGAGCTGTTTTGTTTGGTTTTGTTAAATCTTTCGTTCTTTGGGTGTTCTTTTTCTTTTTTCTTTTTGTGCTCCAGAAAGGCTGCGCGCTGCACCTCTAGTGACCCAGACTGTAAAATGGGTGCGCGCAGGGTGGGGGGGGCGGGGAGGGAGGGGCGGGGAGAGGAAGGTGGTCGGCGCCGCGGAGCCTGCGGGGCGACTCGGTGTCCCCCGCAGGCTGGCCTCTCTCTCTCTCTCTCTCTCTCTCTCTCTCTCTCTCTCTCTCTCTCTCTCTCTCTCTCTCTCCCCTCTCTTTGGTGGGACGCGAGACGCGATGGGGCAAAGATGCGAACTGGGAGATGCTCTAAAGTTGGGAAAGGCTTGGCAGCGTGGCAAGCGCGGAGCTGGAGCCCGGTGGAGGGGCGCGGGGGCCGCCACCGCAGGAAGGGCGTGTCCGTGGGCGAAGGCGCCCCCGCGCCGCCGGAGCTCGTGACTTCGCGAATCCCCGGCCGGGGCGGTGCCGGAGCCCCACCCCCGGCCGGCCGAGCCACTCGGCAGCCAGGCGTGACTGCCCGGCCGGGCGGGGCGGGGGCGCAGGGGGCTGGGTCCCCGCGGAACTTTTCAGCTTGGAAGTGTGGCGGGTCTCTTGGAAACCCGGGTTTTCTTTTTTCGGATTCTCCGCGCAGAGGTGAAGTGGCAGGATGGAGCCGGATTGGTTGCACCGGTGGCGCGGGAACTGGAACCTTGCTGAAAGAGGTTGGGGCAGGCAGTGACTGTTCAGACATCCAGTCTCTTTGGGACAGGAGCTGCCTTCCCGACCTCTGCCTCTAGGTTGAGTTCAAACATCAGCAAAAGGCGAGGCGCGCTCCCCTTCTTCTTGAGTCGCTGTGAGGAGACTGAAGGAAGAGAAAGCCTTTTCCCCCCTTCGACTTCCAGTTTGTGTTTTGAAGTGTTCATGGACGATCAAAGGGCACAGATTTGTCCCCCTCCTTGCCAGGGGCGAGCGCTCGCCCTCTGGCCCCCTCTGCGCGCCCGGGCGCTCCCGGGGACAACCCGACCTGGCAGGAGTCGTGATGACAGAGACGGAGCTGGAAAAGACCCAGGCTGGAAGGCGCGGGCCCCGGCGCCCAGCTCTGGCTGCGGCGGACGCCTGGCTCTGCAGCTCGCCCGTCCCTCCTGCCGGGCGCCGGGGCTGCTCCGCCGGTGGCGCTTCCCATCGAGGGGTGCTCCAGCAGGCGCCCAGAAGGTTCCACCAGGCGCCGCAAGCCCGGGTTTCCTCCCTGCCTGGTGGCGGTTGGTTGGTTGTGCGAGGACCTGCGAAGACCCAATTCCTGAGAAGTCGAAGGAATCTTCTGGAGAAATAACCTAAAATCAGAAGCTCCCTCGCGAGATGCTCTCGGACTCATCCCTAAGCTCCGCTGCGCCCCTGTCCCCATCTCCCTCTGGAGAACGTGCCTTTCCCTGGGGCGCCAGAGCAGTGGGGACCCTGAAAAGGCTGAAAGAGGGTGCCTTGGAGGACCCACGCACTGCTTTTGCTTCTAGGGGTCTCACATTTCTTCCAGTACTTAAGATTCCCAGTGAAGGGTGCTCCACATCCCTCCTCCCCCATCTTTCCCTTCCAGGAGTCTGAGCCCTCAAGGACCCTCAGGGTATCTGCACTCACAACTCTCCAGCTTAGGCAACCTCTTCTGTGGACCAAATGGGTGGGGTCCTTTTCAGATGCTTTTCAGACGAGGGAGGGGGGACTAGTCCATTTTAAGAGTGAGATGAACTGAGAAAGAAAACACAGATGCTATCTTTGCACTCAATATTCTATCACTAGCAAGAAAATATGTAACTACCGTTGTTTCCTTCATTGTTCCATGAATTACCCTCTTTCTCTAGGGATCCACCAATTGGTGATTAAGGGCTTTTAAATGTGCTTGTTATGTATTTAGCAAAATGCAAATGCAGTATGTCTACTGGTGGCATTGTTTCACTGGGAAATTAGAAAAGTAAAAGGAAGCTACATCATGTTGTCCCTAGGTGGTCCCTGGAAAGTTGGCCTCACGCTGGTTGGCTGAATAATATGTGTGTAAGGTTTAAAGGCAGACAGAGGTGAGGGCCTGGCATTATGGCTTGTGAGAACTGGAGGATGCAATAGTCCATCATTTGTTCTGGTTGTGAGGAAGAACTTTTGAAAAATAACCTATTTTATTCGTTTGATACTGCACATCAGCGTGTGACTGTAATTGCTGAGTAAATAAGAAGTTCTAGGATGAAATAGTCGCAAATACTAGTAATGGAATCTAAAATATACCTCTACACATGATAAACAAAGTGTTTTGATATTCTTTGGATTGAGCAGCTTAAATAATTTATTTTTCATAATTATTTTCTTATCAAAGTTTCCATTAGGTGTCAATCTGAGTGGTTCCTATTTAAAGTGTTTTGGGGGTGTGAACAGTCTGGGGGGGGATAAAATGTTTATCAAATTAAAATTAATGCAGTTAATTGTTCTTAAGAGACAGACCCCTCCCCCTTTAGAAAATAGGATTTTAACTTACATCCTCACTAGCCAATTAATGCTTTTGCCTTATTGGTAATCACAGGGAAGATTTTTTAAAAGTGCAAAGTGTTTGTTTGGGGTTTTCTTGCTCGATCCAAGTGACATTGAGTGGTCATACTTGTTTTTTCAGTTGAGGCCTACATACAAGAGGCATAAGCATCCTTTTTCTAAAAAAAAATAATTGTGCCTTTAAAAATTTATAGAAATTCTGCCTGAATATGAATATGGATATTTATTTGGCTACCTATTTTATAATATTACTTATGATATAGTAGAGAAGGATGAAGAAAACTTATGAAAATTGCTTTTTTCATTAGTTTTACTCTAATCAAGCCTGCTTAAATACTCAAATATGTATGGGTACAATTTATGACTTATAGATGGAAGATTTTAAGATTCCCATTAAAATTTATGTAATGTCAATGAACACTCAATTTTATAGTATAATAGCATTCATTCATAGGTGTGGGAAACATCATCTTGGTTGATGGTTTGCTACTGAGTCTCAGGTAAGGAGACTGATGGAAACTGCATTCTGGAAAGAATTTGATTATTTTATTCTTTGTGCTTGTGAATTGAGTTTTGTTGTTTTTGCTGGAATAGAATTTCATGGAGTTTGGTATTCAGGATTAAAGACCCATAGAGGATGGTGACTATATGTATATATAAGACATATGTATGTCATATATAGTGTCATATATAATGTGTGTGTGTGTGTGTGTGTGTGTGTATATATATATATATATATATATATATAATTGATTGATGACTTTGACCAAGTACTTTTAATAAATAATCACATTCTAGAGCCAAGATCTTTCCTGAAGCCATTTGGTTCTTGGTGTCACAGGGGTGACAATCTAGAACCTACGCAGAGCTTCCACTGAAAGTTCAGGCCAAGGAGAGCAAGGATGTAGTCACATTCAATGGATAGAAAACTCCATCAAACACGATATCACCTTTTTGTATTGTATTCAACATTAGTAAGGATTATTTTTCCAGCAGAAAAATAGAAAATGAAGGTAGTGTTGATAGGGATGCTGGGAAATATTTCTGATGCTTTATATAGAACAGATGAGAAGGACAAAGGACATAGAAGAGGTAAGAGTGTAAGACCCATATAGTTCCCATCTTCTCGGTACTTTACAGGCACAGCTATCATTGTATCACAGAAATGACAGAACGATATTCTTACAGTGCTAGAGAGTAATACGTTCAGTATATTAGACTTACTACGTGTAAGCACATTTCCTTTAAAATACTTTTAGTAAGAAGAGGAAATAATGTTTTGGACATTGGAATACTCAAAAATGTTTTATTATTTCATTTAGCTTTTATATTTAGTTACTGGTAATGGTATAACTATAAACATAATGGTTAAATATGTTTTAAGCAAATGGTTTCATAGTACAGTTTGCTTTTAAAATGTTTTGAGAGTGTTCCCCTGGCACTTACACATCAAATCATTACGAGTCTCAAATTTCAGTCTAAAAGCCATGTTGCACGAGAATATAAATTATGTCTTTAAACTGAGAAAGCATTGTGGTCCTTCACCAAAAGTATAAGATAAAAAAAAAGAAGAGAGAGAGATAATGTAAATTTTTAAGTTTCTTAAAGTGTATTTGAGTTTGTTGAGGACAAACCAATAATATATATCTAACAAGATATTGTTATCCAGATTATAAATTTGTAACTACCTAAATCTTTTGAGTTCTGAATTCTCATATGTTCTGGCCAATAATAACGTAAGCTAAGTAATACCATCTAATCTTCAAAAACCAGTATAGGTCCTATAATACCTATGCAAGTATAAAGACGACTTTTTCATTTGCTATGTTTGTAAAAGTATCTTTCAAAACTCCCTAATAGCCCATAGTATCTAAAGTATATACGAACATGCTAGTCATAGCTAGAAAAAAAGTTTATTAAAAAAAACTAAAGAAAAAACTATTAATTTGGTTTGAAGGATCTAAAAATAGGCTTAATAAGGCTTATTACATTTATTTTATTAGTTTAAAATCAATACTGAACCTTATCCAATTAAATTTCAAACTAAAACCACATATTGCTATAATCTACTTACTGTGTCCTCAGTTCAAGTACAATTTGTATCATAGTACATTCTTTAAAAAGTTGACAAATTATATTACAATAGTGTCAGATTACATAATTTGAAAGCAGTTCCTGTTTATAAATGTGAATAAAATTATGCTTCTACTAAGCCCTGTTCTTGAAATTATTACTTTTTATAAAAGTTCTATGTAATTAGAAAATTGATATTTTTTGCATTTTTTAAAAACTTATACCTACCACATGAGTGAGAATTATTTCTATGAAGCCTTTTTTCCATTGTGAGGAAGTGTGGTGAATTTTAGGAACTGGTTCAAACAAGTCACAAAATAACATAAAAGTTACTCATTTAGAACAGCTTTCCTGTCTGTCTGTCTGTCTGTCTGTCTGTCTGTCTGTCTGTCTATCTATCTATCTATCTATCTATCTATCTACACACCAAATATTCCATTAGGTTTTTTCTTTTATTTCAAGAAGAATGAATGAATGATGAATGGATGACTGAATGCCATTTGTAAAATTCTATGAGAGGCAGACATGAAGAAAAAGTCTTTTGTAGTGGAAACGTATTAAAATAAGATGAGCGTACTGAATCATTTTATACATAACTACAAATTAGTTCAAGTTATGGAATGATTATGAGTCCAGTTTCATGCATAATTTGTTTTTATAACTATTATTTAAACAGGATTTGATTATGTTTACAAAGACAAAGCAAATTAGAGAACCAAGGCAGTCATATGGAAAACCCTGATATTAAATTTTTTCCTCAATTATATGAAACTTAAGGAGAAAAAGTAAGTCTAGTGGTGAAAAAAACTTAGGAATAAAAACTAGAAAAGTTGATTTTGAACACAGGTTCCAAGTCACATGGCTTGTTTGGTCCTCAGTTGTCTTTAGTACAATGAGAGCTGGATTTAGGTTCTCTCAAAAATTGTCTACCTCTTTAGAATTTCATTACAAAAATGACATTTTGATTTCTCTTTGAATCCCACTCTTCATTTTATGTATAGATGGTATGCAAATCAATACCATAATTAAGAAAGAAGCTTTAAAAAAGATATATATCTTCTTATTTTATGGTGCTAGGGATTGAACCCAGGGCTCCACGCATGGTAAGCATGTGCTCGACCACAAAGCTACATCCCCAGTACAAAGAAGTAAGTAAACCTTTCAAGTGTATCTGCCAACATAGTTCATCTTAATATCAAACAACAAATTTGTCTTCAAGATTTTTACTTAGATTCTTAAAACAT
Source organism: Muscardinus avellanarius (assembly GCF_963383645.1). NCBI lineage: Eukaryota > Metazoa > Chordata > Mammalia > Rodentia > Gliridae > Muscardinus > Muscardinus avellanarius. The sequence goes on along the minus strand of NC_137788.1, from coordinate 87,576,624 downwards.
AAAATGTATTGGAAAATTTTCTGTCAACTTTTTAACCTTCAGTTTTTATTTGAAATTTTAGTAGAAAAGCTTCAAAAGAACATTTTACAAATTTATCCTAATATGTTATCTAGAGTTCACATATGTGTATATCTGTATAAGTATGAAGCTCCTTAAACCATAAATCTATCTTCAAAAGTATTTCAGCCTAATGAGACCAAATCACAAACAACTCTATTCAATATCAAATATATGTGATTGCACTGGATAAACACTTGGCCCTTTAAAATATTTACCCTGTGTGCAAATAGTTATGCTGTTAAATTAATTACAATATTTGTAGAAGTGGAGAAATTGTTTTTTCCTCGTTCTGTTAAAATGAACCAATATTTATCTAGAATATTTCATTCTAATATAGTGGAGTAGATAAACTATTCCAGTAACAGGAACATGGTAGGTTCTCAAAAATTTATTCATTCAGTAGAAGCAATGATATCCTTTCAGGACACATGCTGATATAATATTTTACATTTTTAATAACTGATGTCCCTGTTAAAATAACTATTATATAAAATGGCTATTTCACTGCCTGCATTTAAATGTAATTTAATTTTAACGTGAATTATAATTCTCAAATGTGTTTACTAATACTGCAGTCATTCGTCACTAAGAAGGAATGTTCATTTTCTCTTATTCTCAGATATAACTCCTAAATAATTGAAAAATTTATAAAAACATTGTTCTCAAAATGTAAAATCTTCTTTGTGAAACTCCAAGTAACTGTTTAATCTACTATTAAGGAAATAACTTCATTCCATGAGACTATTGCCTAGTATATTTTATGTCATGTTAAATGGATAGCTACCTGTAAGTACTTAAAAATTTTTAACATGTAATCAATAGAATGCACTCTATGCAACATAGTAATTACTATGATAGATATATTTTCAAAGCTAAAGATATGTGCATTTAAATTTTTGCCTTTACTTGCTGGGAAAAATGGCTAAATTATAATTTTATTTGAAAGCTATGACTTTTCTGGATGTTCCAGGTATGATAAATATAAGTTGACATTTTAATCACAAAATGAATACACCCATTTACTAAAAGTTAAAATAATATGCTTTATCACCCATTGTTTTATTCAAATAATTTACATAATATCCATCTAAAGGTCAATATAAAATATTGCTCATTTAAAACTATAAGAATAGGTTCAATAAAATTTCTATATAGCTTTCAAAAGTAATTGATCTCAAATAGTTATCTGGTCGTAGATGCATGAGGTTTGAAGCCATTTGCTTATGATTTTATTAAAATATTTTATATTCCTTTCTGTTGCTGGATTAGTTGTCCAAAATATAGGTTGGAGATTGTTTGATACTATCTATTTTAATAGAGTCAAAATAAAAACAATCTTTACCATATACAAACAGATTTCTGTTAGTTGTGGATGCTATGGTGGCTAATGTTAAACTTTTGAGATAGTTTCACACTGAGATCAGATGACTTGCATAGATAACAACTGAATTTGATGAGAGACAAGGAATAATGACAATAAGTACTAATATTAAGTGTGGAATGTGGAGAGGAGTGTGCAATTTTGGGTGCTGTATTAAAAATAATGAAGTTCATAGGGGTTATTTTATTGATAGTCCTAATTGCTAGTACCAATACACCTTGAAGAAATATCTGTTTTAGAAAATGTTAGTGGAGATCTTTTTCTTTTTATAGTGCCCCTTTTCCAGTTTTGGTGGGCATTTTTTCAGTATTTTTGGTAGTTGTCTATGTAAAATGAATTATTTCATAGTATGAGTTAAAACTGTATTCAAAAGGTTTTGCTTTTATTTAGGTAGAAAACCATGCTCTGGTAAAGAACCATTAAGCAATTAAAATGTACATAATCTCAGAATAAAATGGGCCTACCTTATATGTAGAAAAATGAGAAAGGCAGAAAATCTGGATATTTTTCAAATCAAAGGAGAGAACATCAGTCTGGAAAGACAGACTTGTGAAAATTAAGCCCAAGGGGAACATGTCTTGAAAGATAGTCTTTTTAATCTATTTTTCTATTGGAAAAGATATGTTATATTTGAATCCATGCTTTAGAAATGAAGTAGCCCAGGAGAATTTAAGACTGTATCAGCAATATTTCCTGATATAAAATACAGATACTTGAGCTGAGAAGTGCAGTTTAGATTTTAAGGAGAAGGGCTATTTGTTAATGAACCATGATAAAGATAAAAAAAGATTGGCATGTTGGTCCATCTCTGGATTGGCTGATATTTCAAAAGACATAAAATTTTTACTTGATTACTTATTTTCTTCTGATGTAATTCTTTTTCTGTCCATTATTTACATAGGATACAAAATTTGACAAGTCTTAGATGAGCACATAATAGATTAATATGATACTCAGTTATTATGATTCATTTCTATCAGACCCACTTCTTTGGCATATAATACAACTCCTCTGAATTACATCCCAACTCCTCATAACACGGCATTAAAGTAGCTTCTCTCTGGATTCCAGATAATATTTGGTACTAATTTTTGAAGTCCTTCTTGTCTGTTTTTGTTTCGAACACATCACACTAAAACTTCAGTGCCAAAGTTTTTCTTACCCCTTTTTTCTTTCTAATGTGTAACAATAATTCCTGTGTCTTATACTGTTCAGTGATTTTCCCCCATTCATTAACTTAACTGTTTTTTAAGCTCACATGTTGTCTCTTTTCTTATTTTAAAATACTTTTATCGGTGCGATATAATCTCACATCAGAATGTAGTTCACAGTGATAGTGTCATATATGCACACAGTATTCAGATGTGAATGTGTCAAAAGATTCCAAAGATCTTCAGTGTGCTTATGCTTACAGATTTTCAAAAACTAAGAAAACTTTATAGGCTAAACTAACATGAACATGAGAATAAACATAAATTATAATTAAAAGAATAACTTTTATCATAGTTGCTTATGCTTCAGTAAAACTAGGACATTTTAATTGAAATTGCATCAACTCAGTTTAATAAACTTTCACATGGAAAAATGCTGGTAGGTTGGAGTTACCAACACTTTGCATATATTATATTCAGTGGAAAGATTTTATTTTATTTTATTTTTTGGTGGTACTGGGGTTACTGGAAACCCTTTACTCCGGGCTACACTCTCAGACCTATTTTTATATTTTTTAAAATTTGGAAACAGAGTCTCTTAAGTCAGTTGAGGCTGGCTTGGAAACTGTGATCCTCCTGTCTCCACCTCCCAAGTGCGGGAATTATAAGTGTGGGCCACCACTCCCGGCATGTGGAAACATTTAAAATATTGCTGAATAACTCAGATCCAATGATGCTCTCACACCAAAGAAATAAAATCACATTTAATATATAACAATAACAAAAATCTGTATGCACTATTTCTTTTCTTTTTTTTTAGTATTCAAAAGTATCTTGCTGAAAAACCAAATACAGATTAGCTCTTGGAATAGAGCCAAAATCCCCAATTTTACAAAACCCTGTTTATTTTCTGTTGTGCTACTTAAGAAATTTGTGTGGTGATCTGCCAGTGACTTGTCTGGGTACCTGTAATGCTACTGGTTTGGGGTGCTAAGAGGGTGATTTCTACCAGGGATGGTGGTGCACACTTGTAATCCCAGCATTCGGGAGGCTGAGACAGGAGGATCATGGTTCTCGAGCAGCCTCAGCTACATAATAAGGTCCTGTTTCAAAATAAAGAATTAAAAAGTAGGGCTGGAGGTGTAGCTCGAAGGTAGAATGCCCCTGGGTTCCATCCCCAGTATTGCAAAAAATAAAAATAAAAAAGAGGGCCGATTTCTGATGGTGTGCACAACTTAACAATCAGAGAAGTATGCTTCCTATACTTGAAGGACTACTGCTCCCAAATCAGACTTCTATCACAGCAGTAGTGAGAGTTCACTAGAAAAAAAAAATGCTGTAAATATTTTTCGTTTTAAAATTCACCAGAATAAAAGTATGATGATAGCCTTTTGACTATTTTGTCCCCATGAAATTTTTTTTTTCAGTTAACTATACAAGAAAACTGTAAATAATTATGCCCATTAGTTCTCTTAATTTTAAAATCAAATCATAGATAGAACTCTAATGCAGTCAGGGAGATAGGTAGACAGATGTTATTTTCTTATGATCTATTTTTGTGCTCAGTTGAATTTAATATAATGGCCAAATTGGCTCTGGGAAGTCATACCTAAAATAATCACCACATTTTGTCCAAGGAAAGATGTTTTATGGATTGAAATAATTTGGTCAAGAACAGAGTGCTTTAAAATTTGTAAAGGGTAGATTTGAATCCTCAAACCAGCTAATTAAGCCGCCTGTGTACAACATAGAGTCTTAAGTTAACAGTAATTAATATAGCCAGCTTGGAACCTTAGGAAGCTAAAGCCAGCAAGTGCTTTTTGGTTCACTTGAGAGGATGCAGTTTGATTGCTGGCGCCAGTAAACAGGTTGGGAATTGTCAACATTGTAATTAGCAGCAAGTTTCTGGATTCTCAGCCTGCCAGACTAGTGGGCTGATGCTTGGAGCAGTTGCCCCAGGGGGGAGAGGAGAAAACAAAGGAAGGGAATTTGAGCAACCTTGCTATGCTCTGCCAGCATATGCCACTGGACCAATGTTTTTCTTGGCAAAGGTCTATTTTAAGACATCTAGCAGTGGTTTCCACAAAATATGAAACTCACCATAGCAACCAAAATGGCAAACGTCTCTAGGAACCCTCCCTTGATTGGATATCAGGTCAAACTGTGTTCAGAGCGGTATTGCCTTATGTGAGGCATGCTCTGCATTGCACACAAAGTGCTTATTATGGGAATGATTAAAAGGGTTAAAATCTGTTTTGGCAGCCATCCTGAAAGACTCTGCCGAAAAGCCGTCAAAGAATAAGGTTATGCAAACCTTATTAACCCTTCATGTAATACAAATAAAAAGGAAATGTCAGCCTTAATACCATTGAGAATCCAATCTTCTGTACTTCGATGGAGTTTTCTTAATGCAATGCCATGTGATCACTGTGGAGAAAGGTTGTATAGATTTAAAATCCAAATAGTATTTGCAGGGCTTCTAAGACTTGAACTAACTTAATGAAGTTTACAGGTAATTTATAACCCAACTGAACAAATTTTTTAAAACCTACTCAGGAAAAGTATATATAGGCACATATATATGTGTGTATACATATATGTAAAATCTACTGATCTTAGAGTATGATCTAAAATAAATGACAGACAGATTCTGAGAAGTAACCACCCATCTTGTGGTAAAATCACTTACTTTTTTTTTTTTTAAAGCAGGTCTGTAGTAAATTAATTTTACCTTTCAGTCCAACAATGTCAAGGCTGTTAAGCATTGCTAAAATGCACAAAATTCACTATTAATTTCTCCCAAATAAACGCTTGGAATCATATCAGGGATATTCTGTCACTTTCTGTCTTTGCCAAAAATAGGAGGAGGAACCTTTAGAAAGACTAACAGGATGGAGAGAGGCAAACAAAATACCTTTCTCTACTGTAAAAAAAGATTCTCTAGTGGATCAGCATGCTATATTAAGCATTGCCATGTGGTAATTTCTGCAGGTGGATTATCAAAAGTGCACACCAGAAAAAAAAAATGGCTGTGTAGATCTGGCATCCAGGTGTCTGGCGTAGCGTTTAGCGGACTCTTTTGTGGGGAGAAGGATTACTCATATTTGTTGGAGAGAGTACAGTTCTCTAATCCTCCTCCACAACAGAATTTGTGTTGGAGTGAATGAGCAACACGATTCTTATCCACTCTCCTCTAGACTTTGTGGAATTTGCCACAATCATTTATTATTTCCAGTGGAATTAGATACCTACAGACAGGCCTATAATGTGCCTCCGGGGGTACAACCTGCGGTAAATTTTTAAGTTACATTAACATAACAGTATGTTGTCTTATAACAACAGTGCATTCTGTTTTTGAGGAAAGGGAGGAGGGGGAAACAGGAAGCCAGTGTTCTGTGTTAAGCCTTCATACAGGTCTCCCCTTCTTTCCCTGAAGTTAGGAAAGGAAAAGTGACAGACCACTGGTGTGTCAGGGTGGCCTCCACAGGTTTCCTGTGGCTCAGATGGATGGCCACAAACACCAGGCATCCAATTGTGTCTCAGGAGTAATATGCTTTCTTGGTGTCGACAGTTTAAAAAGATACTACAGAGCATCTTTTTTTCTGTTTCAAATTCTTTTTTTTCTCCACTAAGAGCCTTTAAGTGACTTCTATTAAAGTGTTTTGTCTTCAGCTTTATTAATATAGTTGGGTTGATGGTGTTGTTGTAATTTCTCCTGTCTCACGTACTAAATTGCTGTTCCTGGGCACTGAGGTTATCCATTAGTGGGAGAAGAGGCCCTTCATAACTTTATGGTCACTGGATGCCATGCTAATCCTTTCTTTATAACAAAGCAGCTATCACTGAATTGATGCCGTTAATCACTCCTCTATACTTTGAGGTTCGGTTCTCAATTAGAGCTGATGAGAAAAAAAATGATAATATCTGAGTTAATATACTTTAGGAGCAGAAATTAGATCAACATTCTTGGGGCAACACACAGGCCTATTTAAGTTTCAGAAGTCCTAGTCCTGGGTCATAAAGCTTCTCACAGTCATAAACAGAGCAGAATCTGTTTCCCACCATTCTAGTCTCATTATACCTGTGCCTTATGTTACAAGTAACAAGGAGGATGTGCAAGCTTTAAAAACGTATCTAATGTGTACAAAGGCATGCCCACATTATTTAAAAGTACACAATAAAATACTTTGTAAATGTAAAAACAGATTTTTTTTTATTGACTTGGACAACATAATTAGATCATGGGCAGTCTGACCCATATCAAGTCACCTGCCTGAATTCAAGGATGCATGGAATCTCTTCTCACTTTTCTTTTTGCAGCAACCAATAAACATGCTGAGATAAAACAGTCTGCATATTCAAAAGAGGGAAGGTGTCTTTTAGAATAAACTAGTAAATATCTATTATGCACATTCTATTCATGAGGCAAGTGTTCAGAACTATCAATAGTTATTAAGTACTTACAATGTACTTGACGTTCTTTTAACTTACAGAGTTACTGAAGAATGGCAAACAGACCTTGCCCTAGCTGTGCTGGTGCCCAGTACAAGGTCTTACAGTCCAAGCTGGTGCAAGCCTGTGGGGGATTCAAAAGAACGTCAAGCCAGGAGTCTTCTTACTACCTGTGGTTGATATCACATAGTAAATTGTAGGGAAGAGATTGTTATTAAAATCCTTTACTGTGGTGTCTTTTCACCAGAAACCTTTACAGGTCACAGATACAATAATTAAAAGTCCTTCTTAGAAATGGATTTACCTTTCATTTTTTTTGTTAGGGTATATGCAGTGTTTCAGGGGTGGGGATTGGGTAGGGGCTAACTGGGTGATGTGTGCATGTATGTCTACACAAGTGTTTTTTTTAAATCCCATTATGATGTATGAATACAGTGCACCAATAAGAAAAATTTTAAAAAATATAAAAAAAACCTAATAGACCAACAAAACCCCCAACAGAAAATGGATTAAGTGCATCTTTTTTTTCATGTAAAAAGCAGTACTCTATTATCGGTTTTGTTATTATGACACCATTAATAATTAGAGAACCATTGCTTTCTATTGGATTAAAAATCTTACCATTAAAATCATATTCTAAGCCAGGCATGGTGGTGCATGCTCAGAATCCCAGTACTTGGGAGGCTAAGGATCGCACAGGTTCGAAGCCAGCCTCAGCTACTTAGTGAAGCCTCTAGCAGCTTAGTGAGATCCTGTGTCCAAATAAAATAAAAATAGGTCTGGGAATGCAACCCGGAGGTAGAAAGGCCCTGGGTTCCATCCCCAGTACCTCACACACACACACACACAAAATATCATATTCTATGCAATGCTGACTCAAATACTTTATGCTCTGTGTACATTTATAGTTGTAAATTATTGTTAGTCATGACTTTACTTGAACAGCAAATTCTGCATTTGAGAAATGTTCCCAAATATTTCACTTTGAGTCCTATTTATGTGGAACTTATGTTGTACTTATTATAGAACACTCATTGCTAATATTTTATAATTTTGATAATATGTATTGAATTGAATTCTTCTGGGAGTTAAACTCTTCTTTTGATTTAAAATAATTGTTTTGATAATTCTAATAGCTGCCCAAATATTACTTTGTTTTTTCACTAAATCCCATGTTAGAAGCTAGAAGAAATAGCTACACTTTATACAAGGCCTAGAGTATTGAATAAGAACTTTAGATCATGTGCATGTGTGTACATGCCTGTGTGTGTGTGTGTGTGTGTGTGTGTGTGTGTGTGAAAGAGAGAGAGAGAGAGAGAGAGAGAGAGAGAGAGAGAGAGAGAGAGAGAGAGAGAGGTATTAATTTTCTTTAGGATAATTATTAAATTTTCCTCATTCATTTAAGATACAAAAGATTTTAAAATTCTAATATTAAGGGAATTGTTCTGACAAAAGTCCTTGAGTGTTTACAAAATGTTTCAGTATTACAGTAATATAAAATAAAATTTCTAAAAATATGTATTGGGAAAGCATTTGATAAAAATTTACTTACAACATAGATGATTATAATAGTAAAGAAGAATTTTATCGCTTAAGCAATCAGATTATATGAGTCCTCATTATGCCGATTAGTCTTTCATGGACCTATAATATGTTTTTCAGACCATAGCTTTTTATTCAGTCATTCATGGAAATGCTAGAAATGTAAAAGCTATTCTGTTTAAAATGCAGCTCTAAAATGCAGTTACTTGTTTCACATTTAATAATCTAGACTAAATTTGAAAAAAAATAGTAGGACGATATGGCTCCGTATTGTATTACCTAAACATTAATAAATGTTGGCTTTTGTATTTAACACAAAATAACCTTAAACCACTTTTAATATAAGGTTGAAGTAAATTATTGATAATGTTGCTAGGATTTTTTTCTGTCTTAAGTCCTTTTTTACTCATGAGAGACGGTGCTTGCTTATGTCAAGGTAAAACTTAATCACATATATTATCACATGTCAGAATGTATAACAAAAGTTTGTGACAATATTTTCTATAGAAATACAGCTTTTGCTAATATGTAAGCATAGAAACTAGTAACCTGAGTAGCAAAATATTACCCCAATAATTTTGTATAAAATTAAATTATACACCATTTTAATTTAGATGTCAATGCATTCATATAGTCTGTAATATTCTTTTATAAAATATTATAATTTTATATTTGTTCATTACTTGACTACAAAATAGATCTTCCCCCAAAAATATATTCTAAAAATAATAGGAATATAAATACATTTTTGAATATGATCTTACTTCCTTTTCACTGCAGATATGAGCAACACTGTCCAAACTTAAGCACTAAAATTAAGAGACTCACAGGGATGGAACAATTTATGCACACCCAGTTTGGATAGAATGATTGACAAGAGATATGTAAAAAATCCAAGTTATTCTTATGGAGGAAAAAAGGTCCATTATTTTGACAGTTAACATTTTAAGATTAAGCACTTCAGATTAACCAGAAAGGAAAATGAAATCCTTTTAGTAGGCCTATGGTTTGATGGATTTCATTATTGAATTAAATAGGCACTAATTTAAAGGTTACTGCTTTAGTCCTTAAACAAAGGGAGATTTGACTGTAAAGAGGATGCAAATTAAGTGCCAAGTAGCTTATATTTAGGCAGAGAAGACACTTAGGATTCAAAAGTGTTAAAAAGAACTTACTTTTTTGCATTTGTATTAAATGTTTCAGTTTATTTATTTGAAATTTGTCTAAAGTTGAATGGTGGATTCATAGTTGTACAGTTTTTATTTCATTGTGGATTTCTTGCAGATTTTTAATATGAGAGAATAGTATTTTAAATATTTTATTTAATATTTAAAAAACATTAAAACAAAGTTGATTGATATTGCCATTGTGATCTTTTTCAAATGAGTAGATAGATGGGTGGTTTAGCTTCTGGTAGACCTATATTGCTGCTTAATAAAAATTACAATGTTGATGGCTGGAAAAGTTACCAGATATGAGTATCAGACAGGAGATTTATTATCAACAATAAAATAGTACTGCTTAAACACCTTAACCATTTTATTTTGCAGACTATCACCTTATATTAGTTTTTCAATATGGCTACAAGTGCAGCTTTATGCTAAACAGAATTTTAAATAACGATTCACGTAAAATGTATTATTTTATACTTGTTAAATCCAATTTTAAATAGTTTAGGTTGTAAAATTTATAGTGAGATTTCATACTTACAAAAAGCCTATTACATAATTTAGTTTTATAAATTACTATTCAAAAATGCAGGATGGATTGCATTCAGAATGAATGCTATGGTTTTTATTTATAATAGAAAAAAACTGTTGCAAGGAAAATTGTATGGCAAATCGACACATTTAAAAATAACTGACTAAAGTTATAAATAATTTTAATTATTAGATGCTAGTTTCTGTTATAGGAGCTTACAGTCTTCCTGAATTATGATTTACTTTTAAAACTTCTAAATTTTTAAGTATTTTTTATTAACATATTATTAAAAGAATAAAACTGGACATGTTTGACCATACAGAAAAAGATAATTTGTAGAGATTCTAAATAAATAGAAGCGAAAGTACACTTTGGTCTGGTATTAAGTATAGATATTAAAATTATCATAATGAATTAGTTATTTTAGTTGTAACCTGTTTATTAAGTAAAAATATTTTATTACCTTTACTTCTGTTTTCTCTCTCTCTCCTTCTCTCTCTCTCTCTCTCTCTCTCTCTCTCTCTCTCTCTCTCTCTCTCTCGGCACTGGGGATGGAACCCAGGGACATTCTGCCTATACCCACAGCCCTACTTTTTATTCTTTATTTTGAAACAGGGTCTCACTGAGTTGAGAGGGCCTCAATAAGTAGCTGAGGTTTTCTGTGAACCGGAGTCCTCCAGGGTCCCAGCCTCCCAAATGCTGGGATTACAAGTGTGCGCCACCAGGCTCGGCTTGTCCTTTCTCTTTGGTTATTTTCAACTTTAATGCCACAACTGGCTCACTAGTAAATATAAGGCAAGATAATAATTTTAGCATTTACCTCAAATTACATGAAAATAGAATCCAAAAATGTCACACTGCAACAAGGTCTATTTTCTTGGATCAAAATGAATTGCTCTACATTATAAATGATACTCCCTGATGTTTTTGCAATGATTTGTGAAACTATGGGCCTGGCATTTTAGTGCAAAGAATTCTATATAATGCTAATAAAGCAGAAAAACTAATCACATAGTGCTTCTAGATGATAATAAAGCAAATTATTCAAATAATTTTAGTCCTTTTCTAGTACTAATGCTACTGGCAATTATATATATTCATATGTATGTAATAAATTGAATACATATGAATGAGAATTAAATGTTAAGTGTTACAAACCGACATTGGGCTATAACAAAAGACCATCACATGAAGGTCTCTTCCATTTCCTAGCAAAACAACCACTTACAAAATCTTACTAATCTTTAGCGTGATTCAGTCAGTACCTTAGCCTAATGTATAAACAGTTATAAAACATGACGAGTGATCATCTATACTCTTTATGTTATATTATGTTTTTCTTATGAGAAACTTTAAATTTGAAATTCTGTTCTGGTTTGTACCCAGATTGAGCTCAATTTCTTAATCTTTGAAATGTTGGGCTGGGGATGTAGCTCAGTGGTAGAGTGCTTGCATAGCATGTGTAAAGGCTTGTGTAAAGGCTTGGGTTTGACCCCCTGTGCCTAAAAAAAAAAAAAAAAAAAAAAAAAAAGGAATCCTACGTATCTTACAGGGATGTATGTATTTTAGTTATATTTATTGAGACACATTTAAAAGTGTATCATAATATTTTGAGTAATTCTTACTTGTTAATCTTGTTAGTGTATTTGAAAAATGAGGTCTATTATGTCAAGAATGCCACTACTAGCCAGATATGGTGGTGCACGCTTGTAATCCTAGTACTTGGGAAGCTGAGACCGGAAGATAAGAGGTTTGTGGCCAGCAGTGGCAGCATCTGGAGCCCTCTGCAACTTAGTAAGACTGTTCCAAAATAAAATAATAAAATAGGGCTGGAGGTGTAGCTCAGAGGTAGAATGTCCCTGGGATCAATCCTCAGTAGCATACATATGTGTACATGTGCATGAACACACACACACACACACACACACACACACACACACACACACAATTCCATTACTTGTTTTCAAGCAAAAGTATAAAAACTTTGACCTCAATGATTCTAAAATAATTTCCCAAAATATTTAGTACGTGGAAATTACTGTTTTCATCGTTTTCTCTTTACCTTTACATATTGGTTATCAACAGAGAAAATCACTTTTGGTAAAAGTTTATTATTTTGTTTACAGAAATTTGTTCTAAATTTTAATTCATTTTTCCATTTTTGGTAGGAAAGAGAGTCATATGATTTTTCATGCTTACTATAATACAAAATTATATAAATTTAAGTATTAAAGTTCATATTCAGAAATGGCATTTTTGTTATTATACACAATAATTTGCTTTCAGAGGCCAGATTCAAATGACTGCAGAAATCATTTTGGAAATAATGCCTTGATCTTTAAGTTCCTTTAATATTATATTTTGGGGAACAACTACTATGTTACCAAATGTTATACATAAATATCTATATATTTGAATTACATTGATTCATGATTATTATTATATTTCTAATCAGTTTTTACTGTGCTTATTATATTTTTCCCAGGTAATTAGTTTGAACCAAAGGACAAATCCATCTATGTGAGTTTCTTTGGTAGAGCAAATTTAAAATGTTATCTACAAATCGATGTAGATGGAAGTGCAGTTATGTTTAATATGGTCTCAATTTCTGTGAATTTCATGCTCACTTATCCCCTTCATTTCTTCTTGCAAGTGGCCACTTCGTCATATTTTAACTGTAGAAGGATGAAAAATCCTAAAAGTGCCCACTGTCAGCATAAAGTGAGGCATTTTGAGCTCCACCACAAAAAATGAAAGTATAATATTCACTGAAGAAAAACACTTAGAGTTCTATTATCCTGTCATTTGGACTTAGAGGCGCTTCAGTCTCTGGAATAGGTTAAACAGAGGAAATTTAAGGTTGATATCTCTTTACATTTTTGCAGAATGAAATCCTGAGGCTTGAAGCCCATGGAATATCTTTAGCCAAATTCATATAGTACATGGATGAAGGATACATTTTAAGGAAATAAAGTATAAGTATCAAGATATGTACTCATTTTTTTAAAGAAGCTAATTTTGTGATGCCATTTCTGTCACCTCCACCAACTGATATCCCATTTCTACGCAATGATGCAATTCCAGCTCCGAAGCTGAGATTTCCTATTAAATCCAAACTAAGTTTTGTGTTGTCTTAAAGGGTCAGAAATAGAATAGGTTGTGGTTAGAGAAGGAGTATCTCTGGGCTCATTTGGAAATGCTTCCATACTCCTGGGCATTGAATTTATCTCTAATCAGTACTCACACGGTAGACTACATCCTCTCAGTCCTTGGTCCTGATGGAGTCTGGGTTCATATGTAAGAAGGAGGTCTCTCTTTGAATTAGTATTTTGAATGGATGATAGAATTGTTTTCAGAGCTTAGTGTCTCAAGAGGTTCACTTGATTACTTGGTACAATTCATTGATTTATTTTTCTATTTTTTGGTATTAAAGATCGAATCCAGTGACATTTCACCTCTGAACAACACCTTGAGCACCTTTCCCCTTTAATATTTTTTTTCTAAATTTTGAAACAGGGTCTCACTCAGTTTCTGAGGCTTTCCTTGGACCTGAAGTCTTTCTGTCTCAGCTTCCCAAGTACTGGGATGGCAGGCATGCACCACCATGCCCAGCTGTCTGATTACTCTTTAAAGATGAGTAACTGAAGTTACTCATGCACATGCCTGTAATTCCAGAATTTAGGAGGCTGAGACTGAAAGATTGCAGATTCAAGGCTAGCCTTAGCAGCCCTTAACAACTCATGAGACCCTTTTTTAAAAATAAATAAATAAATAAATAGGACTAGAGTTATAGCAGAGAGAGAGTGAGAGAGAGAGAGAGAGAGAGAGAGAGAGAGAGAGAGAGAGAGAGAGAGAGAGAGAGAGAGAGAGGAGAGAGAGAGAGAGAGAAGATAGATAGAGTGGAAGGGAGAGGGAGAGAGGAATAGGAAAAAAAGATTTAGGGGTAGTGCAATCTCTCTCCATTCTTGATATGACAGTATTTTCCCAGTAAAAGTCCTGCTGATAGTAATAACTTCAAAGTCATGGATCATAGATCTAGTTCAGAACACATGTGGCTTGACCTATCAAGCATTTGTTGTTACCATCATTATTATCATTACATAAGTGATTGCTACAAAAATTTTTTCCTCACTTTCCCAATTTTGCCCTTTTTACTCAATCAACTAGATAATCTTATTTGATACTTATAAGCTCTTTTAATGATTTTATTTGAAGTACCAATACATTACAAACAAACATTGATTTCTCTTCTCCTTTTTGAAATCAAGGCTGGAAGGACACTTCTGTGTTCAGTTATCAGTGCTAGTATTTATATTAACGTTAGAAATAACCGATGTTCACATTCAGCACATCTACTTGCTGGAATTCACAGCACGGTGCAATCCCCTTTGTCTCTGTATGAATCTGATGAAGGAGAGGCTCCTGTTGTCAGGTTGCACACAGTACGTCCCTTGCATTTCAACAAGAGTCCCATTCACACAAGGACATCAGCGTTGAACATGGGAAGGACCTGGTTGAGTGGGACTAATTACTTCTAACCTGGATGCAGTCAGTCTCTGCCAAAAGGACACTGAATTCTTCCAGTGACAGATGACCTCTGCCTTCTGAGTAATTGCCTCATATGGTAGCACTATAAGATTACCCATGCTTCTAGTAATGATTAACTATCAAAATAATGCTAATCACAAATAATTATAATAGGAATAGCTACAACTTATTGAATTCCTAGCATGTGGCAGGCATTAAATATATAGTATCTACTATCTCGGTTTATTTAGTCTCATTTCATTTTACTCAAAGTGATCTGCCAGGTATTATAAATGAGAAAACAGTATTTAAAGAATTGTCACATATACAAATTCATAGAATTAATAAATTCAGGAGCCCAGAGTTATTTTGTGTTAAAGCCTTTGCTCGGCTCTTCTCACTGCTATTTTTGCTTCTCTCTAAACCAACCAGCAAACATGAACGATGCCCAAGAACACTGGTTTGGGAATCAGCAGAATTGAGTTCTAGCCACACTTCTACTAATCGCTGAAATGTGACTGTCAGTTGCACTTCTGAGTCTCAAGTTTTGCTCCTGCAAGATTAGGTGATAGAACTAGCTTTAAATATCTATAATTCTAAATGATCTCAGAAGGGTTTATTATTTTTAAAGGGAGAAAATATCACAGTAAGAGTATCATATTTCCCCTGTTTCTATCTCATTTTGTGGCTTCAATCACAGTTCAAATTCCTTGTTGATATACAGGAACATCTACATTCTGACCAGATCAGTGAAGCACAGAGAAAGATACGAAATTCACTTATCGTGGGTCAGACTCTTACAGAGTTTGAATTTAGTAACATACATTCATTATGCTGCATATATAAAAAATTAAACGGGTGATGTGAAGCAAGGTGGGGATATAGAACAGGCATAAAGGATATTTACAGTATGTGTGGTGAAGCATAACAAGACATTTTTCTTGCTCAAAAGGCCAAATATTAGATCTATTCATATAAAACCCCATAGGCTATACCAAAGAATACCATTTGTAAATAGTTTAGTAAATTTACTTTCTATTCATGCAAATATGTTGACTTAATCATTACAGCAGCTTCAGAAATTCATGATAAGCTGTGGAAATTATCTAAAAATAGAAAAGCAAGTGACCTTTTAAATAGAATAAAAACTAATGACAATGGACCAGCAATGTCAGGCTTGTATATATACCACTTTGGAAATCTGTGCTTGAGTTGTTAGCAATTCCTCATGTAGTTTTCATGCTAATGCATCCATATCACATATACAGTTTCCCAAACATATTGTATTTTTCTTAGAACATCAACCACCATTATGTCCCATGTCAATTGTGTAATATTTTGAAAGAACAAAATATGGTATAGTAAGCTGACATATTTTCCCTCATTGAAATATTCTTTTGTGTGTAAACTCCATACAGATTTTTATCACCATTTTCTTCTTTAGTAAAGTTGATAAAAATGTAAATGGCTGCAAAGCAAAAAGAATAATCATTTTTCTGCAGTTAATCCTCTGTCCTATCGTTTTGATATTACATCAATGTTGATGCTATTCTATAATTTTTATAGAAATGATAAGTAATCATTCCAACATAATTTGTAATCACCTAGAGGAACCTTCTTAGAGTGTATTCTTTCTCACATTCACAAAAATATATCAAAAGGCCATTGTGAGGGGTAAGAATTGCAGCAAAAAGAAAGTATGGTGAAGTCTGATTTCCCTCATTTGATAATTTAAACGTGTATTTATTCAGTTGTACTACGTGCCAGGTGCTATGGAAGTACTGAGTCTCTGTTGACCAAACATGACAAGGTAATATCCACATGAAACTTATACTACAGTGAAAAAGACTAAAACAAACTACCACATAGTAAAATAATTGCAAATTATGGAAATATTCATGGAAAAAAATCACCTGTGGAAGTTAAACTAAAAGTTCAATTTGGATAAGGAGACTGGGAGTCTTTCTAGTTTCATGAAAAGTAAAAATGAAACTGAGGCTTGATAAGATTGTTCAAAGCCAAAGTGATACCGAGTGCAGAGATACTGACAAATATCAAAGAATTAAAAAACACACAGTGTGTGCTGTTTTCCTTCAGTTTCATTCATTGGCATGATTCTCAGAAAAATTCCATCTCTTCTCACGAGGAGATGCTGAAGAGATAGCAGGCATTTTTGAAAAGCTGTAAGGTAAAAAAAAAAATAAAGAATCCATTCCTAAGGAAAAGCTTTAACCTTGAGGATAGATGAAGTACTCAGTATTTAAAATTTTATTCTTTATTGTTATGAATTTTTATGAAACTACCCTCTTTATTTTGCAGTACTGAGATGGAACCCAGGACATTCTACCTCCAAGCTACAGCCCCAGCCCTAGTTTTAATTTTTTATTTTGAAACAGGGTTTCACTGAGTTGCAAATGGCATAAGTAGCTGAGGCTGTCCATGAACCAAGATCTTCCTGTCTCAGCCTCCCAGATGCTGGGATTACAAGCATGTGCCACCACATCTGGCTATGAAACTACCCTCTTTTAAAGAAGTGGTCTCTACTTGTATTTCCTGTGTTTGCAAGTATATGAAGATGATTCCAGTATTGTTAGAATATACAAAGCTATTCTGACAATTTTCTCTTCTTTGAATACTAACTGCTTCCTATTTATTTCTTATCACCATAAATACATTTGAATCAAAAATATATTGTATTTGAAGAAGACAGAAAATATTATGATTTGTCAAAAGCATCTAAAAATTTTTCATGTGAACTTATCAGTTTAGAAAAAACATGTGGACTAGATCATTGATTGATTTACAAAGTATCCTACTGTTGTACTGCACAAAGTACTAGAGAGTCCTTTATTTTCTTTTCAAATATTTACATTGAAAAAATTATCCAGCCAGGCGTGGTGGTGTTTGCCTGTAATCCTGGAGGCTGAGACAGGAGGATCCTAGGGTTGAGAGCACCCGAGCAACATAAGAAGACTCTCCACAACCAAGTGAGACTCTGCTTAAAAATTTAAACAACAAAATAAAAATAGGACTGGGGTGTGGCTTCTGGTAGACACTGGGGTCAGTTTCTAGTGTCACCCCCAAATATTTCCCTAATTATTACGGCTTTATGTAAAAGAATGTGCCATAAAAATTCACATTAATAGCATAAGCTAACTGCATACTCTATAGCAGACAAATTAAAAGTGAAGAAAAAATCAATTAATATTGTTTTTGGTGTGTGTGTGTGTGTGTGTGTGTGTGTGTGTGTGTGTGTGTGTGTTTTACTAGGAATCAAACCTAGGGAGCGCATTTTCACTTGGCTACAATCTAGTCTTTCTTTAAAAATTATTTTTAAGCCATGAGTGGTGGCACATGCTTGTAATCCCATCCTTGGGAGGCTGAGACAGGAGGATTGCTGGTTTGCGGCCAGCCTCAGCTACTTGTTGAGGCTCTCCACAACTTAGTAAGACCCTGATTCAAGATAAAGAACAAAAATATAAGATTGGGGGTATACCGCAGAGGTAAAATGCCTCTGGGTTCATTCCCTGGTACCACAAAAAAAAAAGAAAGAAAGAAAGAAAGAAGAAAGGAAGAAAGAAAGAAAGAAAGAAAGAAAGAAAGAAAGAAAGAAAGAAAGAAAGAAAGGAAGGAAGGAAGGAACTTTAAGATATGGTCTTGTTAAATTTCCTAGGCTAACCCTGAATTTATGTTCCTCCTGTCTCAGCCTCCTATGTACTAGTATTGCAGGCATGCAACACCTCACCAGTTTTAAATGGCCATCCAGAATTTTCATTGGTACAAGTGTTCTTAATTGCTACAAAGGGGCAAGAATTAAATACACAATTGAATTAGTTTACTCATTGCATTTTCTTTCAAATAATGCTACCAGACTTAAACATAAACTAGTAGATATGACATTTTAGTCTAAAGTAGACACCATTCAGTCATCCCATTAATTTCAACAACTCTAATTTTTATTTAGGTACAACACAAAAATATAGATGTCAGTTAAATGTCATCTTCAGTCCATTTTGAAATACATTTAGTGCTTAATAGGAAATCAAAACATCTCTTCTGAGAAAGAAGTTACAGAATCTAAAACCATTTTTTTGTTTTTACTTCACTGGGGATTGAACCCAGGGGCATTCTACCATTGAGCTACACCTCCAGACCTATTTTATTCTTATTATTTTGACACAGGGTCTCATTAAGTTGCAAAGAGCCTTAATAAGCAGCTGAGGTTGGTCTGGAACCTGTGATCCTCCTATTTCAGCCTCCTAAGTACTGGTATTACAAGAGTGGGTCACCACGCCCAGCTCTAAACCTATATTTAAGAAGGAAAATTCTAGAGGAAGCATTTTGTAACAGTCAGAGACAAAGAATTTCTCAGGAAGCTCATAAAATAAGACATACAATAATTCAACCTGGAGGCTAAAGCTTGAAAATGAAGGTTAAATTCTGGTCACATTGTAGAAGTTATAAAATAAAACTTTACCTAAAGACACCAGATAAGAATCATAAACCTCGTTTCCATCTTTACATAATCTTAAGAAGGCAGAATAATTAATTCAGAAACATTTTACACAAGTATTACACTAATGAGATAAATTGAAAATGATGTTCCAGTTTCTGTTAGGGTTTTCTTGTTAAGTTTTTGACCCAGCCGAAAGTACTACTTATAAAACAAATGATATCATTGGATATGCTTCGGGAAATCTTGAGTGAAAAATGAAATAAAGTAGATTTTTATGTACAGATAGTGATTCCAGAAACAAAATGAATATATCAATACTACCACCTGATTATGTAGGAGACTTCTGGTGGTTTCCTATTTCCTTATGAATACTTCATGGTGTCCCACCTATTGATTGTCATTACTGATTCATTTCCCTTCTTCCAAACTAAAAGCTCCCTGAGTACACAGTGGTCCTCTGGAAATTATCTGTCATATCTGCCAAATCTCTGCTATGTACTTAGTAGCTGAGACGTGACAATATGAAGGGTAAAGAAGAATGTGGAAGTATAGCTCAGTTAAAATTAAATTCATAGGGAGAAATGGGTCATAGGAGGAACTCTAGATGAAAACAGAAATCCTATAGAGGAGCAAACAAGACAACCTAAGTGAGGAGATGGGAGGGGGGAAGAATAAAAATATCTAAAACACACAGTGTGCTTAAACACATCGAAGCCAACCACTAGGCCAAGCAAGGGAAGGAGGGATGGGGAGGGAATGGGGTGGGAATTGTGTAGCAGTTAAATTGGTGATGTGTACATGTATGTACACACAAGTTTTTTTTACCCCAATATGATGTATGAATATAATGCACCAATAAAATTTTTTAAAATTAAATTCATATTACATAAAACATAAAACAGCACTTGAATAGAGAGAAGGAAAAACAACTTTTTCCTCCTCCTATTTACCAAAACAGGGAGTGATGGAAAATGTCAAAGGGTCAATTAGGAAATAATAAGTGTTTGTTGGTCCAAAATTCATTCAAGTGTTGGCATGCTTTGGTGGAGAAATAGAAAAGGCAGACGATAAACCCTCATCTTCTATAGGCATGGCTGCAGTCACCTAAAGATCACCATCACTATTGTCTTTGTCCTCGTGCCTCAGGCGTATCTATTGTTTGGATGTTAGGATGAAGTGATTCAGCATCATTAATTGATCCTCAAAGACAAGTGGGTCTGCCTCATTGTTTTGCAGAAACTTATTCATATGTAGTTTTTAAAAACTTCAACAGTTGTCCTTCAAAGAACAAAGATAGTGTGTATCTTAGTAAGGATGCTGTTTCCACTAAAATGTCATCTTAGTCAATATAGAAGGGTAAAAATAGAAACCATTTTGGATAGCTAACACTGTAAGAGTAGCCATCTGCTTCTCAGAAAGATATAAATGTGTTTTCTTGTTTCTTTCCTCAAACTAATCCAACAGATTTCATTTCTTAAATCTGAGATTATGATAGCTCCTCAAATAAAACTTCTGATATTTTATGACCCAATAATTGACTTGCAAACACCCTGAATGAACTTTAAATCATCCATCAAACGTTGCTGATGGATACTACATGAAATGATGCAGCGGCCATCTGGAGACCCGTTGGACGATGGAGATACCATTTTCCAGATTGAGAAAGCAATCAAAAGGAGGGAAATGAGGAGAGTTCCACGGCAGATGGCGTCCCAGCTGAACCACACAAGTGTGGGTACACAGCAAATAGTGAACACTTTTACCACGTGTTCAAAACCATATGGACATAGAGACATGCCGATATTTGAGGGACACCTATTTCTTAAGAGAAAAAGAGGGGGTTAAGTTAGGGTCCTGAGAGCTACTGTGTTAATTGACAGAAAGTTGCAGACTTAATTATTGTTTAAATTCTCTGTTACCTAACCTACTTGACTTTGAAATGTTATAATCACCACAGTGTTCTAGAACTTCAAAGATTGACATTCATAAAGTAACTAAAATAAAATAGTTTGGAGAACTATTTTAGTTGAAAGTGAATTAAAACATTAATAGTCTAAATTTTAGGTGTTATCAATTATTTATTTATGGTATAACTCCCATAGCTTTATGCCATTTTAGATTACAGTTGCTTTTGAGCAATTCAATCAGATAAAGCAATATAAAGCAAAAAATTTGAAAGGACTAATGTTTGGAATTATTTGGATTATGTTAGGCTGCACGCATACTTATTCCTGTCATTGAGAAACATTTTAATGTACTAGAAATTGATTGCCAAGCTTTGTTGTGTGTATGGGTGAGGGGGAGTCTGTGGAAAATATAGCAAATTATTTATTTACCACTTATCATAAAACTTCCTGAACAACATTATATAAAACAAAGGACACTTAAAGTTGCATTTTTGCATAGTTTTGACCCCTGAAATGCTAGTATTGACTTCACTAATTGTGTAGCTCATAGAAATACTGGAAAGTTCAAACAAAATAACAGAACTTTGAAGTGGAAAGGGAATATATATATATTATATATATACATATATATATTATATATACATATATATATAATATTTATATATATTCATTAAGAAAAGACTGAGAAACATATTTTTAAATTTTTTTATTTATGTCAGTTAATCTTTCCTACTATATATTTTGTTATGAAGCTTCTTAGAGCACTTAGTAAAAATGATACAGAGACATAGAGATATATCTGGTGATAATTAAACCCATGAAAAATTTAAATCCATGCTGACTTTTGCAGAATATTTTAGTATACGCTGGTATTCCTATATCATCTACCTTGGTGTAGAATACAAGCTACAGGAAACAGGAGATTTATAGGGGTAATTTTCAGTGATAGTATCTTAGAAACCTGTGAAAATGGTGGTTCAAAGGCTATGTGAATAACTGAAATTTCACATTTAATTTATAGGGAAGAAAAGCCAGAAATATGTTTTTCCACAAACTCAGGAGCATTCTACTTCTGAGCTACACCCCCCCAGCCATTTTTATATTTTTATTTTGAAACAGTGTCTCACCAGGTTGCTGAGGGCCTTGCTTAAGTTGCTGAGGCTGTCCTTGAACCTGTGATCCTCATGTCTCAGCCACCTAAGTATTGAGATTACAGGTGTGCAGCACTGTATCGGGATCTACTGCCAATATTTCTTAAAACAGATACCCCCTTCCTAAGGGCAAGTAAAAATTTTAAACCAGGCCATTTAAAAATATATTGGCTAGGCGGGCGTGGTGGCGCATGCTTGTAATCCCCACTCTTGGGAGGCTGAGACAGGAGGATCACATAAATTCGAAGCCAGCCTCAGCTACTTAGTGAGACCCTGTTTCCAAATAAAATAGAAAATAGGTCTAGGAGTATAGCTCAGAGGTAGAAAGCCCCTGGGTTCCACTCCCAGCACCACCAAAATAAATAAATACATAAATAAATAATAAAAAGATATTGGCTAGCTGTACGTGGTGGCGCATGCTTGTAATCCCAGCATTTGGGAGGCTGAGACAGGAGATCACAGTTCGTGGACAGCCTCAGCTACTTAGTGAGGCTCTTCGCAACTCAGTGAGACACTGTATCAAATAAAAGAATAAAAAATGGACAGGGGGTGTAGGTTGGAGGTCAAATGCCTCTGGGTTCCATCCCCAGACCTGCAAATAAAATAAAATAAAATAAAATAAAAATATATTGGTTATTGAGACAGGAAGATCCTTGCTCAAAGATAGCCTCAGCTACTTAGTGAGACCCTTTGCAACTCAGGGAGACCTTGTTTCGATATAAAGAATAAAAAATAGGGCTGGGAATGTAGGTCGGAGGTAGAATGCCAGTACTGCAAAAAAAAATGTATTTGCTAATTTAATTATAAACTGAGACAACCTGGATTTATTTATTTTTATTTATTTTTAAATTTTTTATTGGTGCATTATATTCACACATCATATTGGGGCACAAAAAACCGTGTGTGTACATACATGTACACATCACTGATTTAACCCCTACCTGATTCCCACCCCATTCCCTCCTCGTCCCTCCCTCCCTTGCTTGGCTTAGTGGTTGACTTGGATATGTTTAAGTACATTGTGTGTTTTAGAGATTTTCCTTCTTCCCCCCTCCTTTATCTTCCTTTAAATGAAGCTATTAAAAGATCAAAAATGTGCCCAGCATGGTGATGCATGCTTGCAATCTCAGCATTCAGGAGGCTGAGACTGGAGGATCTAAGTTTGCGAACAGCCTCAGCTACTTAGCGAGGCCATTCGAAACTCAGTGAGACGCTGTTTCCAAAAATGAAGACTTCCAGGCATGGTGGTGCATGCTTGTAATCCTCGCACTTTGGAGGCTGAGACAGGAGGATCACACAGGTTCAAAGCCAGTCTCGGCTAGCTTAAGAAACCCTGTTTTCCAAATAAAAAATATAAAATAGGTCTGGGAGTGTAGCCCGGAAGAAGAAGGCCCCTGAGTTCCATCCCCAGTACCACCAAATAAATAAGTTTAAAAAAAAAAAACCTAAAAAAAAAATCCTAAAAAAATTGGGCTGGGAGTGTAGCTGGGAGGTACAATTCCCTATGTTCCATCCCCAGTACCACACACACACAAAAAAAAAAAAAAAAGTAAGAAGACTTCTCCTTCACACAGTTCTTAATTTAAATTGATGATTTAATTCTCACCACCATCCTGTGAGACAGACTTATTTTTTTTTGTTGTTGTTGTTCATCCTATGACTATAAAACAAACCTAAAAGAGAAAAGGATCTACTCACGGCTTAGAAAAACAAATCAGTCTGACTGAGTAGCTCATTTTGACCTTTATTACCAGGCTACACTGCTTCCCTTAGAATAATCTACCTAAAATATTCTGATACTAATTATTTTTAGGAATGAAGACAACACAATATACTTTTAAAACCACATCTCTTTTTGATAACTAACATTAATATTTAATTGCTTCTGGATGAAATTTAATACATCTGATTATTTTCCTAAGGGCTTGGTGGCAATTAGCGTGTAGTACTCCAAGAGTTCCTGATATATGTAAATCATCTTGTTAATTCAGTGAAAATTAACTTTAGTGTTATTTTTACTTACTAACTGATCAATATAGCTCCAAGGAATTTTGCCCTTCACATGAAGTCTTTCTTGTAGAAGAAATATCGATAATTCCTAGGTCTATATGAATCACTTCTGTTAAAGAAGTAGAGAGCCTGCTCGAGCATCAGTCAAAGTCATAAAAATTAATCAAAATGTCGGTGAATTAAGCTGCTCATTGCTCTGAGCTTCCATGGACAAAATCATCTGTTCTAATATTAACTCTCTGTAGTCACCTGGAGAACTGAGTCACAGATATGGCGGGGGATGGTAGATGTGAACTGGTCTTAATAAAACATATTTTATGTAGTGAGGCAGTTTTACCAAATGAGCTACAGAATCAGTGTATAAGCTACCACTAAGGAACCTACCGTAATAGGTTGAAAAGGTGAAAAAGAGGAAATCACTTTTGTGCTGTGTCTCAGTTTTTGGCATGGAGATGTCACAGGTACCATATGCACCATTTCTCAGCTCTTTGGCTGTGTGTGTACTGGCGCTTGTCATTCATAAACACAAATAGAGCAGACATGCTTATACCTGATTTCTGCCTCTTTACCTTCCAGCCAATCGGTTGCCAGCATATTTAGTTACATAATGGTGTGTTTACTTCTCTTCTTCACGAAAAAATATTCTCCGAGATCACGTAGGTGAAACAATTCTTACATCTTCTGTGTTTTCTTTAAGGAGCAGTCCAACTTTTCTGACCTCTGAAAAGCTTTTTGTTGTTGCTGTTGAGGGGGTTACATACATTAAATGCATTCTTTTCTTAAAATATGCTTGTATTTGTGCATTGTAATTGTATATCTTGAGATTCGGAGTTATGGAAACATGCTTGCAGGACTTTGTAAATTTCCTAGGCTACCACTTCTTCCCCTTACGTTTTACTGAGGTAGGTATTGATATACATATATAATTTATATATCATTTTATACTTACTATGCATATAATTATATATACAGCTATTTGAACTGTTTCCTTCATCCAGTCTCTCTTTCCCTCCCTCCCTCCTGACCCAAGTTCCTTTCCACTGTTCTATTCGTCTCTCTCATAAATAGCCTGGAAACCCGAGCAACATTTTTGTTGACCTCCTCTGTTGCGTTATTTGTAGAATTAGTTATTGGTAACATAAATAATCCATTCTACATTACTTTTGACACTTATGCTTATAATGATTAGCAAATAAGTGCCTTTATGATGCCTGACTGGCTCTGTAAGGTGGTACATTAACGCAAAGGATTTACTGTTTACACTACTTGTAAAAAGATATGAACACTCACATACTACCAACATCTGTTGGCTTCATGTAGACTTTGAAAAGCTCTGAAAATGTATGTTCAAGTTTTGAAGGAATTCTCAAATAGTCAGAATTATATGGTTCCCCAGATTAATTCAAGTAACACAGCGATTTAAGATTTCTAATTTTAGAAAAAATTTCCCCTTCTTTTATAATGTTATTTAAAATAAATAACCAATTACTTGTTTTTAAAGCAAAAAGAAAATAAAATTTGGTTACATTTTTTGTAAGAGACTATATTCACATACATTGTATACAAATATAGATCTTTTTTATTTTATTATAGTAAGAATACTTAAGTGATAGCTCATCTGTCCTAATTAACTATAGAACAACAGCCTACTGTACAGCAGATCTCTAGAACTTCTTCATTTTGCATAACTGAAACTTTATATCTGTTGATTAACAATTTTCCATGTCCCCTCGCCCTAGACTTTGGCACACACCATTCTACCCTCTGCTCCTATGGGCTGACTATTTCAGATACCTGGTATGAGTGGAATTACCCAGCATTTGTGCTGGAACTGGCTTATTTCATTCAGTTTAATGTCCTTAAGGTTAACCCAGGCCTTCATATATTTCAGGACTTCTTTTTTAAGGCTAGATAATATTCCATTGTATGCATATATTACACTTTCCCTATCTATTTGTATGTGGGTGAACCCTAACAATGTTGCAGTGGATATTAGGGTGCTAATATCTCTTCATGATTCTGATTTTAATTATTTTGAATAACTACGCAGGAATGAGATTGCTGAATTACATGTTAGTACTATATTTAATCTTTTTGAGGAACTTCCGTACTGCTTCCCATGTCCATTGACACTACTTTGCAATCCCCAAAAAACAATGTTCAAGGGTTCCGGTTTCTCCACAGCCCTGATAACATTTGTTTATTAAAATAACAGTTGTAGCCGGGCATGGTGACCCAAGCTTGTAATCCCAGTACTTGGGAGGCTGAGACAGGAGAATCCGGGTTTACAGCCAGCCTCAGCTCCTTGTGAGGCCCTCTGCAACTTGGTGAGACCTGTTTCCAAATAAAGAACAAAAACTAGGAATAGGGGCATAGCTCTATGGTAGAATGGTCTGGGTTTGAGCCCCAGTCCCCCCACCCCCGAAAATAAAATAACAGTATCCTCACAAAGGTGAGGTGATATCTTCTTTAATTTGCATTTCCCTGATGATAAGTGACATTAAGCATATACCTGTTGGCATAAGTGACATTCTCATATACCTGTTGGCATTTGTATATATTCTTTAGAAAAATGTCTACTCAAGGCTTTAAGCCTTTTTTTGTGACATTTGGGTTATTAAAGTTTGGCTATTAAATTGTAACAGTTCCTTACACACAGTTTTTAAAATTAACTCCTTACCATCTCTGATTTGCTGATATTTTCCCTTTTTGATAGATTACCTTTTTACTTTGTAAATTAATCCCTAAGAACACTCCCCATCAGACCAAATGAAGTCAGTACATTTGCAAGAAATAAAATCAAAACACAATAGTCAGTTGCATTTCTGTGCATTAATAAAGAACTAACTGATAGGAAATTTATGAAAATAATCCATCACAACTGAATAAAATATATAAGAATAAACCTAATAAGGAAATAAAAGATTAACCTTGTAATCAAGTAAAATTGTTGTTATTATTTTGTAATAATTAACTTCAGCGGGAAAATGTGTACTGTGTACTATTAATAATTAGCAGCTTGTGCATAACAACCAGATTACTTTCCTATTAATACAATTCAAATATTTCCCTCAAATGAGTTCACCATATCTTCAAGATGTAGGAGTGTGTACATGTTCTGTAATACTATATTGAAAAAGAAATACATATTCCTTGGGAATTTCTAGTGGAACTGTACCAAATTAGGAACACTTATTAACTTATTGGTTTGTTATAATGAGGTTTGTATTTTTATTCATTATACAATTGAGACATCCTGGCAAACATGTGAAGTTCTACAGGAGTAGGGCTTCTAGTCGAGAAAAAAAAAATCTCACTATGAATATAATCACAAATACATTGCAGGATAAACTTTGACACAACTGCCTGAAAAGATATTTTAATTTTCCTTGGCATGGTGGCATGTGCCTATAATCCCAGTTCTGAGGAGGCTGAGATAGGAGGATTATGGATTCAACACTACCCTCAGCAATTTAGTGAGGATATCAACAACTTAGTGAGACTTTTTTCCCAAATAAAAATAAAAGATGACTGGGTGAATACCTCTGAGGTAGAATGGCCCTGTGTTCAATCCCCAGCACCAACAAAAAATAAATAAAAAATAAAAATAAGGCTGGGCGTGGTGGCACACATTTGTGATCTCAGTACTAGGGAGGCTGAGACAGAGGATCACAGGTTCGTGTCCAGCCTCAGCTACTTAGGGAGGCCCTCCGCAGTTTAGTGAGATCCTGTTATAAAATAAAGAATGAAAAAATAGGTCTGGGGGGGTGTATCTCAGAGGTAGAATGACCCTGGGTTCTACCCCCAGTACCAAGCACACATACAAAAAAATAAAATAGTAAAAATAAAATAAATATATATAATAATATATTTAATATAGATGCTACAACATCATTTAACTTTTAGCATGTTGATTAACTCTTTTTTTCTACTGACATAAAAGCCTCTGGTTTTTTCAGAAATGCTTTAAGAAGTTGATGGGGAGTCATAGGACCAGGAGTGGGGTGTGGAGAACTTCACTCATCTCTGCTTCTGCCCTCAAGTTCAGGATGAATGCATCTGCGGCCAGGAGTCCTTTGTGTACTGAAATGGTCACAAAGGCCAGGGGGTCGTTCATCTGAGGTGTGTCACTGACCACTGGTCCTCCCAGGCCCATCCTTTCATTTTCTCTGCAAGTGCTCTCAAGACTTGTTCCCAGCTGGATGTGGTGGCGCAGGCTTGTAATCCCAGCATTTGGGAGGCTGAGACTGGCGGATCGCCATTCGAGGACAGCCTCAACTACTTAATGAGGCCCTCTGCAACTCAGTGAGACCCTGTTTCAAAAAAAAAAAAAAAAAGAATAAAATAGGGCTGGAGGTATAGCTTGGAGGTAGAATGCTGCTGGGTTTCATCCCCAGTACCGAAAAAAAAAAAAAAATAGAGCTGGGGGTGCAGCTCAGAGGTAAAATGCTCCTACTTTCCATCCCAGTACCACATAAGAAAGAAAAGAAAGAAAAGAAAAGAAAGAAAGAAAGAAAGAAAGAAAGAAAGAAAGAAAGAAAGAAAGACTGTTCCCTATTGGAAGAACTTCAAATCCAAACTAAGTCCACACCCCTCATGTGGATTTTAAAGAGTTAGGCATATAATAATAATTCCTCTTAAAAATAAAGCAGTATGCAGGGTTTGGTGGTGCATGCTTGTAATCACAGTACTTGGGAGGCTGAAACAGGAGGATCAGGGTTTGCAGACAGCCTCAGTTACTTAGTGAGGTCTTTTGCAACTCAATGAGACCCTGTTTCAAAAAAATAGGGCAGGGGTATAGCTCGGAGGTAGAATGTCCCTGGGTTCCATTTCTAGGACTGCAAGAAAAAAGAATAAATAAATAAATAATAAAGCAAGCAGCATAAGAAGATAGTATGGGCCGAACAGTCCTGCATGACATTTGATAGGAAAATTGACTGAAATGAGAAAAATGAAACATTTGACTTTCTGGAGAACAGGCATTCCAGAGGGAAAATATCAAGTGCAAAGGTCCAGTGACAGGAACGTGAATGGAGTGTGGTGTGTGCAGAGATTTGATCCATTAGGTACTTTCCTTTTTGCCCTGTCTTGGGATCTGTTGTACTCTGCCCTGGACCTCCCTTGCCCTCCTTCTTCATGTCCTTGTATACATCCTTAAAGATGCAGCATCATCAATAAGGCCTCGTATTAGCCCCACTGCTTTCCCCTACTGCTCCCACAGCACTATCAACCCTTGGCTTTCCTTACTTGACTATTAACACCCAAAAAGAGAAGAAGGAGAAAGTTTCTCTAACCATTCTGGGTTATTTCAGTGCCTAGCCCAGCAGCTGAGTCAGGATGTCACAGCACCCAATGCAGACCTGATTATGAAGTTATTTTATACAACCTGTTTTTCTTTCTTTAGATTATAAAATCTGGTCTAAAATCTTGGTCTAAGACAAAGACATATAGTCTGAAAGGCAAATGGGTAGGCTCCTATTTTTAAGATGTTGTTATAGCATATTCCCTCTCTTCAAAATTGGTGAATCTTATTTTTGAAAATTCTGAAAGGAGATTAGACCAAATTAAGTAGACTTTGGCAACTAAATCAATATATTAAAGATCTAACTTGCTGGAAATGGTTCATCTAATAAAAGAAGTTAGCAAATGACACCATATAAAAAGAGATCCAGAAATTTTATTTATTTATTTATTTATTTATTTATTTATTTATTTGTTTGTTTTTGCGGTACTGGGGAAGGAACCTGGGGACATAGTACCTCTGAGCTCTACCCTCAGCCCTATTTTTTAATCTTTCTTTTTGTTTTATTTTATTTTATTTTATTTTGTGGTATCTGGGGTAGAATCCAGGGGCATTTCTACCTCTGGACTATACTCCTCGACCTATTTTATACTTTATTTGGAAACAGGGTCTCACTAAATTGCTGAGAGCCTCACTAAGTACCTGAGGCTGGCTTCGAATCTGTGCGATCCTCCCGTCTCAGCCTCCCAAGCGCTGGGATTACAAGCGCACACCACCACACCCAGCTTTTCTTATTATTTGAAACAGGGTCTCACTGAGTTGCAGAGGGCCTCACTAAGTAGCTGAGGCTGTGGGTGAACTATAATCCTCTGGTTTCAGCCTCCTGAATGCTGGGATTACAAGCGTGCCCCACCACACCCAGCATAATCCAGAAATTTTAAAGGAAAAACCAAAAGAATTGAACTCTTCCAGGTGGCATACTTGTTTCTTCAGATTTTCATAATAGGAGCCATCAGGACACTAAGAGTAATGCTTTCTGAATCTGCTCTCCATATTATTTAATAATACAAGAAGGCATGGAAAAGCATCATGATTATCAGAAAGATAAACCAGTGGCATCCTGCTGCAGTTTCTGTTTTGGATGCCATGAACAACTACGATGACACATGTGTTTGAATTTTGAAATTTATGTATTTATGGAGAAGAGGTTTTGTTTTTATTAAATGTTAAAATATCATTGGGTTATCGTCAGTGTCTGGTCATTGCACTAAACTACAGCCTGGTAGACCCAGACTTAAACCCAGTCACCCTAGAACCTGTTTCCACTGTGTTCCTTGGGTTTGATGCAAGTTGATTGTTCAGTGCAATTGTTCTTTTCTCAATATCCCGTGCACTGTCAGTTCTCAACCGTACACAGATGCTCTCTATGTAGTAGGATTGCTGCTTCTCAGCTTTTTCTTCTGAGACAAGTGACTTCCTCACCTCCTTCTCCCCTTGGCCCAGATTTGCATTTCCTTTTACTTTTATTGTTTTTTTTTTTGTTTGTTTTCTTTTGTTTTGTTTTGTTTTTGCACTGGGGATTGAACACAGGGGCATTTTACCTCCCAGAGGCTTGACTACCTCTAAGATACACCCCAGCCATTTTATTTTATTTTACTATTTATTTATTTATTTATTTATTTATTTATTTATTTATTTATTTATTTTGGTGGTACTGGGGTTCCTGGAAGCCCTTCTACCTCCGGGCTACACTCCCAGACCTATTTTATATTTTTGAAATAGGGTCTCTTACGCCAGTGCGACTGGCTTCGAACCTCTCTCCGCCTCCCAAGCACGGGGATTACAAGCCTGCGCCACCACACCCGGCTATTTTACTTTATTTTGAAACAGAATCTTGTCTAATTGCTGAGGGTCTGGCTAAGTTCCCGATCCTCCTGTCTCAGCCTCTTAAGTACTGGGTTTAGAAGGGTGTACTACTGTACTCAGCTTCATTTTTCAGAAATTAAATGAAAGTTTACACTTCCAGGCCTTTTGGCAGGCATTTGGTTATTCACAGAGGAACACAACATGACCCAAACTTTTTTTTTTTTTTTTGGTGGTGGTACTGGGGTTCCTGGAAGCCCTTCTACCTCCGGGCTACACTCCCAGACCTATTTTTACATTTTTTTAAA
Organism: Muscardinus avellanarius; assembly: GCF_963383645.1. Classification (NCBI taxonomy): domain Eukaryota; kingdom Metazoa; phylum Chordata; class Mammalia; order Rodentia; family Gliridae; genus Muscardinus; species Muscardinus avellanarius. Next base: position 87,544,873 of record NC_137788.1, on the reverse strand, counting down.
TTTGGAAACAGGGTCTCCTAAACCAGCGCATGCGGCTAGCTTCGAACCTGCACGATCCTGATCCTCCTGTCTCTGCCTCCCAAGCGCGGGGATTACAAGTGTGCGCCACCACACCTGGCTTTTTTTTTTTTTTTTTTTTTTTTTTTTTGCAGTACTGGGGATGGAATCCATGGGCTTTCTATCTTGTAGCTACAATCCCCCAGAACTATTTTTTAATATTTATTTTGAAACATGGTCTCACTGAGTTGCAAAGGGCCTCACTATGTAGCTGAGGCTGGCTGAGAACCCTGATGCTCCTGGCTCAGCTTCCCAAATGCTGGGATTTCAAGCGTACACCACCACGCCTGGCTTGGCCCGAACTTTTAATAAACTAAAATTCTAAGGAAGAAGGCCTGATATGGAGATAGGTACATGAGCCCATACATTTATTTTTATTTATTTATTTTTTTGGGTGGTGGTACTGGGGGTAGAACCCAGAGGCTTTCTACCTCTGGGCTATCCTCCCAGACCTATTTTATATTTTATTTGGAAACAGGTCTCACTAAGTTGCTGACAGCCTCACTAAGTAGCTGAGGCTGGCTTCGAACCTGTGCGATCCTCCTGTCTCAGCCTCCCAAGCACAGGGATTACAATCATGTGCCACCACGCCCGGCGTGCCCATACTTTTAATATGCTGGAAAAGGCTGTGTGTATGTTGTGCAGCCTGGAGCAAAGACACCCAGCTCTTCTCTGTAAAGTTCATTCAGCAAGGAACCTCCTGAGCTGAATGTAGAGCAAAAATAACTCTTAGCCATTGAAGATCATTTAAGAGCCAAGGAAGGGCCTATGCAAAGATCTAGCTGAGTGGAAAGAATGTAGACAGACCAATGGCCAGATACAGAGGCCTCTACCTAGAGGGAGAGGAGCATCTCTGGATGGAACCTTATTTGTGACAATGCCCTGTGGAATCTCTGTTAATTTCATGATCTGCACAAATAGGCACTCCATAAATGTGTCTGGTTTCATCAAGTGAGGGCTGAGTTTGTCTTTTAGAAAATTTAGTACTACTCAGGAGTGATGGCACACACTTGTAATCCCAGTGCTTGGGAGGCTGAAATAGAAGAATCTCACGTTCGAGGCCAGCCTCAAGTACTTAGTGAGGCCCTCTGCAACGTAGTGAGACCCTGTTTCAAAATAAAGAATAAAAAATAGGATAGGTGGTGTAACTTGGAGGTAGAGTGACCCTGGGTTCAATCCCCAATACCGCAAAAAAATAAAAAAGGAAAGAAAAAATTTAGTCATATCCCTGCACGAAATAGAAGAAAATTATTATTTAAAAGCCATACGTCCAAAGGAATGTAGGCTCTTGAAATTTTTCATATTTGAAATTTTACATTTTCCACTTCACAGACAGACCGATACAGCATTGGCCTAGTTCAGTGGAAAAACTTCTCCACCAGAATTAGTCACTTTTGCTTTTGGCTGTTTAAATGCTACTCTCGTTTGAAGATCCTTTTCTTCCCACAAAAAAGAAGAAAAAATACTTAACACCCCCCCCCAGCATTTTCAGATATTTTTTTATACAGGGATGGTTAAAGAGCAGCAAACTTCAGTGCCCATGATGCTTGATAGTTATCAGAACTTCCTCACTAGCTGAGTGGCTTTCTCCATATTACCAGAAAAGAAAACAACTTCAGATTAGAGTTACAAAAATGATCATCATAGTTTTAAACACCATACACTTTTGGGGCGCCTCCCAAGTGGTCACATTTCAAATGGTAAATAAATACCAAGGATAAACGACAGCTGTCATATTTCTGGCAACTTCCTAGGTGATGTTTCTCCTGTTACCTACTTCTCAGAGTTGTTAAATCTCTCAGATTCAAGGACGGCCACGGCAGAAGGAAGTCCTACATCAGTTACCCTTCTTTTTGAGCTGCTTTTGTTCGCTTTTCCTTTAAGCTAAATATCCTAAAACGGACTTAATTGCAATACTGACATGCAAGTGTGTAGCATGTAAAAGCACTTTGGAAAGCTAGATGGGTGGCACACGCCCGTGATTTCAGCTATTCGGGAGGCTGAGGGCTAAGAACTGACGGCAAGTTGGAAGCCAGGCTGGGCAACTTAGTGAAACCCTGTATGTCTCTAAAATAATAAATATATGAGAATGTGTTTTGAAAAAAAAATGAAGCGCTCTAATATTAGCAGGGCTGCTGAAAGATGACTGACAGATCAAAGAAATCTAAAGCTGATTTTTCCATGAAAATTTAAGGGACTCAGAGTCCTTTAAAATCAAATCAGTTCTGTAACATATACTCTGATCTAAGATTTAATAGAGCATTAGAAAGAGACATTTAATGTTATTTATTAACCATAAACAATTGAACTATAAAATAGTTAATTTTTTTTCTCAAGAGGAAACTTCAAGTCCTTATAGAAATGTATGGATTTAGAATAACTGGGAACACTATCAGCACTAAACCATTCTAATGACATTGTAAGCTCATAGCCAGATAGAAAAGATCAGCAAACAAAGCATTATAAAACGTTTGCCCACATATGTCTTGCTAGTTAGAGCAGCAAATCTTTTTGCGATTTATTTTATTTTATTTATTTTTACTTTTTTTGTGGTACTGGGGATGGAACCCAGGGGCATTTGACCTCTGAGCTACATCCCTTGCCCATTTTTTTTTAATCTTTATTTTGAAACAGGGTCTCACTGAGTTGCAAAGGGCCTCACTAAGTAGCTGAGGCTGTCCGCGAACCGCGATCCTCCGGTCTCAGCCTCCCAAATGTGGGGATTACAAGCGTGCGCCATCACACCCGGCTAGAGTTTGGGATTTATAAGGTACTACACAAATTTAAAGAATACTGATATACAGCCAGGCATGGTGGCACATGCCTATAATCCTAGTATTTGGGAGGCTAAGACAGGAGGATTACAAGTTCAAAACCAAGCTCAGCAATTTAGCCAGGCTTCCAGCAACTTAGTGAGAGTCTGTTTCTAAATAAAACATAAAGTAGGGATGGGAGTGTAGCTGAGAGACAGAATGCCCCTGGATTCAATCCTCTACACACACACACACACACACACACACACACACACACACACACACACACATGTTATAGAAATAATAAGAAAATTGAGCTCCACCCTAACATCCTCCTGTCTTTGTTACAGGTAATGAATATGAATAGCTACATTGACTTGTTGGTGCCTTATTCATTGAAAGGACACTGGGCTTCTGGGTTTGATTCCACAGGCATCACAGAGCAAAGAGCTGGGTTTTGTGCTATTTGAGTATCATCTGCAGAACTGGTTTGTCTTTGAGCTATATTTCAAGTCTTCTGCTTCTCCTTACTCAAACTGGTCTGAGTCCAAAATAAAAAGAAGCGGGAGCTTTCTATTCAGGACAGTTCTTGGAGCTGGAGCAACATCAATGACTACCTGGAACTGTATCTTTCCAACCATCACCTACAAGAGGTGGTTTTCTTTTGCGTTGCAACACATGATGTATTATTCAACATAGCAGCTTTCTATAAACGCTTCACATTTCCAAGCCAGTCTTGTGGGAATCCAGCTGCCGACAGGGAGCAGGCAGGTACAGTAAGTGTGTGAAGTGGGTCTGTGGGGAACTGTGTTGAACCAGGATGTCCATGTCCTGTGCAGGGGAAACAGCTGCTTTCTGTTCTAGCCAATTGCTGGAACGTGAGAATGTGAGCCAAGTAGTATCAGAGCTTCCAAATTTCCAAGAGAAGCTGGAAACGCAGGGATTCATGTAAAAACAAAACAAAACAAAGCACAAATATCCTGATGTTTAAATAGTGGCTTAAATTTTTTAACAATATTATGCTGCCCAAAGAAGGCATTCGTCGGCCAAATTCAGTCCACTGGCAGCCAGTCTGTAATCTCTGCTACTTACATATGATCACGACTTTGTTCATTTTATCCACTGATTAATTTATAATTCATGTGTTTGAGCATTGGTCCAAATATGGCCCAGGAGTGATCTCAATAATCTAGATACATGTATTTCCATTCATGTCTTCTACTTGCCAGTGCTGCGCAATTTCCATGATAAAAAATGATTTGCCCTACCTACTTCAATTGCAGAGGAACATCTTAGGCATTATTTTTATTTATAATTTTATTTAAATATTCAAATAAAAGATTGACTGTGCAAAGGACCCTTTAAAGAGATAGGTGGTGGGATACAATGATTAAATCAGGCATGGTTCATAAGGCACTTGCTCCCCATCCTGAAAGAAAGAAACCTTCCCAAGAGATTGAACCTGTCACTGCCTTAATACAGTGTTTTCAAACTTGGTTCCATGAAAACTCATGGACTTGAATTTTTTATCCATATCATGAGAAGATGAAGGTTGTCACTTGGAGTGGTGGATTTCACATAAAGATACAAAGTTTTATTTGTAAAGAGAGGGGGTCTTATTATCAGACCAATAGATTCCTAAATACAGAAGTGTTTCAGGGCATCCAAGAACCACTTGATATGTGCTAAATTCTGTATGGGTCTGAAAATACCATTTTCTATTACTTTTTATCAAATTTTCAAAGTGGTTTTTGCACCAAATAGAGTAGTTAAGATCAATGGATATAGGTATTTTTGTTATATGTGACTGAGATAAAAAGCAGTAATAAGGATCGCTATTCAGAAGTCATTATTGAGGAAAAGCAGCAAGCTTTCCTATAATATTCAATAAAAATGAAGCAAACATAAAGCATTAAACAAGGATAAATTAGAAGTTAAGAGGCTTGGAAAAGATTAACACAAATGGAAGTATTAAAGATGAAGGGCTCATCAGATGTGGCATACAGCTATAATCCCAGTATTTGGGAAGCTGAAATAGAAGAATTTCAGGTTTGAGACTAGCCTCAAACTAGCAGCTTACTGAGCCCCTAGGAAATTTAGCAAGACCCTTAGCAACTTAGGTAAACCCTGTTCTAAAATAAACATAAAATAGTGCTTGGAGTGTAGCTCAAAGTTAGAATATCCTTGGCTTCAATCCCCAGTGCCAAAAAAGAAAGAGAAGGAGGAGGAGGAGGAGGAGGAGGAGGAGGAGGAGGAGGAGGAGGAGGGAAGGAGAAAGAGAAGGAGAAGGAGGAGAAGGAGAAGGAGGAGGAGAAGGAGAGAAGGAGGAGGAGGAGAAGGAAAAGGAGGAGGGGAAGGAGAAGGAAAAGGAGGAGGGGAAGGAGAAGGGGGGTACAGAGGGGGGAGGGAGAAGAAGAAAGAGGAGGAGAAGGAGATAGTAGAGGAGAGAATATGATTTTTTTCCCAGATGAACAGAGTATTTTAGAGGGAGTAGAAAAGTGTGTAACTTCTCCCCTGGCCAGGGAGAAGTTAGTGTGTAATACATTGTGTTTTAAGTACCTAGAAACCCAGAGAGGTCCAGGATGTGTTTGGAAATACAGTTGTGGATGAAGGTATCAGAGATGGTCAATACATGCTGTGATGGAAATCTAAAAACTCACTGGGATAAACCAAGCAGAACAGAAGTGTAAAGAAAGAAAGTACTGACATCCTTCCCTTGGGAGGACATGCTATCTACTTTCTTCACATTGAAGATCAAGGTCCTCGACACATATATACCCTTTCTATATACATGTTGAATCTTCTTGAGTTTTATTTTTTCTTAATATGGTACGTCATATAGTAAATACTTCATAATTATTTATTTTTTGTGTGTAAACAAATGGGAATAGCTTCAATAAATAGAATCTAAGGAATGAGAAAGAGGAGGAGGCCAGAAAGGAAGTTAGAAAAATTGTTTAACAGATGGGATGAGAAGAGAAGAAGAAAGGAAGCCAAGGGAGAAGAGTATTTTAAGACGCAGAGAATGCTCCTATTGACTGAAATGTTTCAGAGGGCTCAGTTGGGGCAAGGGCTTAAAATCAGCCACAGAGGCCGACAAAGGGAGGATGCGGGAAAATGTGGTTCATATTTTAAATTAATCACTGGAACTAATCACTGTGATTTTGGAATGCATCCTTTGATGGGTTGGAAGTCAATCTGCATAAGGCAAGTTTCCAAACTCACAATTTAGCAACATAACTGGTAGTATAGATCTAGTATAAGAGACTAACAGGCAATTAATTGTGCTGAGTTTCATTACAGGTTTCCTAATTGAAAGTGCTTCCTGCTGATAGGGCAAGCTTAGCGTATATTAAAGGGACAAAAATGAAGCATCAGACATTTCCACTGTGATCCTTTAACAATTAAAAACTCCAAACATAGGCATATCTGGGATTGCAACAATTTACTTAAAGGTTTCAAATTTTCAGTTGCCATCTTCTCACACTGAAATATTCTCACACAGAAAATAGAAACAAAAAGGTAACAATTGTTCAAACAAAAGAGATGTCTTTGATATTTCTCTTTTTGTATTTCATTGCTTCAAATGCTTTTATCTTTTCTTGACAAGAAAATCGCCATCTAAAAGCTTGGGCTAATAGGAATCGGCATGCTATTCCCAGAAAATTAAAATCTCATAAATATGCTCTACCTTTCTGTAGCTCAAATATCTTCATATTTCCTAATTGGGTGGCTTTTTAAATATTAAATATTCAGACATATTCAATTATATATGATATAGTGCTATTATATTATGTCATTGTAATGCTTTGAGAGAAAGGCACTAAAATCTTGTAAGTAATTGCGTTTGAATGCCATTGTTTGATTGTTAAAATAATAGGAAAAATATAGTTTTGTCACAGAAATCAGGATGCATATGCTCTAAGCATTAGAGAGATAGCAGTCCTTACAGTTTTATTTAGACAATGGCATATGAAGCCTAGAAATTACCAAGATTCTTGTTTTAAAACCCTCTGGAGAATTTGACACCTGTGAATTACCGAGCAATCATTGATCAATAACTCACATGGCCTCTTACAGCCCATAATAGCTAACAGGAAGTATGGCAATAGCCTATAGAGTCAGGGATTTAAAAATGTCAAGCAACACTAATAATTCATGCATCCTAAGTCCATAAAGCCCAGAGCACGTCAATAATAATGGCATGCTCTTTGGAAAACAGGTGAAATGAACATTGCTAGTATTTTAAGTTGAGAGAATTTCACAAAACTTTAAGTCATATTCTCCAGCATATGAAGCAGCTGATTTGTGCTTCATGTTTTGCTATTGCTTATTATGCCTCCTAGACATGCAGCCCCAATACAAGGCTATACATATTGTCTGTTGACAAAGGGCTTGACATGGCATAATAGCAAAATGTGTAGGCAATAAAAAGAAATGCACAAAATAAATTTCAATACCTGGGCAAGACAAGTGTGCTAAAGGACACAAGAGATTTCAAATGCAGGAAACATTTAGGAGTAGAGATGGTAGAAAAATGAATGACACTTTTAGGGAAAGCTACTCTTGTTAGAATGAAACTTATTTAAATTTGTTATTTCTATGATTTCAAGGTAGCCTATTTTAAAAATCATGCTTAGAGGAAGACTTCAGTTCAATGCTTAAAAAAAACTACTGAATCTCCAGAAACTATTTAAAAAAATTTTTTTGTGGTTCTCATATTTAAAAGAAGTTTTAAGGATAGCCACATTTGAAGAGGAAGAGCGTACTGGAAAAAAGAGAAAAGAGAAATTGTGTTTTATTGAGCGATTTATTTATTGCTATCCTGAGAACCAAAATATATGACTATGGCTATCAAATAAGTCTCTCTCTCTCTCTCTCTCTCTCTCTCTCTCTCTCTCTCTCTCTCTCTCACACACACACACACACACACACACACACACAATCTTTAGATCAATCTTTAATGAGAAAGAAAGGAAAAAAGGAAGAAAAGATGTTCACCCAGGTCCTATTTTTTATGCACACAATTCTGTGTCTTTTCCTAACTCATCAATATGCTCATGGTTCTTAAATTTACTATTTGAATTAAATGCCCAAGAGCCTTGAATGACATTCACTATCCATTAAAAGATATATAGATGAATTAAATGGCATTGATAAAATCCCTAATATGATTTGTGACCCTTTAACTAACGACATTTTCTCTAAAGTGACAAAATCACAACAAAACATTAAAACAGAGCACCTCATTATAAAGAAACCCACCATACATTATTTAAAACATTCCCTCCACGAGAGCAAGGGCTAGACTGCATACTGAGTACCTGCTCCTCAACAGAAAATGATTTTCATAGAACTCAGAGCACAGATTTCTGACTGGTCATTATGAGAAAAACAAATACCAACTGCAAATAACAATTAGAATGTAATACTATTTAAGCCTCTGAAAAGAACATGAAATATGTATATAGAAGCTCTGAAGCTAATAAAAATATAATGCAGATTACTTCAAAGCATTCCAAATTTCTATCGCTCAGCTACTAATAAAGTAAAACAATGTTAAATCCGTTTCCTTAAGTCCCATTAAAAAATCTCTCAGATGCTTCAAGAATAGTTCAGCTCACCTGAAAGTTCCAGCCTGGTTTAGGAAAATTGCATTTACTGCTCTCTCATTGATTTTTTTTTTTAGCAAATTTAAAACTGTCACTATCTGCTGATTCTGATTATTGTTGAATTTAAAGTGTCCATAGTATTTACATAGCAGAGAAAAATTACTCTTTTAATGTATTGCATTTTTAATGCTGCTCTCTTTCTGTGGTTTGAACAGCTAGCTTGCTACCGAGAGGACACTTTGATGTCATCCTTCTTTGTAGCATACAGTGAAATCTCCTATTTTTCTTTAATCAGTCATGGTCTATTGACCGAGAAGTAAAACCATTTTTTCAGTTAAATTATTTTTTAATTATTGTAATTTCAATTGTTTTTATATTTGTAGTTTGTAATAAAACTGATACTTCACATTGCCGGGCAGCTTAACACTCTGAAAATTATTTTAAAATAAATACAATAACATCTTCAAATTAGCCCCAAGATATCAAGTTCTCATTACTCACTTAGCTTACTGGTGTAAATTCTACCCACAGATCAATATATTATTCAGTGTCTGTCATCTATAAAACCATGTATATAAAATACACATAAAATTCCTATTATAAGCACTCGTTGTTGCCAGTCCCATAAAGTCTGCTTTACTTCCCTTTGATTTTGCAGATGATTTATTCAGAAGATGGTCTTGGGGAATGTTTAAATATCTTGGTAAACAATGTACATCAATCAATATACAAAAGAGGGTGTTTTTTTTTTTTTTGGTAACTCCTATCAAATGTGATTCTTTTCCTAAAATAGATTGAGTTGCTAAGTGTCCACTAAACATGCAAAAGCCACATGCAATGAAACTCACAGCTCTCTCACAAAGATGAAATTTTCATTGTTCACGCAAATTCCTCATGATTGTGACTTTCAATAGCACCACCATTGGGGCTGAAAACTAATGCTATTATCATCATGAAAATATACATTACAGCGTTATTGTTTCAGCACATAAAAGAATTCCACTTCCTTGAGGTCTAAATTTAACTAAACTCACAGTATATCTGCCTAATGATAGGATTTTCTTTACTCTGGAAATTTAAAAATTGTGTTAGGCAAAATAAACATTTTTGGTCGGTCTGTTTTGTGTTATTTTTAACAACAACAACAACAACAACAACAACAACAACAACAACAACAACAAAAATCTTCCAGGTCACACAGCCTGAATTTGAATTTTGACTTAGCTATCTGTTAAGAACAAAATGGGAATGAAGAAGGAGGCTTTCTTTAAATACCTCTCATTTATTCATTCTCTCCGCATTCTTCTCAACTTGTTCCTGTTATGTTCAGAACACTGCACTACTGTGTGCCTGGAGCCGAAGGAACTTCATACACATGAACTCAATGTGATTCATTCATAAATATTTTCCACATTTGTAGTTATTCAGCTAAGCAGCTCAGAAGCAAGGGTGCTGGCTGTGCTGTTTACCATGAACAGAAAAACCTTCTGCTATTTTCCTTCCACAAACCTTTGTTATCTCGATGAAATTGAGCAGTTATGCCTTCTCCATAACAACTAGTTATGCCAAGTTTTTCTTGTCCTAAAATCATTCTTTTATTTCTGCAACCATCTAGGCAAAATTGTTCCAGAACATAATGATTGCTAGTTCAAAGGGAAAGAGCCTCTAACAACCAACTCTGAGACTTGGGTTTCAAAAAAGCTAAATAAAGTATAAACTATTAGTTTCCAAGCATACAGATCCAAATTCTCCAAAGACAATATTGTTTATAAACAGGCACTTAAAGGATATAAGGAAACATCTCTTCATAGAAAAAAATAAGTTTATAAGCACATTTGATGAGCTATACAGGTATTGTTTTATATGATTTTCCCAATTCTTTTCCAATTGTTATTTTTACTCCTGTGAGATGTTTTTAAAAGGTCCAACTTGCCCTTATTGCTTTGCACTTGACAAAAATAAAATATTGAAAATGTTATTGTATATTAAACCATATGCCTCAATTAATTATAATAATTATATGACTTAAGTTATCAAATCTAGTCCCATTTGTTACCCAGAAGAAAATGATGATTGTGCTAGTGTACAGGGATGCTCTGATAGTACTTTTTGTGCATGTCAGCTTATGAAAGACTCTCCTTTTCTTATCACTATAGACTGAGTCTTTTAAATAAGACTTGCAATTATAAAGACAATTTTATTTAATCTTATGCAATTAAAAATGTATAAAGCCAGGCGTGAACACTTGTAATCCTAGTATTTGGGAGGCTGAGACAGGAGATTCACAGGTTTGCGCCAGCCTCAGCAATTTGTGAGGAACCCCTCAGCAAGTTAGATCCTGTTTCAAAATAAAGAATAAAATAGATCTGGGGTTGTAGCTCAGAGGTTGAATGCCCCTGGGTTCCATCTCCAGTGTCACTCACACACACACACACACACACACACACACACAATTTAAAAAATGTGTAAAAATATACAGAAATTTAAAAGAGCAAACTTGCCACCTTATTTTAATGCTGGTTGCTCTGCATTTTTAAAATGGTTAAATAAGCCGGGCGTGGTAGCGCACACTTGTAGTCCCCGCGCTTGGGAGGCTGAGACAGGAGGAGCGCACAGGTTTGAAGCCAGCCTCAGCTACTTAGTGAGGCTCTCAGCAACTTAGTGAGACCCTGTTTCCAAATAAAATATAAAATGGGTCTGGGAGTATAGCCTGGAGGTAGAAAGCCTCTGGGTTCCACCCCCAGTACCACCAAAAATAAATATATAAATAAATAAATAAATAATGGTTAAATTGAAATAGCTACAAATATCTATATAACCATTTGTGTGGATATGATTCCTTATAAATTTGTGTAAATTTTAAAGGTTATTTTCAGTAGTCAGTGACATGTTTAAAAACATTTCCCATATTGTGAACAATAGCAACTTTAATTATTTGTAATATCTTTGATTCCTATGGATAGATTATGATTTATTTTCCCAGTTCCATCTTATTGGTTGCTATTGTCTTGTTTAAATATTACAAATGTGTTTCTCATGAACACTTTCAGTGCAGCTTTTCATTGGAATTTTAGTATTTCCTTATGAAGAATTCCCAGAAATAGAACTTGCTGCCCCAAATGATATGAACATGTTAAGATTCTTCATGTGTTTTGCCAAGTCGATTTTTAAAGGATTTATCAATTAATTTTCCACCATCCCTGTTTTAAAGTGTTGATTCCTCTGTACTTATATCAATCAATCATAGATTAGAATTTCAGCCAAGTGTCGCTACTTTAGTAACTTCACGTGTTTAAACGTGCAACACCCATCAGCTAAGGAGAAACCCAGAACTGCACAGGCTTGCAGCAGATGGTGGGGTCCTGCAGGTGACCTGTCCTGGCTAGAATTTCTCACTAATAAATGTATAATTAGACCCCCAGGTGAAGTTCAGGGACAAACAATTCTGGAAATTTTACACAATTCATGTTTTGATCTTGACTTTCAAAACAAATGAATCCTTTTGAGGTAGAAAGAAAAAAAAGATCCTCAAATCATAGATGAGAAAAGAACTTTTTATGCCTTTAAAAATGGACTTTGTATTAAAATATACTCATAAGTTTATAGATGAACAAAGTTCTTTAGTAGACAACTAGAGACAATCTAATCAGTTCATACTGGGAGACTTTTTAGATACAACACTGATCATTATCTTTGCAACATGATGTTCAAACAAAATAGCAGTCCTCATAACTGATGAATTATTTGGCAGAAATTTCATGTCATTATTAAGCAACAAAACAATAAAAATATTCCTTATAGTTACTTCATTGTGTCTAGTTTTATGGGCAGAAACAAGCTACAACATAAAATAGTAATACTTATTATTAGATCAGCAAATTATCCTGGGCATTTTTCTTTTTAGTGAACAGTAGTAGACTTATTAGTTCATTATGTTGGGGTATTAGAATTAGTGAATTTAATAGGTGAATGGAGTTGCATTCCTGAAACTAAATTTTGTAGTTTTAACTAATTTCTTTATAATGGAAAATCACTTAGACAAATTCCATATGATGCCAAAATATGTTAATTCTAATTGGTTATCAAATTGTAAAGAAAACTTTAGACCTTCCAGATTCATAGCAAAGGTAGTATAGTGATTAACAAACATCTCAAATCAAGAATAATAGAAAAATTAGCCAAGTCTATCTGATACAAAAAAACCCTTTCCAATTAGTATTTGGCAAGAGGCTGTTACTAGAGAAATCATAATTCATGTTATAATTTATAATAACTCAAAATCGCTTAATAGAAAACAGTTGGCAGTGTTCTGGAAGTGAATGTAACTATCACATAATTTATTCATGAGTGAAATTTTCTTTGTGCGTGTGATATCTGGAAATCGTTTTGCTGACAATCAGAGGTCACACATATGTGGAAAGGCTTTCCTTCCAAATCTGGTAGTGCTTAGAATTTATTTAATTATCAATTTGGAAAAATCTGCGAAGCATAATTTTCAGGTAATAAACAAGATAGCTCCAAATCATGCTCCTTATTACCTCAAATGCTATAGAACAATAACAGTGCATTTTATGTATGTATAATAATTTCTAAACATTTCACATATTTTTAGTAATTCAATCTTTGACATAAAACTCTCATAAATAATTAATATCTTGGATGAACTTGTGATCCTCTTACCCAAGTATCTGTGGTTACAGGCATGCACCACCACACCCAGCAATATAATTATTGAAAATCGCTTGAAATGTTATATATGTTAAGGCCAGTCAGTAAACAGTTTTGTGTCCTTTGCATTTCAAAATGGTTAGGAATAATTTGTGTCTTATAAGGGTGAAAAAATTTCAATGTGTGTCCATTTGAAATACAAAACAAAAGGTAGAATCAAGGGGCATACGTTGAAACCAGCAGTTTCTCTAAACTTCCTACGACTTTTGCAAGAATGATAAACCTCAAATGTACTTCAGTAAGTTCCTCAGAAAAGATTTGATGTCGAACAGTCATCTATAAGTCATTTCAAGTACAAGAGCTGCCATTAAGAGGTCTGAGACAAATGGTTACCGCCTGGGTATTTTTCTGTAATTGTGCTCCAATTTCACACTGGTGTTAAGGTCACAAAAGCTCAAAAGGTCTTCTTGATACACGATCTCAATCTCCAAGGAATGAGACCAGCCCTCAGCGGTACATTTTGCAGTGGGACTATCTTCAAAACTGATGTGATTATTATGGATGTACAAGCAAGATAATGTGTCAGAAAATATGCAAACATTATTAATAAAGCAAAATGCACACAGGAAATGATTGCTGTGGGTCACGGGTTACTGACATCAAAGTAATGACATACAACTTCTAGATTTCATTTTTGTTTTAAAAGCTTTTGAAAGAAAAATATGACTAAATCTATCCCAAAGAGAGAGGCTTATGATCTCTTTTTTCCTGGAAAAAGGTGGAGGTTTGGGTTTGTTTTTCTAACTTTCCACCATCGAACACTATTTCCAAAATTTAAGGGCAATGGAACAAGTAGAAGAATAATTTTCATTTTATAGTTGTGTCAACACTACCCAACTGTGCTTGTAGAGCTGGGTTTTCTCTAACTTCTCTTACACTCTTGGGGCCCACTGCCCTCCTTGATATAAAACAAAGTTGCATTGTGGAACAGATTAAAGCTTCATATAACAATTTCTAGGCTGAAAGAACTATTAAATTGTGAACACACTAAGAAAAATTGATAAGTCAATCTCTGCTTTTCTCTCTTCTCCTCCATCGCTTTGTCTCTTTCTCGCCTTTCTATTCCCTTTAAAGACTTAATGGGTAAGTACATTGCATTTTGTTTTAGACATTGTCATTATTGTGCCCATACCAGATGAGAAACATTAAACATTGCATTTTAAACTCAAAATATAAAAACACACTACAGATGAAATATATCAAAAGATATAGGTATGCCACCTTATTCTGCTCCCCAAAACTGTTAGCAATTACCAATACTTAACTAAAACCAACCACTTAGGTATTCAGTTTGCTTTTATTAATTCCCCTCCTTTTAATGAAAATTTCAAGAAAAGAAAAAAAAAACAAGTCAATATGAATAGGTTCACATTTGCTAATTGCCTTTACTTGTACCCTGAAGCTCAGATACATGCCTCTCATCATAAAGGGCAATGGAAACAATATATTTCAATAGAAAGCTAAGGTACAAAATGTGGAAATATGTCCTGCTATAATTTACTTATTTATTTATTGACTTATTTATTTATTTATTTGCGGTACTGGGGATGTAACTCAGGGGCATTCTACCTTCAAGATACACCCCGAGCCCTACATTTTATTCTTTATTTTGAAACAGGGTCTCACTGAGTTGCAAAGGGCTTCACTAAGTAACGACACTGTCCGTGAACGGCAATCCTCCTGTGTCAACTTCGTAAATGCTGGGATTACTTACAAGCGTGCACCACCATGCTGTCTCTCTTGCTATAATTTGAAGTTCAAGGAAACAAAATAAAATGGCTCTTAGTATTTTTAATATTAGATTTTTTAAAAAATGAAACACACAGGTTCACAATTGATATTAAATTTATTATGATTTGAATCTAGATCATCCCCCTGGATTTCCTGCTGTAGATGTGGTTCCCCAATGCATTAAAGTTCCCAGATGGGGATGGTAGGCAGTTATTAGGCCATGAGGCGTCTGATCACATCAATCCATTTAATGGATTAATGGATTAACAGTTTCATCCATTACATGAATCCATTGATAGCTGAATGGACTACTGAAAGGTAGGACCTAGTTGGAAGAAGCAGGTCACTTGAAGATTGCCCTAGAAGAATGTGCCTTGTCCCTGGCCCTCCCCCCACCCCTGCTTCCCAGCTGCCAGGACTTTCCTTCACCATACCCTTCTGCCATGATGTTCTGCGCTACCTCAGGCCCAAAGCAGCATAGCCAGCCAACCATGGACTGAAACCTATGAAACCAAGCACCGAAATACATATTTTCTCCTCTCAGTCCTTTCAGGTATTTTGGTTAAAGTGATACAAAGCTAAACACCTCAGTATTTGCCAATGTGTGTGAAAGGGCTATGGTCTCCTAGCCCTGGAGATGTCCATAGCACTCAGAGACTGGGGTAAGGCCTGACCTTCCTAGCTTTCAGCCTCTCGTGGAGGAAGCCTTCTCTTTTGACCTCCGTGTGGCACATAGACGCTGTTTTCAATGACTACAATAGTATGCAAACATTTAAGAAACCCTGTTATACAATAAATATGGTAGATTGTAGCCAGGCATGGTGGTGCACCTTTATAATCTCAGTACTTGGGAGGCTGAGACAGGAGGATTGCAGATTCGGTTTGAGGCCAGACTCAGCAACTTAGTGAGACCTTGTTTCAATTTTATTTCTTAATAAAATTGAGCTGGGCGTATAACTTGGAGGTAGAATGCCTCTGGGTTCCATTTCTAGTACAAAAAAAAGTAAAAAGGATGGGGGGGTTGGAAAACATAGAGACATAGTAGATTGTGGTATTTTTAGAGTTGGGAATTATCCAAACTACTTAAATATGGAGGATCATAAACCCCTAGAAGGAAGAGAGAGAACTTCTCTTTTTAATTTGCCAGTTTTAAAAATATGTTTGTGTTTGACGTAATTGTCTTCCAGAGATACCAGGGAAATATGACAAAGAAAACTATTAAATGCCTCCAATCTCTTACGTTTATAGCATGGTGATTAACAAAATCTTCCTCACCCTAATCAGTATAGTAAAAAAGATATTTAGCTGGGCGTGGTGGCACACGCTTGTAATCCCCACGCTTGGGTGGTGGAGACAGGAGGATCGCGCAGGTTCGAAGCCAGCCGCACTGGCTTAAGAGACCCTGTTTCCAAATAAAAATATTAAAATAGGTCTGGGAGTGTAGCCCGGAGGTAGAAGGGCTTCCAGGAACCCCAGCACCACCACCACCAAAAAAAAAAAAAACGATATTTAATTTTATATTTTGGCTTTCTGTTTCCAAAGACCAGTTGACAATCCCCATGAATATTTAAGCCATAGCTAACAGAAAACATTGTTCCCCGTGTTTTACTTTTACAACCATAGGTATAGGAGGAATTATGAACCAAAGATTGCTATGAAAATGTCTGTACAGTCATGTTTCTTAATACACTGAGTAAGCAATGTATTTCTTCTTATCTTTGGAAAAACACTCACAAAACCCACAATGCCATTCTTGACTCTTGAAGATTATTTTATTTTCTAAAGCATCTACATTTATAAACCGTTTTACTAAAAACAAAACAAACAAGCAAAACCTCACCAAAATTTATGCTTATTTTATTTATTATTTTGGCTTTGGCGATTGAACCCAGGGACATACTACCTCTCAGCTATACCCCAGCCCTTTTTATTTTTTGTTTCAAAACAAAGTATTGCCATGTTTCTGAGAGTCTCACTAAGTTGCTAAGGCTGGTCTTGAACCTGCAATTTGCTTGGCTCAGCCTCCCTACTACTGGGATTATAGGCGTGTATCACCATACCAAGCTCATTCTTATTATTTTGACTGCAATTTTTACATGTGAGGAGATATATTTAAAGCTAAACCTTATTTCAATATAATCTTTTGTTTTCCTTGGTTTTCATTTAGCAGAATTTGCCTTTGAAATAATCTTTTCAGAAAAATGTTGCAATTTGATATTATATATATACCATAATCTATTCTTTAAAATGGAAATAAACTGGGCGTGGTGGCGCATGCTTGTAATCCCAGCATTTGCAAGGCAGAGACTGGAGGATAGCGGTTCGTGGACAGCCTCAGCTACTTAGACCCTTCACAACTCAGTGAGACTCTGCTTCAAGAAAATAAATAAATAAATAAATAAATAAAATGAAAATAATACTATATCGAAATGAAATACCAGAAATCTAAGTCTGTATATCATATAGAATTAAAAAAAAAGAGAACATAGCTTGTCTCAGAATTGTCATTTCATAGAGACATTGGAATTTCTAAACAGCTAATTTAGAGCTGGGTCTGGTGGCACACACTTGTAACCCCAGCATCTGGGAGGCTGAGACTGAAGGATCGCGGTTCGCAGACAGACTTAGCTACTTAGCAAGACCCTTTGAGACCCTGTGAGACCTTGTTTCAAAAATAAAAAAAAATAAAATTAAAAATAAAATAAAATAAAATAAAATAAAAAGACTAAAAATAGGGCTGAGGGTGTAGCTTGGAGGTAGAATGCCCCTGGGTTCCATCTCCAGTACCATACACACACACACACACACACACACACACACACACACACACACACAAGTTAATTTAGCTCAAGAGTTTAAAAACACTTTTCTGTTGCCATAAATAGATTTTTATAAGTCATTTTAGTACCTTAACTCTATTGATGTCTCACAAAATACATGTAGGTAACACAATAATTTTAATGTATAGATATTAAGTTCCAGACACTGTAACAGTGCTCCATTTGTGAGATAGGCACTATTATCCCATTCTTTGTTGCTGAGCAAACTGAATATCATGTAGGCTCGGCAATTTCGACATGGCTTAACAGCTAATGAGTAGATTTTAAACTCAGTTCATCCCATTTCCAAAGCCTACCATTTTTTTTTTTTTGCTTGACCTCCACAGCTCAAACTATTTCTAGCATAACCAAAGCAAGCAGAAATAGATCCCATTCAAAAGATAAAAATAATAAATACAATACATTTCCACTTCAAATGAGGAACATTTCATGGTCAGGGACATGGGGCCCGGTGTGAAAAGAACTCCTGAGTCAAGGAGATAAATGGACCCCATAAGGTGAGAAGTAGCAGCTGATATTCTGAACCTACTTGTTATGTCTTCAGAGGATGTGAGAACTTGTTTGGAGTTTTGAGCCAGACCAAAACAAAACAACTGGACACTTATTTTTAGCAAGGCTTATGCTAGCTCCTTGAGGATAATCATGTTCAGTATGCATAGAAACCAAATGATGGCTATAAAAACAACTCTTAACTACTGGACAGAGACAAGCATGGTGAACTATGACAAATCAGTTGGATGAAGATGGAGATTATGTATGCTCTGCTCTTTTCTCAACACCTAGAATTGTACCTGGCACATAATATATGTTCACTAAGTAGCTATTAAATGAAAAGTGAATGCAAAGATTAGAGCAGGATTTCTTTTAGTACTATTGAAAATTAATCACAATTTTAGATCTGGCAACACTTGGATCTCATTGGGTATCCCCCAAATCTCTCCTATCTTCAACTAGATAAATTGCAAATCATTAATTGCTTCTACACATCTATAAACTGTGACCTCCACAGGAACCATAGCACACCAAATTTTATGAAAGAGAACTTAGGACCACATAGTTCAGCATCCCACCTGGAGTAACCATCTAGCCTTCAGACATCAACGACTCTCCTTAGATTTTTCCCAAGCTGGCCTGGATATGAGACTCCACTAAGCAACTGCTTGGGCAAATAAAGATTCTCAAAACTTCTTTTGGAAATTTTGACTCCAAACAAATTTTATTTGAAACAAAGTGCCTTAGGTAATTCTTATGAACAGCTATGTATGAGAAATGCTTTTCTAAAGAAGACATCTTGTTGGTGCTCTGGCCCATGCTTGTAATCCCAGCAATTTGGGAGCCTGAGTCAGGAAGATCATAAATTCAAGGCTAGTTGGGGCAACTTAATTAGACCCTGTCATAAAATAAAATAAAATGTAAATAAAATAAAATGGCTGGTGGTGGATGTAGCTCCATTGTACTGTAAATAAATAAATAAATAAATAAATAAATAAATAAATAAATAATAAAGTAAAGCACCATCTCCTTTTTCAAGAGCTCCATTAGAAATTTTTATAAACTCATTCTCCTGCCCAAGCACTGGATACAAGTGGGCCACAAAAGTCATCTTCATTTGATAAATAACATGACATACTTAAATAAACATATCAAAGTCAATTACTAAGCCAAGCGTTGGAAGGAGAGATGGGGAGTGAATGGAATGGAGATCCGGTAAGGGCTAATTGGGTGATGTGTGCATGTATGTCTCCACAAGTCTTTTATCCCATTAAGATATATGACTACATTGCACTAATAAAAATATTTTAAAAAATAATATTTCTTAAAATTTTTTTGTGTGGTACGGAGATTAAAGCTGAAGGCATTCATCTTTAAAAAATTTTTTTGGTGTGTGTTGGAAACAGTCTCACTAGGTGGCTGAGAGTCTCACTAAATTGCTGAGGTCTCTTAGTGAGGTCTCTCACTAAGTTTTGAGGTTTCTTGAAACTTTGATCTTCCTGTTTCAGCCTCCCAAGTACTGGGATTATGGATGTGTGCCACCATGCACAGTTATTCAATAATATTTAATTAACATGTAATGTTAGCACTTGGAGGACAGAATGAAAAGGCAGGACTTGCAACACCCAGCCAGAACTGAATCTAGGTAAAGTGACATTGGGAGGTGGCAGAGGGGCAGGCATTTTTGAATTCTAAGCATGAGTATGGCCTAATCTTGATTTCAGTGTTAGAAAGACCACTCTGGGAGTGATGTCATGTACGGTGGGACAGTGTTGCATGACTTGTGTCTAGTAACTGGTAAGAAAGCTATTTCTGTAGTCCAATCAAAAGAGAATGAGGACATGCTCCAGGAGAAAGGCAACCTCCAGAGAAAGGAGTTATTCCGGGGACTTTTTTCATCCAGCTTCAATAACTGAAGGCATCAAATTAATACAATCAGATTTAAAAACATATTTATAAAATAGAAATACATCACCACAAGGACCAAATATCCATAAGTTATTTAATTTACCCTTTCAAAAATATTTACCAAGCACTTGTATAGCTTGGTCTTAGTTTGGAGCCACAAAGACAAAAACAATGAGTTCAACAGAAAACCCGCTCTCAGGGGTCGGTCCACCTTTAGCAGGAGAATCAGAATTACATAGAGATGATTATAACAGCATGAAATTTTATGGAAGGTCTAAAATGTTGCAATTAAAAAGTACCATCACAGAATTCAAGAGGACTTTTAATGTTCTAGAGATGACTTATGTATAAACATTAGGAATAAAAGGTCCTTTCAGAAATGGCAATAACTCCTTGCATAGTTTCTGAACACTTATTTACAGTCCATAATTTTTGAAGAGGAGCGATGGATGCAGGGAGAGATTATTAGTTGCAATATATAGAAAGAAACATGCGATGCCAGTAGTGAAATTATATCCATAAAAGGCACAGGAGACTTTCCAGAAGATAACTTACAAAAATCACTATGTTGTAAATCAAACATCTCTCTAAATTGCTTTTCACGTTACTGTACTGAGGCTCCCTATTTAATGAGAAGTCTGGCAGGGAAGATTTGGGGGACATTTATTCAAAACAGCAGAACTACTTTCCAGTTACTAAAACATTAGCAAGACTCTTTAAGGAGGCAACATATTTGCAAGATATCATTGTCAAATTTCCCCTAAAGGAACATTGAGAAACGATAGCAAGACAGGCTTGAATAAGATCGTCAATGCCACTTATGCTACTGAGTTGCCATGAACATGTTCCTGATTTTACAGTCACTACTCCTTTTAGAATTGAATTCTACTTTTAAAAATATTTTCTTACAAATGTTAATGGCATGTGGTCCTTATTCTATCATTCATCATATCCAATCATTCTTCCTGCTTCTAAATATGTATGTGAGAAATTAAACTAGTTTACAAATTAGACAATCCAACACAAATGTTAGAAAAACAAATTTTCCTGACAATGATTGCAAATGCAATCTAAATTGAAACAGGAATAACATACATTTTCTGCCAGAGAGGTTTATCCATTGGTCAAGATGATCTCTTAGTGACTCTAGAGGTGGTTCCCATAGTCACATCATGATGTTTCTTGAGTATGTGTTTATGTGTGGGGATGTCCTACGTCTTATTCACATGTGTGGCCAGAGAAATCTCTGGCACAAAGCATTCTTTTTTTATTTAATATATTTTTATTTGTGCATTGTAATTATACATCATAATGAGGTTCAGAGTGATAGAAACATACATGCACATAGCCCTTGATTGACTTTCAATAATTGTACTATGGATGACTGATTAGTTGTCTAAATGAATTAATGAATTATTCTCTTAGTATTGTATGTAGGGTCCAGGACTCTTATATTTATATTTGTTATTCAGTTTTCAGACTAGCATAAGACTTGATTCGACAGTCTTCTTAATGATTCACCTCAACTAAAATCCAGAAATATAAAAAACATTTCTGTATTAGATATTTTTTATTCTCAGTAAATGAACACACACATTAATAGGTTCTTCAATTAATGCATTTTTAATGGGTAATAGTTGCCTGAACACTTGGCATACTCCCATAATATTTTTTTTCAAACAGGAAAACAAGAAAAGGCTATCAACTAGGAGCTTGAAAATTTGTGATAAAAAAAAAAATAGTAACCTAGAGGAAAAATGTGACAGGAAGAAGAAGACAAGTCAGTAGCTGAGTCTCCCAGCAATGATGTCATTATTCAGTAATCCTTTCCCAGTAGTCATTCATTTGCTCAAGCATATTGTCTTCTGATGTGCTCTGAAGGATAATTAGGTAAATACTATCATCCTCAAAATAATAATCAAAAAGGTGTTCTGGCCCTCGGAGAAAATAAATAATCTAACAAGGGAAGGAATACTAGAGAAAAGAATAGGCCAGATCTGAGGGGAGACTGAGCATAAAAGAAGCAAATAACGTAATTAATTAAGATGTCAGAATGCAAATCAGTGGAAAACATAATTGTACTCTCATCTATAAATACGATGATGGCACGGGATTACTTGTACTGTCTCCTCATAATCTCTATTATTTACACTGGAAACAGTGTCATACGAAATGCTGTCATTTGTGTGTGAAGATGGGGTTGTGACTCACCAGTAACAAATCTACAAAATTGCTTTGTGTTAGGAGGAGGAAAGGGTTGGCGATAAATTCATCCGCACTCTCTCCACCGATTCTCTTGTGAGCAATAGTGTACACTGGCAAGTTGGAGTTACAGCTGCAGTCAGTTGGTGAGCCTAAAATAAAACAAAACAAAAATTCTGTGAGTGTAAGATCAATCAGATTTTAATTAGTCCATGGAGAAACTGAATACTCAAACCTGACATATTAGCACCAACCTGTCACCAACCAAGTTAAGCTATCCATATGATATCAAATAATGCATCTACATTTAATCTTATTCTTTAATTTAAAAAGAAGATAATGTTATATACTTTCACGAATTTCAGAGAGTGTCCCAATTTCTGCTTAACTTACTGTTTTCAGCATGTGCATTATAAATAGACTATGAGACACTACTTGATACTATAAGTATGAAAGAATAAAAGGAAAAATGCCTGTTCCATGATAGATAAACACACAGCTCATCTAATAGTCTGAGTGGTCAGCTCACATGGGCCAGTCCAGTGGCTGGTAGGTGAGTTTGATATCTCCACAAAATAAATAAATTGTATAGGAATCATGAGATCTTTTAAATGCTTCTCATGATTTAAAACATGAATGTTGTCAGAAGATGTGTTTCAGTGATAAAAGCTTGACCAAGCACAGTATTTGTGGCTAAGCATGGAGAAGAAGGGTCATTGATTTAGAAACTGCCCTTGTCCAAGGTAGATAGGGCATTAGTTCCTCATTGAACATTTAGACTAAACCCTGGCAACAGAATTATGTGACAGTATCTCTGTAATCTAGATACCAAACTCAATTGTGGGGTTACAAGAACAACTTACCCAGAGTCAAAGAGAACAAGAATGTTAGAATTTGGCTACAAAGACAATGAATCCCATAATTTTTTTTATTTGAAATAAAGATAACAAAATATAAATACAACCAGATGTTATTATAATAAAATATAAATGTAATATATGTAAATATAACCAATTTGTATAACATTCCTATAATTTGTATTATTTAGATTATTCAGTGGATGTAACTACTTGACCTAAAAACTCAGATGGATGAACATAGATTTTCATATGACCATAAGTTGTGACCAAGAGTTTTATACACATTGAGCATATTAACAGAAATACTCTGTTTCTACAGTTATTTTACCTTTATCTTAAAGTCTTCGATAAACTGGCAAGAGTCATGGGTAGTCACAGCTTTCCAGTGATTCTCCTGCTTTAGGTGATAGTAATAACCCACAATTAAACACCTATTAGGCTAAAAATAACAGCGTTTTTTATCATTAATATATCCCAGACTCAAAATGCCACTTAGTATGGCTTATCAAGACCCCTGTAAATATGGTGGCACATGACTTGTGTTGGGGTCTGCACAACTGCCTGACAGAACTTCCGATGAATCAGCAATATGTAAGGCCGAGGGGATATGGAGGGTGTAACTACTCCTCTTGTCCCCCGCTAGCCCAATTTGATAATGTTGAGCCTTATTGGCTCATATAATGCTTCTGTGCTCATGAACCCCCGTGCATTGTATAATGATTGGCTACAAGTTATGTGCTTTGTGCATGCAAGAGTGACCTTTAGCATGATAGGTTAGAATAGTTTCCTGTTGGAAATCCCCCTTGAGGTTATTTACTTTAAATTGGGTTGCCTGAGAAAAATAAACGAGATCCTGTTTGACTCAACTCCAGGCTCGTGTGCTTCTGTTTGGGCCGTCGGCACCCACCTTTCTGCTCACCCACCGCTGACGGGCTAGACCCGTCATGCCTGCAATCCCAGTACTTGGGAAGCTGAAACAGGAAGATCTCTCTGGTTCAATCTATTTTTCTCCTCAGCAACCTAGGAAACTCTCAAAAAGCTAGTGAGATCCTGTTTTAAAACAAAAAATAAAGGGCTGAAGGTTTAGCTTAGAGGTAGAATGCCCCTGGCTTCAATTCCCGGTACCAAATATACAAATATATACTTGAGTACTTTGATTGGTCTTATTCATTGCATTAAACTATATTTTCCAAGACCAAACAAAGCACTCAGAATTTTCAGTTCTGTATGCCATTTACCTCTTTGAACAGACTTGTAAACATTATTTAACTTAAAAATTAAGTTAACAGCCAATTGTGGTAGCACATGCTTTTAATCCCGGTACATGGGAAACTGAGACAGGAGGGTCGCAGGTTCACAGCCAGCCTTAGCTAATCAGTGAGGCCTGCAGCAACTTAGTGAAACCCTGTTTCAAAATAAAGAATAAAAACAGGGCTGGGGTGTAGCTCAGAGGTAGAATGCCTCTGGATTCAATCCCCAGTACACCAAAAATTAAAAATTAGGTTACAACCTAGGAAGAGTGAAGCTGTATACGTACTTTCAGTCATTGATGTGCAGATATGTAAATGAATCACAGATTAAATAATAATTTCAAAAGATGATTTGAAGATTGGCTTTAAGACCCTTCACTATACTCCCATGATCTCCTAGGAATTCTATATTACTTATCAAGTTTTGGGGGAATGGCTTTCTTCAAACCAGAGTATGAGCTTTATAAGGGCAGAGACTATATCTTATTTTCTGAGATCTCAGTACTTAACACATTCTGGCATTACTGATTACTTACCGAATATATAAATGAATAGTATAAAGTAATATTAAATTGTATAATGGTATAATAGGTTATAATTCATGCCTGTATCCCTGGATAAATTTGATTTCTTCCTACATACCCTTGAATGCTTGAAAATAGATATTTAGTTCTTCTAGGCATAAAATTTTATAGAAGAAAGTTACATTTAATCATGTATAGATGAAAAAGAATTATTACTCAAAAGCAACAGGCGCCACCTATAGTGCCCGTGACAGAAGCTGAAGGGAGTCGACTTTCCCTGAATTCTAAGCAATTGTTGCATGCTGGTCCCTGGACAATAATATAAAGCTGGTAAAGTTTGTATTGGATTCAACCTTCAACCTCCCTTTTTTTAAACTTTTTTTGACCTGGTGCCTCTGTTCCCAGGCATCCAGAGCCTTTGAGATGTGTTCTGATTATAAAAATTCTGGTGCTGTAGGAAAAGCATACTCGTGGTCTCCGCTCAAGCCAGGTAACCAGCACAGGTGTGAGCTGATTTCTCTCTGTGTGGTCTGCTCAGTGTCAACTTGGAGCACTAGTGACCCTCTCTGCCACCCCCCAATGAGGAGGAATGGTACACATGTGCTTGAAAGGAAGTTTAATTAACTACACAACTTCAAACAGATAATTGATGTTACTGAAGAGCCTTAAAATTCCGGAACTTCTAGCCCTCTTGGCCTGAAATATCTATGACCTAAATAACTTTGTTCTCGCCCTTACCCAAACTCCCATTTCTCCTTGCAATCATTAGTCAGAAAATCTATTACCTAAATTTATGCACTGCAGGACAAAATCCTTATGGGATGTATGTGTGTGTGTGTGCGTGTTACTGGGGATTGAACTCAGGGACATTCTACCTTCAAGCTACTCCACAACACCTTTTTGTTTTGAAACAGATTCTTCCTAAGTTGCTGAGAGTCTCACTACTTTGCTGAAGTTGCCCTTCAACCTGTGATCCTCCAGCCTCAGCCTTCCAAGTATTGGAATTAGAGGCATGTGCTACCGCACCTGGCTTATTGACCTTTTTAAGGATTTAAATTTAAATTGTGATTCCACTTATTCTGGAGACTGGTTTGGACAAGTCCTTTTCTTTTGTAACTTGTCTGCTATTTCCCATCCTAAGAAATACAAAGGACAGAAAGGTGGCATCCCTATTCATCTCAATTTAAAGCCCCCAATATCTAAAGGATGGTATGCAAATCCTCTTAAAATTTGCTAGCCTGGAAGTTTAATTAAGAGGATCCAAGTCACTAAAATAATTTTAAATTAAATATATGGAATAGTTGTACTTCTAGATGGATTATGTTTCCATAGTTATTGTTAAAATTATATTTGTAAAAGAAACCAAGTGTAACCATTTTAACAACTCTATAAAGGCATACTCTAAGAGGTAAAATTAAAATTAGGGAAAATGAGACCATTTATAATGGGCCATTATCACTCTGAATAACGATGATTATTGGTTCTGCTTAATAAAACTGTCATCTAACACAAAAATAGATATTAAGCTAAATTGCATTACATTATCATTCTATCACACTACAAAATTCAAAGCAAAGCTTTAAAAAAACAAATCCACAAGAAAACAGACCAAATTAACCTTTCTTACCTATTCCTAAATAGCTTTAATTAAAAGAAAGCTATGTGAAGGATAAAAAAATACTTCAAAATGTTGCTTTCTACTGGAACAAATGATGGAATGTTTATCTCCTATATATTATTAAGCCAATGTAGCTTTGATATGGTAATTAGTAAAGCTAGCATCAGGCTTTCTCAAACTTTTCTCCTATTGTGCAGTTTTTTCTCCCCTAAAGCCCTTCCTTCCTGCCATTCTCTACCCTGCCCTGTGTGTGCTAAGAGGAGTTTTTGGCTTATCTATCATTGCCATATCTAAATCAGCTTGAACTTGGTAGTAGTTCTCTCAAGGGTACTTCTTAGGCTTCTATAATCAAAAGTATATTCTATGTGGTTTCCATGTTTTGAAAATTCAGATTTATGGATCATTCTTTAGACTGAATGAATCAGAAATTCTATGTTGGGACCTGTGAATCTGGGTTTTAGTATTCTCCAAGGTGTTTTAAAATAGTTCTGGTTTCAGAATTACCATACTTAAACTACAGATAATTACTAAATATAACCCATTAATGATAAGAGATGTAATTGCCAAGTTTGACATTTACCTGGCTTATATTTAACCCATCACTGAAAATATTTATTGAGTGTATACTATATGATGGCTGTTTACTAGGTAGCTAGACCATGAAGATAATAAGATACCCTTAATATCATGCATCTTATAGTTTGGAGTTTTTCAGGAATTGCTATCTCAATTTTTATAACATTATTTCTTCAAAACAACATACCAGATCCTGTGTGCCCTGCCCCCACAAGTATAAACCAAATAAATTTGAATATTTGAACAAAATACTACATTCATTGAAATAAAACAGTAATAGAATATGTGTAAAGGATAGACGTAGATGAAGAGAAAATGAGTGGATTGAAAAACTTACCCGGGTGTGGTGGTGTATGCTTATAATTAGACCATTCGGGTAGATGAGACAGAGGATTGCGGTTCATGGACAGCCTCAGCTACTTAGCTACTTAGCGAAGACCTTTGCAACTCAGCGAGGCCCTGTTTCAAAAATAATAATTAAAAAAACTAAAAAGTAAAGCTGGGGGTATAGCTCAGAGGTACAATGTCCCTGGGTTCCATTCCCAGTGCCACACACACACACACACACACACACACACACACACACACACACACAGTTAACAAGAAACTTAAAAGGCAGGGACACAAAAAATCAGGGAACTCTGATGTATATATAATAAGAATTCAAGAGAAATAATTATGACGCGAGAAAAGGAAATCTTTGAAATGATTGTTGAAAAATGTCTTTACCTGAAGAAAACAATGATTTCTCATATTGAAAAAAAGAATTAAATAAATAAAACAAAACAAACTATACTTAGCTGGTCACTTTGTAGTGAATTGAAGGATATCAAGGGCAAAGAGAAACTCTTGGAACCAGAGATAAAAGCTTTTGTACAAAGGCACAATCAGGCTGATAGTAGATCCCATAACTTCAAAGTGCAGTATAAATATATCTCAAATAAAGTTAAAATTTTAAGGGAGACTATAACAAAGAAGTTTAAATATGCCCAGTCACAAAGAATCCCCTACTTTCACTTGAAAGAATATTAAAACACACATTTCACTAATAAGTAAATATACCCAGAAAAAAGAGTGTGATTGAGAAAGAGTGAATAAATAAGTCCACAAATTATGTTGTTAACTCTAACTTACATTTGGGGTATGAATGAGCATTCTACTACAAACTCCATATGCAATTATTTAAGTAAAAACTACAACCAAATTATAGATAATGCAAACCTTCTATCATGAGAGATTTATAAAAACAGACCGTCAATAGGCAATTTTATTTTATAGCTTAAATTAATTGGGGGAGATTTCAAGAAGCACTTGAATTAACATCAAATATGCAATGAAAATTAGTTTATTTCCCTCTCTTTATCATCGATTTAATAGCAACTTAAATGGAATTGGATATGAAAACAGTTCTTAGTTTCCCTAAAATATTTACCAGTTCTCTTAAAGGGATTATTTTTATTTTGTTTTAAGCAGCAGTAAAATTTGTCATCTAGTTTTGAACACGTAAAATGTGTAATTGCTGAGTGGCTAGCTCTAAACAAAGTATGAAGGTCTTAACCTTTTCATTGAGATCCTGTTTTTGTAAGTTATAGATAGATACCTGCAACTATTACAGTCATCTTGACAATGAGAAGCATCTGTATGTGCCGCAGAAAGAGCACCTGTTATTATGTAATTTAGGAGCTTTCCGTGGCTTTGGGTTGGTGCACTTCAGATCAATACCTCCCATTTATATTGTATCTATATGTAAAGACTTTATACCATCTTTCAATATTTTCACTGCT
This sequence comes from Muscardinus avellanarius, assembly GCF_963383645.1. NCBI lineage: Eukaryota > Metazoa > Chordata > Mammalia > Rodentia > Gliridae > Muscardinus > Muscardinus avellanarius. The sequence continues at coordinate 87,515,938 of NC_137788.1, read as the reverse complement.
TAGTACGTATTGAGTTTCCCCCTTAAGAAAAAACAAAAACAACTTTTGAGTAAACTGGTGCTTGGTAAAATCAAGGAAGTAAATTATCATTATTTTCCTCCTCTCCAGAAGATATTTGAGTTTCTTTGCAATAATATTTTCGACAAACACTAAGGAAATAAAGAACCTTCATATTAACATGAAATCCAAAGGAAAATTCCACAATAATCTCAGTGGAGAGTTTAATGAAAAATATTTAAGCATTCTTGACACCACGATGTTGTCAATATCCAATATCAGGGATCAAACACCACTGGTCCGTGAAATCAGGAAAAATAGTTACTCAAGTCACTGAAAAAGCAAACAATCAAACCATATTATGATAGACAAGGCTCTTTGTGTGTGTGTGTGTGTGTGTGTGTGTGTGTGTGTAGTGTGCAAATAAATAAACCGTTTGATTTTTTAAACCATCTTTCTGCTAATTGTCACAGAAATACAACTCAGTCTTTTTTCTAGAGTTATTTTCTTATTCTATTCCTAAATAATTGAGAAAATAATCCCCTTATTTCTTTCTCCACAGTTCTTGGGTGCATTCTTCACTCAGATTCCCTAACTTGGTGTGCCTGATAAGCAGGTATGCACTGCAGTTTCTATTCCTGATGGCAAGCCATAATTAAGAACAGGAAAACAGGAATTTCCCTTTTACCTCTCATTTGGCAGTAGTTTAGGATCTTTGTTCCTCCTTTCTGTACAATTAAAATATAAATACACTAACTGCACCAACATGATTAAAAGAAAGATACTATGAAAGAGCACAAATATTCTATGCATAAAATGTTCAAAAGCAAAAGAACCTGCTATTAATATGGCTACATAAACCTGGAGGAAAAAGATATTGGGTTATACTACTGTAGATATTGAACTTACACCTAATGCTTTGCAGTAATACAAGCACATTAAGTTCTCAAATGCATCTACCATAACCTGTGATGAAGGGAAGACTTACGGAAAGACCTTTGCTGGGAAATCAAATGTATGAAAGTTTTATGTGGAGGTAGAAAGGTGAATGGAAAGAGAATTATTGAGAAATGCTGGAGACATTTAGAAAAGATGAAATAGTTAAGAAAAGAGAGAGGAAAAGGGGCCATGGTAATAGCACAGGCTCTGCTCACGATGATTTTTTAAATACTTTTATTGGTGGATTATAGTCTTGCATCACAATGTGAAAGTGATATTGCCTCCGTTCCTCAAAAACAGGCATTTATAATTTTTTTAAAAAAATCAATATTTGGCATAAACCTCAAAAAACCCTTTTTTTAGGTTTGAAAACAGCGCTGTTTACAGTTTTACTGCTTCCTTGTTACATCTTGCATTTCTATACTTTGTTTTAATAGGAACTGCAGATCATGGTCTGGTGTGGTCACATTTTAAAAAGAAAATTTCAGAAACCATAGTCAACTATAGTTCCCCCTTTTGGGTTATCAACGTCATTTTTTATTTTTTTGTGTGTTTTAAAAAATATATGCTTTTATTGGTACATTGTAATTTCACATCATAATGAAGTTCAGAGTGCTAGGGGCACCCATGTACATTTGCTGTCAGAAAGTAAATAGTGTGACTTTTGCCAAAACCTGAAGCCTGAAAAGTTCTAAATGCACTAATATGGTGTCTCTTGCATGAATGAAGAAAATTTTTACCATCTGCTAAATGACTACCACATCCTAGGCACCTTACATTCACTGTAACATTTATTATCACACTGAGAAAACAAGGAAAAGAGCTTATTTTTTAAGCAACATGGATTTAAATTAAATATAAATCAGGATGCTTGTCATCCCAGTACTTGGGAAACTGATACAGGATGACAGCAGGTCTGAGGTCAGTCACAGCAACTTAGTGAGACCTTCAGCAATTTAGCAAGACCCTATTTCAACATAAAAAATATAAAGGGTAGAATGCTCCTGGATTAAATCTCTAGTACCAAAATAAAGTAAATACAAGGAAGGCCTTAAAAATGATATGGAACTGAGTGTAGTGGTGCATCTATAATCTCAGTACTTGGGGGGCTAAGACAGGAAAATGGTAAGTGTGAGGAAAGCCTCAGCAAGTATTCAGATTCTCATCAACCTAGAGAGATCCTGTTTCAACATAAAAAATAAAATTTGGCTGGCAGGGTAGCTCAGAGGTAGGCTGCCCCTGGGTTCAATCCCCAGTACCAAAAAATATGATACGGATTGTTAATTTCTATTTAAATATATTTATTTCTATTTAAATGCATATTAATTAATTTTATTATGTAAATATTCTCTATTTCGGAAACAGTTTTGAACGTATGGAATAATTTAAGGCAATTTAACCCTATAGTTCCGCTTTAGACAGGTCCTCAGGTGTTAATACTAAAAATCATATTTTCTTAATAATGACTCTAGTCAAACTCAGCAAAAAAAATCCCTATTAATAGGCAATTTCTCAGACTCACAATAATTATAACCTGTTGTCAAATTGAAACCATATACTCATTACTTATTAGCGTGGTGATTCTAATAATTTTGAGGTATCAGTGTTACTTGTATATATCCAATTTCTTTTTATTTTTAATACTCAATTGATGTGTTGTAGTCTTGTATCATAATGTAGTTCACAGTGATAATGACATGCATGTACACAGCACTTGGTGGCTTGCCCCAGCTCTTTCTCCACTTCTTCCTTCCCCATACAGGATATTGAGGTTGGCACTGATATTAAAACATATGTATACAATGTCAATGGAAGTGTTTCCTTCATTGATCTTCCCTCTCTTTTGCACCCCTACACCACCTCCCTTGTTCCACTGGGGTTTCTCCTCTATTATCTAAAGTTCTTGTATCCTAATTACTCCCTAACTTGCACATATGAGAGAAAACATATGACCCTTCATGTCCTGTGACTGGCTAATCTCACTTAGCATAATGTTCTCCAGGTCCATCCATTTTCCTGCAAATGACATGTTTTGTTCTTTTTTTATTGCTTAGGAGAATTCCATTGTGTGTCTTTCCCATGCTTTTGCAATCCATTCATGTGTTAATGGACACCTAGTTTGTCTAGGTCATTCCCTAGTTTGGCTATTGTGAATTGTATTGCTACAAACATCAGCATGCATGTATTACTATACTATTCTGATTTTAGCCCCTTTGTAAAGTTACCCAGGAGTGGTCCAGCTGGATCATATGATGGACCCATTGCCAGTTTTTTGAGGACTCTCTACCCTGATCTCTGTAGCAGCTGCACTAATTTGCAATTCCCCCGAAGTGTATATAAGAGGACTAATATCTAGATTACACAATGTATTTAAAAAATTAACACTACCAAATAACCCAACCAAGAAATAGGCAAAAGAAGAAATACAAATGGTCCATAATTACATGAAAAAGTGTTCAACATCATTAACAATCAGGGAGATGCTGATCAAAACTACGCTGAGATTCCATCTAACCTCAATTAGAATGGCAGTCATCAAGAAGTCAATCAATTAATGGTGGCGAGGATGTAGGTAACTAGAAACTCTTATAAATCTCTAATTTCAGACTGAACGTATTTGTAAGGTATTTCTTTTTCTTTTGTTTAAAATAGAGTTCAAACTAAGCTGGACTACAGTGAGCGGTTGTGCAGGTTGTTCACTGCACAACTGTAAGGAATTCACATTGTAGACTTTGCTGATTTAAATATTTATTACAACAAGTTTCTGGCAGATGGCAGTAGAGGGCCTTTTAAGGATAAAATTAGTTCAGGGTGACAAATTGCCTACAGGTGGAATTAAAGTCTCTTGACAAAGGGTGCCTTCCGTGGACTAAATTGTGTCCCTCCAAAATTCACATATTAAACTCTAACCTCTAATAAGATGTTATTTGGAGATGAGGCTTTGGGGAGATCATTAGATCTAGATGAGATCATGATGGTGGGACTCTGATGATGAGATTAGTTCCCTTAAAAAAAAAAAAAAAAACTTCACATAGTTTAGAGCTTACCCACTCTTTCTCATTTCTTATGTCCATGAGGAAGTGGTATGAATTCACAATGACATGAAAGTCACCTGAAGAGATCTCATAAATAAAACCAAGCTTGCTGGTACCATGACCTTGGGCTTTCAGGCTCTTGAGCTGGAAGGAAATAGGTTTCTGTTAGTTAACCACATAGCCCCTGGTATTTTGTTCCGGCAGTCCAAGTTGACTTAAACAGGTATTGGTACCAAGGAGTGGAGAGATGTGAAGAAAAAAACCCTTAATATGTGGGGGCAGTGTTGGACGTATGCATTGGGTGGCATCTGGAAGAATCTTGAAGTGCATGCTGGGAACAAGGATGCTGAGTGTGATTCTGGCAAGCCTCAGATGGACCGGAGGACATTAAGGAGGAAAGAGGAGCCGTAGTATAAGGAGGGGAAGGTTTCAGCTGAACTGTGCTCTAATGTGTTTGGAGAGCAGTAGAAATGGGTATTTGGCTGAGGAGATTTCTAAGCTCTGTGTTGAGAAAACAGATTGGCCTTTCCTAACTGCTTAGGGTAAAACAAAAATAAAAATAAAAAGATGAATTAGAGAAGAAATTGTTAAGGAAAAAAAGTAACCTAAACTTGAAGAACTGCAAAACTGTAAAATTCTCAGTTTACCCATATGTATGGAGCATATATTTTTCTTTAAAAAGGGGGTTCATTAAGACCAAAGAGGGGCTTCCCAAAGCTCATCTAGGTGAGATTCACCAAGATATGCAGCGTGCAAGCCTTAAATAGCTTAAGTTGAATAAAGTTTATGTGGAATGTTATGAAAAACAACCTGTTTTGGTCATGATTGCAATAAACATTCTTGGAATGACTGTGACTGTGTTTGTTTTGGTTGTTTTCTGTGATCAAAGTCTGCTCAGAACACTGTATTACAAAACTGAGAAAGGGTTTCCTAAAAACGTACCAAGTGCGAGCCTGAGCAGTTGTTTGGTGAATAGCTCATGGAGTTATGTGAACCAGCATGTCCCCCACTTGAAGTGAGGGGATAAAGATAAATCAAAATGGATGAAGGCTTCTGGACCCTTTGGACTTGGCATGAGGAGATGCTCTCAGTTTTGGCAGGCTGGGTAGTCTCTGCCTATAGCCATGTAGTAATAACTCAGCAGACCCAAACTTGCAGAACTGCAAAAGCAAGACCCTCACCACCAGCCATTGGGGCTGTAGCCCCACAGAATCAAAAGGTGGCTCAGCTCGTGTGGGCCACAGCTTGCACAGAATGGTGTGGACTGGATTGTGTCCCCTTAGCTCATGCTAGACCCCTAATGTCTAACAAGATGGTGTGTGGATATGGTGCCTTTGGAATATAATGAGGTCTAGATTAAATCACAAGGGTAGGGACCTCAACAGAAGGTAGGTAATTTGTTGTGATTGATAATTACATAACTAAATTCACTGCATGGAAGTAATAGTACTATTAAATGTAGTCGGACTGGTTTAATAATAAAGTAAATCAATGCTTTGAAGATATTTTATACCCATTTGTATTGTTTGTATCAAATGGACACCTTGTTCAAATATACATTTCACCTCGAATTCTGGTTTTCAACTCTGTGAAGTGTCTGAAGTCACTAGTTACAGTTTCCTATTTACTAGGTAGAGTGTTTGAAAATTTATTTGACTAGTATAAGTAAATCAAGACTTTTATGATTGACCCAGCCCAACTCACTCAATAATAGACTGAGAGAAAGATGGATATATAAATAATAAAGTTGAAAAAATAAGTTGAATTCACTCACAGAGCTGTAGTCAAAGAGAGGCAGGCACTGGGGAGGGTTCTAGTGGGCACTGAGGATCAAATCCACCTGGGATCAGCTTTAAACAGAAAGTATCAACAGAAAGGAAATCCGTTGTGCTTTTTACAATACTTTATTGATGCAATGTAATTATACATCATACTGAGATTCAAAGTGTGACAAACATACATGCATCACTTGATGTGTTTCCCTATGCATACCCTCACCCCCATTTTTCTCCCTCATACATGCTAGTGAGATTGTAAGATCGGTAGTGAAAACCTCCTGTGAAAATATAACATTACTTGAACTGTTTCCTTCCTCAGTCCTGGTTCTTCTTCTCCTCGCTTCCCTCCCCTATCCCAGAGTCTTGATAGATATTTCTGGTAAGACAAGATGAGAACGGATAGATTCAGCAGAGGAAGATACACGAAAAATCGCTAAACATCACCATTATTAGCAAAATTTCTTAAATCACAAACACCCAAATGACGTTCTTTAAAATATAACTGCTTTATATTGAAATACAGCTTTATGTTTGCTTCGCCCGTAGGCTATTTGATTATTAAGGTCAAAATTCCAGCACCTCACATGGGTCCTGGTATCAGTGGTGTCCCTTGGCCCTGTCTCCTTCACCACGTCATCCACGATCCCTCGTTCTGTTTCCCCTGTTGCACTGGCATGTGTCTCCTACAGCACTCAGCACACTGCTGATTTATCTGCTGGGATGTTTGTCTTCTGAATCTGACCGGGAGGTGCTGGAGCTTGGAGATTAGTTCCTGTTCATTTTCTTTTCCAGTGCTAGGGATGGAACCCAGGGGCATTCTACCTCTAAGCTACACCCCCAGCTCTATTTTTTTCTATATTTTGAAACAGGGTCTCACTGAGTTGCAAAGTGCCTCACTAAGTAGCTGAGGCTGTTCTCAAACCAAACGGCGATCCTTCTGTCTCAGCCTTCCAATTCATATTTATCATAAATGTCTTGCTTAGCACATACTAGTGTTTTTTAAATATATATTAAAAAATATATATACACACACATACATACACTATATGGCTAGATAGATGATAGATATAGATAGATATGGATATAGAAGATAACCTTAAGTATTTCTATGTTCCTGGAAATTAGTGTGTTCTAAGTAGAAGTGGGAAGCAGGCAGACGGAATAAAATATAAGTCTTGGAAAATAGAATTCTTTTCACTGTTGGGACTAATTGATTACAAAGGAAAAGCCTGGCATGATTTCTGTGTTTGGTATGATGGTGACATTCACCAAACTAAACGATAATAGAATTGGGGATATTATTATTATTTGAGGCCTTTGTGGAACATTCAGACATCTAGTAGATTTGGAACAAATCTGGAGCATGAGTACTGTGGGGGCAAAGGTAGAAATGTATACATCATGAGGGGCAGTGCACAGTAATAGCAATAACAACTACGCATTAAAGCACTTCCTAAGTGCTGGGTACTAAGTACCATACATCTTCTAACACATTTAATATACAAACCCTGGGAGACAGGCATGATTATACCCATTTCATAAACTAGAAAAACTAAGAACTGTTAAATAGTTTACCTCAGCCCACAGAGCTCCCAAAGAAACCAAGATTCAAAATCTGACAGTCTCCTTTTAAACCCATATTATAGCATAAACCCAGTAAAGAAACCTGAGCTGTCAATCTTCCTTTTGTCACTTATGAGCTGTGTGAGTTTTGTCATTTTACTTACCCTTTCTGTGCCTTCGTTTCTTCATTTGCAAAGTGAAGACAGCAATGCGACCTATCTCAAGAATGCTTAGTAGCACTTCGATCAAAGTCATTATATTTCTTTGCCTACCAAAGAATATTAGGATCATGGAAGAAAAGGTGATTTCTCCAGGGAGACACACACACACACACACACACACACACACACACACACATCACTTAATCCCTAAAAGGATAGATGAAGAGAGAGAAATCTATGAGGGAGGCTGTGTGACCATCCGAAGGAGGAAAGTGAGGCTTTCGTGCCTGGAGCCTGGGCAGAATCTGGAAGCCTTGTCCAGGTCAGGGGCTTCCACTGTCCATAGAAAACACTCACTGTTGCTAAATGATCCACTGGAAGGGGAGGTGCCAGCTCAACAGTCTGATAGGCCACTCAAGGCACATATAAGGGACCCACACAAACAAAAATGAAAAGAATGAGCTTGTACAGAAGCAGGTAAATCTTGGAGAAGTTTCTTAAGCCAGTCCTAGGAACTTCCCTGTAGCCTTGAGAGCTGGCTAGAAGATAGCTCTTGAAGATACAGTATGCAATTCTTACAGGAGCTGAGTATGAAGAAAACTGTCAAAACAATGAGTGGTAAAAAGGTTGAAACAGCATCATAGAAAAACTACTGTGAAGGACTTGGGAAGATGAGGGTATTCTGGTTTAGATTTAGAATGGCCTCCTAGACCTCATGGAGACAAGACAGCCATGTTGGAGGCAGGGCTTGGTTACTGAGGAGGGGTCCCTGGGAATATCTATGGTTCTTCTTTTTCTTGCTTTCTCTTCCTTTCTGCCTCTATGATATAAGAACAGAACCCTCAAGTGCTCTGTCTCTCTGCTCCTCTGAGTCTGAGTGCCACAGACTTTACCAGCCTAACATAGACTGAACCCCTGATGATAGACAGGTCAGATCGGTTCCTTGAGAAAGCTCCAGCCCAAGGCCTAACGCTCTAGCCCAAGGCTGAGAGAGAGGCCCAGCCCAAGGCCGAGCCAAGCTGCCCCTTCCTGGAAAGGTCCAACCCCTGCCCAGAAACCGTGCAAAAGTTTCATGTGTCATTTCTGTCAACCAATAAGTTTAAAGGCCATATTACCTTCCAATGGGACTCAGCATCCGATCCAGTTAGCCAATGGCAAAGCGCCAACTCAGCCTAAAACTGTATTTAACCCTAAGCACAGTCTCTCTCCCTCTCTCCCTCTCTCCTTCTTTTTTCTCTGACTGCTGCTTCTCTCTCTGCTTCTTTTCTCTCTGATTGCTTCTCCTTTCGACCCCACTGCCGAAATAAATCTCTTGGCTGTATGGTCATCTCTGGTGCAGTTTTTTGCCCTTCACCTGAAATCCCCAGAATGGTGAGCAAATACATCTTTCTTCCTCTAAGTTGTGGTCATCAAGTATTTTAGATTACAGTGGTGCGAATGCTGACTGAAACATGGAGTTTGGGTAAACTCCCATGTTCTCCAGCATACCCTATTTAGTTACTGCTGCAACAATATTATGAGATAAGAGGCCCATTTATTCCAATTTCTTATAGTTTAGCAAAATTAGACAGTGATAATACCTTGCTCAGATCATACAGCTCATGAAGTTCAGAGCTGGGATTTGAACCAGGCTCTCTGGCTCCAGAGCCCATTCATGTAGCCATCTATTACAAACCCCCATTTTCCTCTGCTTTACTCTTTTTGCAGGATCACTTACCATGTCTTTTGTAAGTTTCTGTATAAAACAGAAAACCTGTCTATGTCATTTTCCCTCAACATCTTCCACACTCAGTGAGCCTTGGGACAGGGACAGAGAAGTGGTATCATTTTAGTTTATACTCTGACTCTTTCCTTTCTTCTAAGACTTAAGGTATTGTTGTTTTAATTTTAATAGCCAGTTAAAAAGAAAAAAAAACTAAATATTTTGTTCTTTTAAATCTGTATTATCCTGAAATATTGACTATTTCAGAGCAATTTCTGAAATTCTGAACATAGAGGAAGTGGGAAAAAATTGGGTAATATTTCAAAAGTAGTAAATGGACTGCTCAGTCAACAGGGATGGTATCAAAACCGTCGTCTGCTTTCTAAAGCAAAAAGAGTTGGTTAGACAACACCAATTTCCTGCTTTTTGAGACCTAAAATGTAAAAGGTGTTTCTAAATATGTGCCTTATCTGTTTTTAAAGATAGAATAAGACAAAATAACAGGAATATCAAAATATTTGGTGAGTTAACTTCATTTAGAGCTTTTCCCACAATATGCAAAGTAATGTTCTTCAAAGCTTAGAGTATTCCACGGTGTGTGTGTATGTTTGAATCACATTGAACCTCACTGTGATGTATAATTATGATGCATTAACAAATGTATATTTAGACAAAAAAGCCATAATGAGCTTGAAGGTCTTCAGGGTCCTGGTGACTTCAAAGATAATCAATAGTGATAATGATCACATAAGATGTATTAAGGATCAAATATCTAAAATTTAAAATAACTTGAAATCATTTCAATGCTAATTAAAATTGCAATTATAAACAACCAGAATATAATTGAATATTAATATTGGTTAAATGAGTAGATAACTGTATAAAAACAATGATAGGCCTGGGCAAAAATGATGATGGTTTGCTTTCTGGTCCTATAACACACTCTTTTTGAATAGTCTAATCTAAGATAATTACATATGGACTCAGAAAGTTTAATTTTATATTAAAATGAGTTCTTTCTTTTTTCTATCTATATTTTCCATTAACTGTAGATCTATTAAGTATCAAATTCTGTTGCATGGAGACAGTGAAAGGATTCGTTTGGGTGGATTTTATTGTTGAGGTAAATATAGTATGTGAAAATTAATCTTAAACTAAATTCAAAATTCAAATTTTCCCCATCCTACACTTACTCTCTAGCTGAAAAGTTTTTTAACTTTAGGAATACTTCAAATTGTCTGGGGAACGTTTAAAAATACCATTTACTGAATCCTACCCTGAGCAATTAAATCAGAATTTCTGTAGGTGGAGGATTCATGTTTCTCAAAATCTTTCCAGTGATTCCAGTGAGCATCCAGGGTTGAGCATAACAACTCTGGGATATGAGGATTTCAGGGATGGAGAGATAGTGGCTAAAAGCTACTTTATTCAGCACATCAAGGGCTGAATGCATGTATGCTTATATCGCTTCGAACCTCACTATGATGTGTAATTACAGTGCACTAAAAAAATACAAAAAAGCTGCCTCATACATTAGTTCATTCTCCATAAAAATGTCCTCTGAAGATCATAAAATAAAGTAGTATAAAAAGGCCTTGGAGAGACAGGAAAGTGGCATAAAGTCCTACTTCTTCAAAAAATGAGCCTATCAAGAAAGGGAAAAGACGAGTAAAATGTTACCTTAGAAGATATAAAATAAAAAATAATGAATCTCAGACACATATGTTTGGCTAAATAATGGAGCTTATTGAAATTTAAAAATTACTGTGAATTCTTAGAAAAAAAATCATTGGAGATTTCTTAAAAATCATTGGAGATTTCTGTCATGTTTTACAAGAAGGATGTGAATATAGAGGTCAAGTTACATAAGTATTTTAGTATTTAAGATGAAAGTTAAATGAGAAACTAATGGCAAAAGTGAAAATCCAGAGAGAGCAGAAATTGGGAATACCATTGAGGCAAAAGTCCAGAGAATTTATAAACTCAAGACCTGTGGTAAGGAGTGAGATCTCCGTATTATATCTTGGCCTACTTTCTAGGGTTAAGGTCTATATTAGTCTATTTTTTATGGTTATAATGAAATACCTGGGGAAAGCTAACGCGTGCGTGCGTGCGTGCGTGCGTGTGTGATGGGGAGTGAACCCAAGGGCATTCTACCTCTGAGCTATACCCCTATCCCCTGTTTTGTTTTTTATTTGAAACAATGTTTCACTAAGTTGTGAAGCAGGTCTCAAAACTGAGAGATCCTCCTGTCTCAGCCTCCCAAGTACTGAGATTACTTAGTTTCAGAGAAGGAAAATCTAAAAGTCATGATAGAAGCTCTGGCAGGGACCCTTTATTCCGTGGTATATCTTCCTCAGGGCAATAGTGGGAGAATGTGTGGGAGAAATCACATCATTAAACAGGAAAGCAAAGCCTGGGCAGGGCCGGGCTCAGGTGCAAGCTTTTATTACAACCTTTGCTCAAGAACTAACGAGGATCCCACTGGGAATGCCTCACCCACTTCTGAGAGAATGTTTCCACACAACCAAGTGCTGCCCACTAGCTGCCCCTCCCACCCTGTTCTTGCTTTGATACTGGAGGTTGAACCCAAAGACATTCTACCTCTCAGCGATGCCCCCAGAGATATTTTATTGTTTATTTAGAAATAATGTCTCACTAAGTTGCTGAAGCTGGCCTCAAACATGCTATTTCCCTGTCTTACCTCTCAAGTACTGAGATTCAATGTGTAAGCCACCATGCCTGGAAAGGGTCCACCTCTTGAAGGTACATACCATCTCCCAACATGTCCAACCCAGGAACCAATTCTCCTACACAGGAATCTTGAGGGTGTTCCCCTAACCAGAGAAAAAACACAACATAGTTCTAATAGCCAAAGACCGGAAACTATGGGTAGAGAAGAGAGATAAGAGTTTGGATACACTGGGTTAGAGATGTTAGTGGGATAGCAGGTTGTCTTGCAGGCCACATCAGTGGAGTTACTGCTTTAGGAAGAGCCTGACAGAGATAAAAGTAGGCAGAGATGCATATGAGAGGTTAGAAAATGAAAGGAAAGCAAGCAAGCCAGTCCTTAGGAAAGGTTTGCATGCTAGAACAAAAAGGGAAGATGAAGTTAGGAAGACTGTCAGAGTTAAGAGAGGTCAAGGAAGCCAAGAGAAACGGAGTTTAAGATGCAGGTGAGCACTAATGTCAAAAATCAAAAGAAGATTCAGAATTAATCCCAAGAAAAGGCCAGGAGCTTGATACCTAAAGAGGCTTTTAATGGAAAAGTTTGGACGTAGGGAGCAGAACTGAAAGTGGTTGAGGGTGAACAGGAGGCAGTGAAAATGGACTATTCTTTAAAGAAACATAACCTTTAAAAGAAAAGATGACTAGACAGTGATAAATCTGCGGAGCTATAATACGATTTTTAATGGTTGGAATAAAATGAATTGCTTCTGTGCAGAGGAGCCGGTGGAAAGCAGCATGGTAGTTTTTTTTTTTTTTAAGACAAAATAAATTATCTAGCTGATTACAAATCATTTGGGAACCATGATCTTCTTACCACACCTTTTCCTTTAAAGAGTCCTGAGATGAAGTCAACTAGAATGGCTGGATTGATATTGAACCTAATTGGACAGGCAATCCAAATTTAAAGTAATGATAAAAGAAACAAAAGTAAAAATCACTCAAACCAAAAAATTATGAATAATTACTCAAAGTAATGGCAAAAAGAAAACTAAATAATTTATATGTTTCAAATATACACCTTTAGAGACCTATTACAATGCAGAATGTGAATGGCAAAAATATGTACTATGTGAACGTCAAACATCATATAGCATGCATAATTGACAGGTTCAATGAATGAAATTAAAGTATTAAAATAACATCTAGAACATCAGATAAACAACAAAAATATTTAATTAGCTAAGGCAGCTGAAAGCAAAAGTATGGTCTTCTGTTTTATAAACTTGTGAGTCAAAGAAGAAAGCCTCATTGGATCTATTTTGTTGTAATTTTCCTAACTACCTACAAAGCCCTTTTCACAACTTCACTGGTCAGAAAAAATGCTACAAAGGAAGCTGTAAACTATGTCTATGTATTTTACTCTTCTTCCTTCATCTTCAAATAATACTGCTTCTTGCTTAATAAAGATATTTTATTATTATTTCTATGTATTTTCAATTTCTAATTATTTTCTTATTTCTTCACCCTTAAATAATTTCGCTTCTTGTTTCTTAACCTTGAGCTGTTTTTCTTACATTTATTTCTTTTCAGGAGGGACATTTTAATGAAACTCTTGCTATAGTTTAAATTTAAATTTTGCTTGAATAGTTGCAGTTTGCATTTATCACTTTTAATTTTATTTTGTGCCTAAGGATAACAGTGCTGAGTTACCCCCTTCACTGTCAGTGCTTAGAGTGAGATTGTTACCATACAGTTTTGCTGTACCACAATGTGTTTATAATGTTAACCTTCTTAGAATTGCAGAGCCTTTGTTGGTTTGTCATTTTTATATAAATTGAACAATTAAATCATTGATTTTCATCTCATGCTGTAAAAGTTTTAAATATAAGATAAACCAATATTATACAAAAGAATCTCAACTACATGGCAATCCAAATTGGTACATACATTTGAATGCTGGAAAACCTAAAACTTCTATTGAAACACTAAGTTGCATTATTATTATTATTATTATTATTATTAGTAGTAGTAGTAGTAGTAGTAGTAGTGGACATAGAACCCAGGGACATTCTACCCCTGAGCTACACCCTCAGCCCTATTTTTTAATTTTTAATTTTGAAACAGGGTCTCACTGAGTTGCAAAGGGCCTCACTAAGTAGCAGCTGAGGCTGTCTGAGAACCACGATCCCCCTGTCTCAGCCTCCCAAATGCTGGTTTACAAGCACGTGCCACCACACCCTGCTTAAATTGCATTACTAATAATATCATTGTACTCCTTTCTTAAAATAATGGTTAACATTCATCCTATGAAGACTTTTATACATAAGGCAGTTTGTGTAAAATGGTTCAAGTTATATAATGTTGTAGTCTGTAATTTAATTAATATAATCCTATTGTGAAATAATAACATTTTTAAGTTTCTAAAGTTGTTCGATTTTTTGTTTGTTTGTTTGTTTTTTGTTTTGCGGGTCTGGAGATGGAACCCAGGGGCATTTGACCTCCGAGCTACAACCTCTGCCCTATTTTTTATTCTTTATTTTGAAACCAGGTCTCACTGAGTTGCAAAGGGCCTCCTTCATTAAGTAGCAGAGGCTGTCTGCGAACAGCGATCCTCTGGTCTCAGCCTCCAGAATGCTGGGATTACAAGTGTGCGCCACCATGTCCGACTTCAATGTATTTTTGATTTGCATCTCTCGGATGGCTAATGATGTTGAACATTTTTTTTCATGTATCTATTGGCCATTTGTATCTCTTCTTTTGTGAAGTGTCTATTCAATTTCATTGCCCATTTCTTGATTGGGTTACTTGTTTTGCTAGTGTAGAGTCTTTTGAGCTCTTTTTATATTCTGGATATTAGCCCTCTATTGGAATGGTGGCTAGTAGCCGAGCGTGGTGGTGCACACTTGTAATCTCTGCGCTTGGGAGGCGGAGACAAGAGGATCGCACAGGTTTGAAGCCAGCCTCTCTGGCTTAAGAGACCCTGTTTCCAAATAGAAATGGGGGTGTAGCTCAGCGGTAGAATGTCTCTGGGTTCTATGTCCACTACTACTACTACTACTAGTACTACTACTACTAATAATAATAATGCAACTTAGTGTTTCAATAGAAGTTTTAGGTTTTCCAGCATTCAAATGTATGTACCAATTTGGGTTGCCATGTAGTTGAGATTTTTTTTTGTATAATATTGGTTTACCTTATATTTAAAACTTTTACAGCATGAGATGAAAATCAAGGTGTCTGGGAGTCTAGTCCGGTGGTAGAAGGGTTTCCAGGAATCCCAGTACCACAAAAAAAAAAAAAAAAAAAAAAAAAAAGAATGGTGGCTGGTAAAGATCACCTCCCAATTTGTAGGCTTTCTCTTTAAGTTCTGGATGGTTTATTTTGATGAGCAGAAACTTTTTAGTTTGATGCCATCCCACTTGTTAATTTTTGCTTTAATTTCCTGTGCTTTGGAGGTCTTGTTGAGAAAGTTACTGCCTGTGCCTATATGTTGGAGTGTAGAGCCTATGCCTTCCTCAAATCAAAACTACACTGAGATTCCATATAACTCCAATCAGAGTAGCAAGCATAAAGAAGTCAAACAACAACTGCTGGCGAGGATGTGGGGAAAAAGGAACTCTTTTACACTGTTTGTGAGAGTGCAAACTAGTTCAGCCATTATGGAGATTAGTGTGGAGATTCCTTAGAAAACTAGGAATGGATCTACCATATGATCTGGCTATACCCCTCCTGGGTATTTGTCCAAACAGGTTGAAATCAGAGAATTATAGTAACATATGCATACCCATGTTCATAGCAGCACTATTCATAATAGCAAAAATATGAAACCAACCTAGATCTCCATCAACAGATGAAGAGATTGCAAAATTATGGGAAATACACACAATAGAATTCTACTCAGCTATAAAGAAGAAGAAAATCATGTCATTCACAAGAAGATGGAAATACCTGGAGAACATTAAGTGAAATCAGCCAAGCACAGAAAGAGAAGGAACATATGTTTTCTCTAATATGCCCAAACTAGAGAGTATTAGAGGGTACCAGAGAGACTCAGATAATGGAGGAGAAGCCTCAGCAAAGCTAGAAAGGAAGAGTAGGAGAGGAAGAAGGCTGATGTTGATTAACTGGAGGAGCTACATTAGAATATGTATATAAATGTGAATATAGCAAGGTCAACCTGGGCATTCATTGTTGGGAGAGGGAAAGGGGAAGCGGGGCGGGGGCAAGGGCACCAAGCACTCTGTGCATGCATGCCATTTTCATTATGATCCCCATAAAAATAAATTAAAATATAAAAAATAAAGTTCTTCATTAACAGAAGTACTCTTGTTACTTATTCTTTTTGTTCTTTGCATTAAACTGAGATGCCAGATAGACACAGGAAAGCATATTAATATCGTTTATATTGTGATTTTATTCTTTGAATTGTTTCTGAACTTTAACAAATATCAAGTAACAGTCTGTATTATGTTTTATTTGAAGAAAATTCTTTGTTAAATTAGTTTGCTTTTGTAGCATTTGCTTTGAACATATGTGACTGTAAAGGATATGTTTATAAAAGCAATTCTACTTCAAGAGGCCTGGTTTTAGTAACTCAGAATCATGCCACTGGAGACAAAAGTGACAAAAAGGTTTGCATTTTGTGATTTTATTTTCAGTGTTTTAAATTACATTTATTGTGCTTCTAGTGTTATTTATTTTTGAGCATTTCTCAATTTATGTATCAAGACACACATATTTACATGCGTATGTACATAGATGGTTAGACTTGGTAGACTCTATCCTTTGCTTAAAAGTTTTCTTCTGGCCAGTGTAATGTAGCCTCTTTTGCCCCTTTCCAAATCTCATCTATTCTTCAAAATACTGTGTAAAACTGCCTGTGCTAAAAATATTCTCTCTGACCACCATTGCCAGAGTGGGTGTTTTTGTTGCAAGATAATTTCAGGAGCATTCCTCATAAACTTAGCAAAATTTGTATTATTAAGCTAGACTTCATAATTTAATAATAAGATAAAACCACAAAAACTTAGGAGAAAATAGAAATTTAAAGATCCAACCCATACATTTTACATTTCCTTTCAATGTTTTGTTCACAATATTGCCACTAGAGATTCCATTTTCACTTTGCGATTAATCCTGACTCCTCTTTAATGTATTGATTATTCTTTCTTCATCTTTTGGATATATTCAGTCTTTAATGCTTGCATCATTCATTTGTTAAATATATGCTTCCTTTTGGTAGTTTTCAAAATATACACTGGCTAATATAGTTATTTAATTTTTGTATATAGTCCAACAAATTGGAAAACTATTGAGAACAGGGTGCTTCCTGAATCAATCTTTTTAAATTTAATTTCTAATTGCCTTTGGCAAAAGTAGCAAATACAGCACAAAATAGGAATAAAATCTATACATCATGTCTTAAATTTTATATGCAAAAGTGATTATTTAAAATAAATATATTATTTAAAAAATTGAATACATACTCTTAATTTTTTCAGGTCATATGTATATATGATTAAATTGAAGAGAGCCTTTAAAAACAATAAAAGCTAATAACAATTCTGATTAGCCTATTAAAATGTCAAAATCCATTCTACTGAATCTCACGAATGATGTTGAATTAGAGAGTGACTGCCATTTGACTCTGTTTGTTTAGGAGCAAACTGATGCTCATAGAATTATAACTGGACCATAAAGATTTGATCATTATTACTTAACACATTCAAGGACCAGCACAAATAAAATCTAACAGTCTTCTAATCTAGTGCCTCTCAAATCGCTTCCAATCCATCCCTGATATCTAACCAATTTTAATTTTTAGTAATATAATTGAATTACTAGAAAAAAATTAAAAAGAGGTTAAGTAAAAGGCAAGTCCAAACATTTTCTTATTAGTATCTTTGATGTGCTTATGTTCTAAAGGGGTAAGAAACAGCACACAATCTGGCTGCTTCAGTTTCTGGATAACCCTTCGATGATTGTCTGTAAAAACCATGACATATCTCTTTTGAGAGAGTCACCTCCCTCAAAAAATCTACCACCTAGTTGTCACATTTACACAAACAGGATCTCTGTCCTCCACCATTTATAACTAACTGGACTGGGGTCAGCGTAGAGTCTGGTCACCAATCTGTAAACTTCATAGACCTGCTGCAAAACATAAGTGGAACCTGTCAAGTTTTGGTTTCTGGATTCATAACTAGTATGTGAAGGAAGGATTTTTACAACACTCCAAGGTTTTGTGCATGCATAAAATAAAAGCTAGCAGAAACTCTGAGCAATCTGTGAAAGCCGGGCTGGGTCAGGAAATAAAAAGAAATGTGTGAAATATGCCTGAGTCATATTAACAGTGGATCACTACAGACTGAAGAATTGCTGATGCTAAAATACATAAGCTATAATTACTCCAACTCCAATAGCCCTTAGCCCCAGGCATGAAATGGCAGTTTCTTTGACTATCCTAAGATATAGATCCCATACTTCTTGAGATGTACATGTATATCTTAGCTTGAATAAATGAGCCTCTAAATTATTCAAGAAATTTAGCTTAACCAGGATTTAGTCCCAGGATTTTTCTCACTCTATCAGTCTTATTTTAGAACCAGTAGAGGCTATTGGCAAATTATTGGCATCCATATATCTGTAAACCAAATTGGGTTGGTCTACAAAAATCAGTCTCCTATCTAATTGTTTGTGTAGGTTTTTGATTTCTTTATTTTCAAGTTTTCCTTCTAAATGATTACTCTTTTTCTTTAATTAATTATAGCTTGATTTTGCTTATGGAGAAAATCTCTTAAAATTTATACTAAATTGTCACAACAATGAATGAGCTTTCATAATTCACCTGCCCTCTGTATGTTTCCTGATTTGCAGACCTCTTTAGAACCAAAACATACTCTTTAATGGACCAGATGTGTGCTTTTTAGTTGAACTAACCCCGACATGTATCATGTGTTAGTGGATTCTGGAATCACCCCAGAAATCAAAGGTGCAGGTATGAGATTGGCTGCACTGTGATTTTCAAAACATGTTTTATTCCCTTAATTTTTTTCTTTCTTTCAAATATAAGTATTTGGATTGTTTTTAACTTCTTTACTACATTAACATAGACTATTTACTCTGTAGTAAAAAAACATTTTTAGTACAAATATGGAAACATGGCTTCATTTTTTTTTGTAATATCCAGTAAATTCTAAATTTTCAACTACTGCTAAATTAAATGGTTTGTGTCAGATGTTAACAATATGGGGCCTTAGATTAAAACGAGCTCCGTGTAATCTTATTGAGCCAGTAGGTCATAGAAATGAGAGAAAATGTGTTTGAATCACAGGAGAGAAAGGATGTTGGATGGATCCGTGAAATATTTTCTGTTGTGGTATCAGCTGATTGATAGCAGCGATTCTCAGAAGGGTTCCAACATTATGCCTTTTAAAAGCTGGAGATTAGTGCAACCATGGTGAACCGCACAGTGACACTCTGGCAAAGAAAAAGGGTCAGGGCTGGCAAAATGTGGCAGGTGTCAAAATAAAAGGTTAGGCTCTGTGCCTGGGGACCCATCTGTCAGATCGAAGTATGATAAGGCAATTAATGTATTTATTTACATTGCTTATGACAAACTGTGTATTCCATAAAAAGCATCAATTTAAACATTCTCAACTGTTCTCTAGAAATTACAATTAACATAGAAATAAAATTCTCAAGATGAAAAGAAGGGTATAATAATAAAATGGGTTGTTTATGTCCCCAAATAATGTTAACTTAGAGAAATTACAGTAATCTGCATTGAAGAACTAAAACTATTAAATATAATATTTTGACAATATAGGAGTTATATTGAGGACATGAAAATGGTGTTTATGCTGCAAATTAATCCTGGTAGCACTTTTCACATATTTATCATTTACTATTTATTAGACTAAATTTAATAATTTAATAAAATGAAGTTCCCCAACTAATGAGAATTTAAATTTTTAAACCATACATTCTGCATTTTCCTCAAATGTTTTGTTCACCACCTCATCATTATTAGAGCTTTCATTTTCACTTTGTGACTAATCTTGACTTCTCTTATTTATTTAATATTTATTTGGCTTTCTTACCACTTCTGATTTACAATCTGCTTAAATTAGAATACATTTAGATGTAAAATTCATCAGTGATATATTTTTATAGATAAACTACTGCGAGCTTCTAAAATATCATATTCCTTATAGGCCAATGAAAATCTCAGTTTGAATGATGAGATTGTAGAGAAGTGGGATTTCCTACAGTAAAAGGATTTACTCAAAAAAAGGGTCCTCACCTTACTTCCTCTTAAATAAAGACAGAATCTCTCAAAGATTATGTTTTAATATGTAAAGCATACATATTACTCTAAAACCAAAATTGGAAGAGAAATATCATTGACCTACAGAGAAGGGAAAGCCATGTTCTTTAATTGTAGGATAAATGCCAATAGGTCAGTGTTATGGCCAAGTTGCATGTTCTTTCTTGTGAGTGATGATTTTTTTTTCAGTACTGGGGATGGAACCCAGGGGCATTTTACCTTCTAGTGACACACCAGCCCTATTTTTTCTTCTTTATTCTGAAACAGGGTCTGCGTTGCAAAGGGCCTCACTAAACAGTTGAGGCTGTCCTCAAACCGCGATCCTCCTGTCTTAGCCTCTCAAATGCTGGGATTACAAGCGTGTGTCACACACCAGGCTTGAATGATAATGTTTAACATTAAAGTCACTGGAATAGTAAAGAGTATTATTTGGCTTTGGGAGGGGCAGCGGTGTCATGTGTAATTTCTTTCTGTGGAGGCAGCATCTGCTCCATCATCACTATGTTTAATCTATAGAAGAATATTGGTTAAACTTCAACTCCATTATTTATTCCCCAGGATTCCCTTCTAGTCTGCTACCTCTGACAGTCTTTTTATTTATTTATTTTCGGGTTTGGGGATGAAACCCAGGGGCATTTGACCTCTGAGCTATACCCCCTGCCCTATTTTCTATTCCTTATTTTGAAACGGGGTCTCAGTTACAAAGGGCCTCACAAAGTAGTAGCTGAGGCTGTCTGCGAACCACCATCCTCCAGTCTCAGCCTCCCGAATGCTGGGATTACAAGCGTGCGCCACCACACCTGGCTGACAGTCTTAAAGTACCTTCTATTGATCATATGTAAGTTGGCTTCCATGGTACACCAGCAACATTAGGGCCAGAGTCAAGGAAAGGAAAGTAAGTAAAAAGTCACAAAACATGAACTTTGCAATATGTTCCTTTCAATAAAATAATGCATGATTTTCAAATTATGTATCAGTTTTCATTATAATTAACTAGTATTTAAAATTGAATTTGTTTCTACCTTTATTTCCTGATACAGACTTCCATGTTGTTCCAATTGTTGGTATAATTTCATTTGAACGTCTATCTTCTAAATTACTCTGTTTCCTAGCTATTTATTTTTATTTTCATGGATGTACTTGAAATTGCACCAGGGAAGAACTTATTCACTGTTCTATATGATTCTTCAAAATGCCAGTACATATTATATTGTAAATTAAATAATTTCAACAGAAAAATCAAGATGTCAATCATTTTTCCACGGATCCATAAAAGTGGCACATCAAACAACAGGTACGATTAATTTTTCTTTTTACTTCTGTACAATGAGAATTATCCATTTTAAATGAGCTGCTTCAAAGAATATATTGTATATGGAATGAAAGCATACAAAAATATTTTATATCGAGAAGAATCAACTTACTTTATACTTTGATTTTTCTACAGAAGTATATGGGAAAAATTTCTGATGAGTGCCCACTCACTTCACTTCAGCCATTTGAAGAAATTCTGATGAGCTGTAACCCTTTCATCTTTTCTGGCATAGTATAAACATGCCTTGGTCTATTATCCCAGGTATGTGTTCATAATCTCCCTTAACCAATAAGATAGAAATTCATACCAAATTTCAATATTATCTTTTTTATTTTTAAGCTTTACATATAAGGGATTATTTGGGAAAAATAGTATCTCACTTGTAGCTTTTAATCATGATAATGATAGTGGAAATCATGAGTACCTTAATTATTTTTAAAAAGGCTAAAAGTTCTTAGTAAGATGTGTTGTTTAAAGTACCCAAATACAGCCGGGCGTGGTGGCGCACGCTTGTAATCCCCGCGCTTGGGAGGCGGAGACAGGAGGATCGCGCAGGTTCGAAGCCAGCCGCGCGCTGGCTTAGGAGACCCTGTTTCCAAAATGAAAATGTAAAAATAGGTCTGGGAGTGTAGCCCCGAGGTAGAAGGGCTTCCAGGAACCCCAGTACCACCAAAAAAAAAAGTACCCAAATACAATCGTATTTCTGCTTGTGAGAAAAAAAAGAGGTTGCTTTCAAAAGTTCTCCTTTCCAAATGGTTAGAATATTCTTCCATCAATCATTAAATGGTATTTTTCCCCATTTCTAGATGTAAAAATTCTGGTAGAGAGAGTAAATAATTTTTAAAATGTGAAACTACCATATTTTAGTAACAGGGATTCTATCCATGTACTTTTTGCTCAAATGAGACTGTTAAAAAAAAAAAAATTAAAGCCAAGCATGGTGGTGTATGCTTATAATCCCAGCATTTGAGAGGCTGAGATAAGAGATGAAGGTTCATGGAAAGCCTCAGCTACTCAGTGAAGCCCTTTGCAACTCAGTGAGACCCTGTTTCAAAAATTAAAAAAAAGAATAAAAAATAGGGCTGAGGGTGTAGCTCAGAGGTAGAATGACCCTGGTTCCATCCCAATACCTCAAAAAAATTAAAATATAAAAATAATATCTCCGGGTGTGGTGGCGAACGCTTGTAATCCCAGCATTTGAGAGGCTGAGACAGGAGGATTGCGTAGGTTCAAAGCCAGCCTCAGCTACTTAGTGAGGCCCTTTGCAACTCAGTGAGACCCTGTTTCAAAATAAAGAATAAAAAAGGGCTGGGGGTGTCGCTAGGAGGTAGAATGACCCTGGGTTTCATACTCCATAACCACAAAAATAAATAAATAAATAAAAATAATGTCATAAGGTAATAAAAATCAGTAAATGAAGGATGAGGAGGAGGAGGAGGAGGTAAAGAGTCTGAAACACCAAAGATATTGGTTGAGAGCCAAACATAAGGATTTTTAAAATGAATGTGTCAATGAAATATGAGTAAGAAACATGACTAAGAAACATTACAAAAGCATAAAATAAGAAAGGAAAGGAAAGAATAATGGAAATGTATTGAAAGAAGCGTAAACATTTTTCTTGGTCTCTAACATGATACTTTGCATAATTCAGATAAAATATTTCCTGTACTCATTTCCAAGATAGAATAAAGAGGCTTCTCTGTTTCTGGCATTAAGATGTCGCTGGCATTCATAATTGTTATGATTTGTTGAGTGAATAATTTATTAGGTGAAGAAAGCATTATCATATAATGGGTCGACTTTGTAGATGATTAGGAACTCCAAACACAATTCCTCTACTTTTGAGTCTGTGTCTGGTCTTAGTGGGGCACAGCAGAGTCACCTTCCCTAGGCTCACAAGAGCTGATTATGTGCATCTACTTCCAATGTCACATTCAGTGATATCACATTGATAGACTGGAATCAGCCAGGATGAAATTATTTATACCATTATGTTTGTCTCACTCTAAGCCAAGTAAATTAGGACTTTATTCCTCATGTGCTACTTTTCTAGTTTACCACTGGACCCTTGGAAATTTCCCAAACCTTAATGAGCTTTAGCTGTTTTCATCTAAAAGTAAAAAAAACCAATTTGATATGATAGATCTGTATAGAATTCTTTAGGCTTTTCAATCAATGATACATTTCACATGATTCTGGCCACATGGTAAACACCAATAATGGTAGCACTCTAGTAATTTAATTCAGCCTATTATACAGAACACTGAACAACTTTGCATTTCTAACATACTAGAAAGCATTTCAATTAGCTCATCAAAATTCTAAGATAGGTGGATTTGTAAAAAAAAAAAAAAAAAAAAGTTGCCGACTCTCCAAATGAGATGGTTTACTCCTAAATATTATTAGGATTTTAAAAGATGATAAACAATTAATAATACTTATGTAGTCAGTTTTTTCTGTATGATTAGGTTAGAAAAACTTCTGTTTCCTGCTCAAGGGCATCTCTTGGGGTTTTAACCCACTCCCCCGAATTAGATTAAATTCATGGCTTCAGTTCTTCAAAACTTCTTGATAAGTTAATATGAGGTCTGATGCCAGCTATATGCCCTGCTGTTCAGAAATCTCTAGTAGAATATTCTGAGCCAGAGGCCACTGTGTCTATCAAGATGACAGGCAGTGTATATAACTTGAAACTTTAAAGGTAGGCACTGCAGGAAATAAGGAATTTAAGCAAAGATTAAACAGTCTATAAATCATCCTGCTTAGTCGTCTAGCTAAAAACTCTTTCATCTAGGAGTCTTCAATATGGATTATTTCTTCTTAAAGTCCTTGTTTAATTTCTGGTCTTGGAATATAATTCTTTGCACTGTTCAAAAATAAGTTAGATGTACACATTTTCTATCATTTACAAAGTGTGAAGATCATTTGATTTTCAAAAACATTTTTTAAATCCAAGTAAGTAATTTTGTAGCATTGAAAGAAATTACTAAAGTTAAATTGAATTATAAATCATTTATTACTCCTACGATTTTGTGACAGATTATTAGAAAGACAGAAATAATTCTTTGGATCCCAGTGTGCAAACACTTCTAGAACATAATTTTGCTGTTTCTTTCTCTCCTCTTTACATCTGGGCTGTTTTTTTTTTTTTGTGGTGGTACTGGGGTTCCTGGAAACCCTTCTACCTCTGGGCTACACTCCCAGACCTATTTTATATTTTTATTTGGAAACAGGGTCTCTTACGCCAGAGAGGCTGGCTTCAAACCTGCGCTATCCTCCTGTCTCCGCCTCCCAAGCACGGGGATTACTAGCGTTTGCCACCTGGCTTACATCTGGGCTT
This sequence comes from Muscardinus avellanarius, assembly GCF_963383645.1. NCBI lineage: Eukaryota > Metazoa > Chordata > Mammalia > Rodentia > Gliridae > Muscardinus > Muscardinus avellanarius. The sequence goes on along the minus strand of NC_137788.1, from coordinate 87,491,109 downwards.
TTCTAAGTGGATATGACATTAACACACCTGAGGAAAGCTGAGGTTTGGCAATCATGTGCACAGGAGGACCTGCTGGCTTTGCTGTGCTGAGTCCAGCACATGAAGAAGCCTGAGTCAGATACAGGGAGGAGAGAACATGAGGGGTGGGGTTAGCCATACAAGCCCAGGCCCTCTGGACCAAAAACTGCAACGTGACTGGTGACCAATGCCATTCAGTACCACTCTGCCTTAGATGACCTGTCCACTCACTGGAAAACCAATTTATCATCCACGGACTCACAAGAAAAACTATTTTTAGACTGGGTGTTGGCAATGCCCATGAACCAAATGTAGACTACCATTTTGGTGTGTGTGTGTGTGTGTGTGTGTGTGTGTGTGTGTGTGTGTGTGTGTGTGTTACTGAGGACTGAACACAGAGGGGCATTCTATCTACCAGTCCTTAAAAAAATGACGTTGAAATAAGAGCTCATTAGGTTGCTGAAAGAATCATACTGTTGCTGAGGCTGTGCTCAAATCTACAGTCCTCCTAGCTCAGCCTCCTAAGTCCTGGGATGACACACATATGCCACCACACCTGGAGACCAGGTGTGAAAATATAGTTTTATTAGAACTCAGCCATATTCCTTTGTTTTTGTATCGTCTAAAGCTACAGTCACACTACAGTGGCCGAGTCCAATAGTTGAAACAGACCCCATGGTCTCAAAATCCTGAAGTGTTTACTACCTTTCCCTTTACAGAAGAAGTTTGCTGACCCTCTCTCTATAAGTATGGAAGAACTGAGGTGATTTGATAAGCAGTAATATATTAGTTTCACAGACTTGTTTAACAAAAGGAAATATGCCTCATTTCTTATTAAACTAATAAATTCCCATGTACATGAAAAAATATATACATTATGTTTTTCTGAGCCAGTAATCTCTTCTGTGGCTAAAGCATTCAGTTTGCATTTTAGAAACACAGTTATGGAGACTGCTAGGCCCATAGCAGTATCCATTCTTTCCTTTTCACATAGCAATATACTTGCAGCTGGGCATGTAGCTTCTCTTTCAAGGATGATGCTGCTGAGCCCCTGTGCCGGTTGTGTGTGGCCACAGGACTGTGTTTTCACTTCTGAATTATGGATGGAAGGGATGCATGCATTTCTTGGACTTTCTCCACGCTTTCTTTCCCCTTTCCACTAACTGGTAAATATAGCAACCTGATTTACTATTTAAGCAAGTAGAATGTCCTAGAGCAGGGAGGAACAAATGAAATTCATTTAACTAGTTTCATAGAACCTTGTCACTTAAAAAACATGTGAAACAGAGGCAACCCCTAAATTGGAACACTCATTTTGGGCTGTTGACATGAGAGAGAAATAAACCGAAGTCTTTCTTAAAGTGAATTATCATCAGATATCACAGTAGGCTATCCTTCTCCTAACTAATGCAACTGTTTTATACAATATGCTTTGGCATCAAAATGATTTAATTGGTAAAACATCGAATGTTGGGTCAAAACTCTATCATACTTTGATAAACTCTGCCCCAATTTTCTGGGTTGGCCAGAGGCTAGTCACTTAGAGTAACTGCGATTTTCTTTTCCTCGATAAAAATATACAACTCCAGATAGGCCCAGCAGGAATTTTGAACACTGACCTTTCTAATTCCTACTTCTCCCAAGTAAGAGGGTTGCAATAACTGGTGATTGCCCTAGGCATGTGTCATTATAGTCCAAGAAACGCTTATATACCAACATAGCGCCTTAGGTAATATAATGGGGAAATAATCAAGGTAAGTCTTTTTAGCATTTGGACAGCTAGGGATAGTTTTCCCTTGAAAAGGCACATACTCCATTTTGAGTCAATTAGAAAAAAAGTAGAGAAAAGGATTTAAGCTATGTTCTGAATATACACTCAATGGTGGCAGCCAAAAAGTGTCAATAAGGTGGACATTCGATGCAAATTTGAGACCTCTCCCAGCCTCCAGAGATGACTCACCAGAACAAGGACACATTCCTGTAATCTCAGAAAATACGGGCATAGCTGATGCCAGGATAGTGACCTTTCCATGAGCAATCCTAGCTACAGCTGAAATTAAATTCAACTATAAAGATACAGTTCCAGGAAATGTAGAAATCTAACATGTGGCAAATAAATTCTAGGGCAAAGACTTAACATTTCCAAATGATAAGCTTCCATGTTTTAAATTTTTATTTTTTATTTTAATTTTTTTATTTTTTGGTGGTACTGGGGTTCCTGGAAGCCCTTCTACCTCCGGGCTACACTCCCAGACCTATTTTATATTTTTTTTATTTGAAAACAGGGTCTCTTAAACCAGCGAGGCTGGCTCCGAACCAACGCGATGCTCCTGTCTCCAACTCCCAAGCGCAGGGATTACAAGCTTGCACCACCACGCCCGGCGCTAAAATTTTATTTTTTGAACAGTTTTGTTACTGAATAAGGAAGAATTCTCAAACAGAAGTGTAAAATTGAAGTCGGCCTGTTTCACCTGTGAATTTCGTATTCAGCCTCCACTGGCCAGTGGAAGTTCTGTCTGGGGTTGTTCCAGGCTCTCTCCCAGTTAATAATTTCTGGATCAGAGCAAGCAGCACGGAAACTTTAGTGATCTGATTGCCTTCTTTCCCTGCTGTACTAAATGCACCACAAGGAAATAAATTGTATCTTTCTTGTTTACCAATGTATTCCCAGAGCTTATCAGAATGCCAGGAATATAACGGAGCTTAATAAATATTTGTTGAAAACAATGAACCTTTAAGCAGAAAATAGTTGGGTGATTTTTAACAAGGTAGAGAATGGGCATGCACAGTCGTGAGACTAGCTGAACGTGTGTATAGGGTGTGCTTATATCAAATAGGTAAATGGCTTAAGCAGCATAAACCCAGAGGTGTATTCAGACGATAATTTTGGGCCATATACCCTTTGGGGTATTTTAGTTTGAAGTAAAGATGTGAAAAGTGCAGGACCAACGATTGGAGATAAAAGCCTTTATTCAGGCCAATCCCCCTGCAAAGGCATACATGGCTCAGGGCAGGCATTTTGAAGCACTTTGATTTTCTGTTCTGTAATATAATTGCCATGGTTATTCTTCTAGTTATTAAATATTCTTCTAGAAAACATTAAAGATGGGGTACTCATGAGGAAAAGAGTTGTGTTTGGATTTCCCAATTTCCAGGGAAGTAATCTTAATAAGGTATTAGAACCCCAGCCTGAGCAAATAAAAGCACAGCTGACTTAAAACAGAATCTAGCTTTCCAGGATGATGTGTATCATTTAAGTGCAATAGGTTATTTGCCTTCTTTAAAAATGTCCATTTGTGCATTCCAAAAGTGAAAGCGAAGAAAATATTAAGGACCGTAACACATTAGAGAAGAAATTGGAAAGATCTTGTGAAACTGAGCTCAAATGTAGGCCAAAAAGTTGAGCACCAGTCCTAGCAAGTGGCCAGCCAACTACACAAATTGGGAAATGTCACTTAGCGCTCTCTACCTGGATCTCATTAGTAAAATTAGAGTGAAATAATTTATAAGGCTGCTATTAGCTTTAAAACTTTTATGAGTTCAGAGCCTTTAAAAACATGGCGTCTTCAGCAGAAAACACCACTGTGGATTTTTTTAAATATTCCTTTTACCTATAATGGAAGCAAGTTAAAAATAATAGACCTAATGTTCACAAATCCATTAAATATTTACCAGTCACTCTCTTGATGATCATTTTGATTCAATACATAGTATATATAAATCATCAATATTTTTGAATTCAAAAATGCTCAGGCAGGAATTTTATAGCCTCTGTAATGGCTTTGAACTAAAGTGTTATTTACCTCCTTGTTTGTGTAAGTGTTTTTATGCTTATCATTTGTCAGTAAGCCTAAGAATCTAAGTATTGCATTATATATGCATGCTAAGTGCTTAGTTTGTCATTATAATTTTCCTTTGGAATTGCAAATTGTATAATGTAGATCATCTAACTTTTCTAGGATTCCCCTGTTTATTGTTTAAATGTTAGTGTCCAGGTAACAGTTGAAAACATTCCTCTATGTTAATATTAAAAATAAAAAGTTATAAACTATAGAAAAGTGTTATTAATGATAAAGGAATATTATAGATATAATATAGATTTATAGATAAGCAATATGATAATACTGCTTTATAACTCTGTACATTTGTTATTTTACTTAATTCTGTTTATATTTCAATTTTCATGAAATGTTATCATTTATTTCTTTATCTAATGACATGTCGCTATCTTTATTTCTTTTTGTAATTTCCCCAAGAATTTATACAGTGTTTCTTTGTTCTATATGTGGTACACTTAACGAATTGGTTATCCTTCTCAATACTGATTTCAGTCCCTGCCTTCTGGACTTCTTGGGTCAGTTTTTGCCAGTTACCTACCCTACAGCATTTCCACCCCCCCATTCTTGTGCAAAAGGACATGGGGTGCAGTTGTGGTCACTGAGATATGAGACAAGATCTTCTAGTAAGATCTTTCTATACTCTTCAGACAAAATAAGAAATTCTTTCTCATGCAACTTTTGGACAACCTGTGGGAGCTCACTGAAGCTGCTATAGATGTCCTGCTAGGCTGGGAAAGTAACTAACATACTGAGGACAGCAGAAAAGAAAGAATGAAAACCCTGAGATTTTGGTAAAATTTGAGAGCTTAAACATTAACCAATTACTTACTATCCTGTCTCTATGGAAGAATTTTTGACATGTGACATAATAAATTTTCCTTATCATTTAAGCTGCTGCTAGTTGGGTCTTCTGTTTCTTGTAGGAGAAACCAAGACATTCATTATTTCTTTACTTCTTATATGCATACATATAAATGTTATCTTCATGTAGATCCTGCATGTAGAATAAAATAGCCAGGCATGGTGACTCACTCACACTTGCATTATCTGGGGGGCTGAGACAGGAGGATGGTGGGTTTGAAGCCAGCTTCAGCAACTTAGTGAGGCTTTCTGCAGCTTGGTGAGACCCTGGCTTAAAATAACAGAATAAAATTGGGCTGGGAGTGTAGCTCGGAGGTCGAATGTCCCTAGGTTCTATCTCCAGTACCCAACACACACACACACACACACACACAGAGAGAGAGAGAGAGAGAGAGAGAGAGAGAGAGAGAGAGAGAGAGAGAATAAAATAACACACCAACGCCGTTCCATTTGAGACAGAAGCTGGTCACAGATGTTAGCATTACCTCCAACAAACCACATAGCAATAATGATAACAGCTTGTGATTATCAAGTGCTTGCAAAGAATAAAAAGAACGTTGTGCTATGGACTCCACATATATAATTCCATTTAATCTCTTTTTAAAATACAGAAAATACGGCAGAGAGACAATAAGTAAAACTGTCAGGTTTCCACAGCTAATAAATGAATTAACTCAAGGTCTGTTTGGAACCAACTAGTAATCGTTATGTTATCTCTTATTAATGCATATGGATATTTAAGATACAGACCATATACGGACCTTGAGCTGTATGTCGCATTGAGATGAACAGAGAACCACTTCATCTCCATGGTCCCTAAGCTTACCACTTGCTGCTTTGTGCACTGACTATACTCAATTTTTGCAAATGTGGGTGTGGAGTATAAACTTATAAGTTAGTAAATAAGTCAGAGAAAAATATTTAAAGGGCAACCAGTAATGTTTTCATTCCTCTACTGAGAAATTTTTACCACATATTCATTGGAAGATTTAAAATAACAGGTACATTACTAGACACAATTAGCTGAGAAATTCCAAATTCCGCTGGACATTACTATAAAGCCCTTATGTACTGCGATTGGAAAGCAGACCACTAAGTTGTATAAAAACACGTCATTCTAAAAACTACTAACCTCCAGGCTAAGAATATAGACTCAGAATAGTAAAGTACAGTCTCTAGGTCAATATTTAATGTCTATAATAAATAAAATGTCACAATAAAAAATTAAAACTCAGTTTTCCTAAGTCATCTTATCAGAAACTAATGATGTGCTTTGCTCTACTTGGTGGACATGTTCTCTAAAGCTGATTTAAATTTTTACATATTATTTTCCATATACTTTTGATGCAAACAAATAATTCACATAACTTCTATAAAAGTAGTAAAGCATGAAAATAAAGGAGGGCTGGATGGTCCAATCAGCTTAGGAGGAAGAATACCACCAATACCCAGAGTCTGTGTCCAGGCCTCCCACCAGGTATCATCTTCCCACTAACCTCAACAGGTAACTAATATCCTGGATGTTGGGTTTCTTTGCTATTTTCTTTAAAAATTGGTTTTAATGATAACTATATTCATCTCAGGCAGGTATACAGTGGTGCACGACTATAATCCAGGCAACCTGGGAGGCTGAGGCATGAAGATCACAAGTTGGAGGCCAGCCTGAGCAATTTGGTAACACTCTATCTCAAAATAAAAAATAAAGAGAGGGATGTAGCTCAGTGGTAGAACACAGATGGCTTCAATCCCTAGTACTGCAAATAGATAAATAACTACATAAATAAATAAACGTGTCTACACTCTGAGCTTCATCACACGGGTCTCCTGATCTCTGTGGTCTACAGCATGTTCCCTTCACTCAGCCCATGCTTGTTAGGTTCACTGTATTGTTACAAACAGCAATAATGTGTCTATTTTCATGGCTATATAATATTGATTGAATGACTATGTATATTCAAAACACCTCACTTCCCAAATTCTTTCTTGTTAAGGTACCGACAATTGAAAGAGGTGAATAGAAGTCTTTTACTAAGATTGGGTTTTGGTCTATTGGATGTTGTTATTTCAGTCATTTTTACTGTATCCATTTTAAAGTTATTTTATTAAATGTATATGTTAAGAATTATTAAAACTTTCTGGTGAGTTTTTAAATTACTTATTTACTCATCTTATTACGTAAGCTTATTTATTTATCAAGGTTTATGTCATCTTTAGTAGAACAGAATATTTTAAAATGATTTTTTAGTATTGATGCTGGGATTGAAAACTCAGGGATATTTTTAAAAGATGATGATGATGATGATGATGATGATGATGATGTTTGTTAGTATTGATGCTGAGATTGAACGCTCAGGGATATTCTACCTCTGATATACACATCCAGACCTTTTTGTTCATTCATTTTTTATCTCGAAACAGGGTCTCACTAAGTTGCTGAGGCTGGCCTCAATCCTGGAACCATATGTTTTCAGCTTCCCAAGTGCTGAGATAATAAGCATGCATTACCCCATCGAGGAAAAGTATTAATATTTTCCTGCAATATGTATATTTTCATATTTTTTTCAACTTTTCACATCCTTAGGTTTTAGTTGCAGGCACTTAGAACAGCCAGTTTTCAAGTTTGTTGGTTTTGGCTGGCATTTGTCCTACTTCTTGCATAAGCTTCCCTCAAAAACAGATCTTGCCCCAAAGTTCATGTGCTTCATTCTCCCTGAGGGTGCAACTCCAGAGAGACAAAAGTGAAGGAGAAGCAGAGGCTGAGAAGTAATGTCCCTAAGCTTTCCGCTGTTTTGGATCATGAAAAAGATTTTTAACTGTTGCAAAGTAATCTCCTGAGAGGGCACGTGAATCTATTGCAATTTGGAATGCTCAAATAAAGGGAAGGCAAAACAAACAATTTATTTCCTGGCTCCTTCTGTTTTCTGTCCCCCCCCCCCATGAGTTATAGACTGTCTTTGCAGTATTAACTCCACAATAATTTATGTTGCATTTTCTGGCCCCTCCAGATATGTACTGGAGAAGATCAAGGCTCTGTATGTTCAATTCAGCCCATGGACAGACAGTGTCGTTACGTTAGGAGATGCAGTGCATGGAGCTTCCCGGATTCGTGATGAAAGAGATGGCAGCGTTAGTGGCAGCACCCAAGGCTTCACCACTGTGGAAGGCTCAAGTCTTTGCTGGTCTCTTCCTTCATCCCATCATCAAAGAGGCAAGTTGTTGATGTCCAGAGACATGCGTGTGTGCAGGCAGAACTCAGGTTCTGTGTGATCTGAGCCAGGGCATCCACCCCGCACCACTGGGATCTGCTTGTCTTCTGCCTTGTGTGAAAGCAATCATCCTCACTTTTTCTCTTGTGTTGTGTAACTCCAGTCTTCTTTAGGAGGTAGCCAGCCAGTTGGAGCAAATGAAAACCTTAGTGTTAGCAAAGCCAAGTTACAGTTCTTACAGCTGCAGCAGGCCCAGGGCTTTAATTAAAAGATTTGAAGAAGAAAAAGGAGAGGAGGGAGGGGAGAGGACAGGAGAGGAAGAAGAAAAGATGGCATATGTCAGGAATAGGTTTGGAATATTTAAACTGGTAAGGATTCAGAAATTATGTCATCTCTAGGTTTGTCTTACTTTCACCCCCTTTCCACTAACCAAATGTTAGATAATTTCCATTTATTACAGAATTGATTTTTTTTAACATTTATCTTGTTGGGTATACTTTAAAAATTATAGATACTTTTTAACTTCTCCCAAATGCAGTGGGACTAGATTTGTTTTTTGACTTCTAAGATTGATTCTACTTATAGATGGAGCATCATGCAGCAAGATACCAATCCGATGATGAGGCATCTCACAGTTCTGCTTGAAATGCTGGGGGTAGAGGAAGCAACAGTCCACTGCAAAGACTGTAAAAAGAGAACCAGAATACTGATTGTTCAGAACTCCAAAGAGTGTATTGCTAATACAAAAATCCCTTTTAACTGTTAACCAAGAAACATTTTTAGGTGCAACTTGATCAGATGGAACTCAAAAGAAGAAGAGTAAATACATTTTTAAATTAATTAATTAATTAATTAATTTGGTGGTACTGAGGATGGAACCCTTCTACCTCCAGGCTACACTCCCAGACCTATTTTTGTATTTTTTATTTTTAGAAACAGGGTCTCTTAAGCCAGCACGGCTGGCTTCAAACCTCTGTGATCCTCCTGTCTCGGCCTCCCAAGCTCGGGGATGACAAGTGTAGGCCACCACGCCCGGCGAGTAAATACATTTTAAACAAGGATTAGTGTCAGGGGTGGGGGAGAGCATTGTATTTTAAGACTTGCACAAATGTGGGGATACTGGAACTTTGGAAGAGAACAAATAGTGGATGGAAATAAGGGGAAGGGAGAACAAATACATTCATGAAGGATTTGTAAAGGCTTCTAATGACCCTTTCCTGATAAGCATTATGTCTACCACTAAGTCAAGGCATTCTATTAAAAAGGAACTTTTTCAGTTACGTGAACTTTTGCCCAAAGCAGAGTAACTGAAGATATACTGATAATAGCAACTAATTATACTGATAATAGATGTACCCAGAAGAATGCCGGGAAGAATGTAAGACTTGATACGTCTAGAATCATTTTTCATCAACATAGGAAAAGTAGTTGGTGATACAGAAGTTTGAGAGGACAATGAGAAAAATAGTGGCGGTGTAATCAATACAGTTCTTCTCCCCGCTTTTCCAAGGCCCCAGAGGTTGCTTCCCAGCTAATGGAGGGGCGCTGAGTGTGATTTCTAGGCTGGAATTCTTGATAGGAGGCCTGGTGAGAGGGTAGGGGGAAATGTGTTTAGACTGTAGAATATGGAGTAGAGAAAGATTAGAAAGTCAGGATCCAAGGGCGAGCCTGGAATCAAGCCAAACAGTCTACCAACAAAGCCATCTGTGAGTCAAGATGTTGAGACTGGGACAAAGACCAGGAATCTGGGCCCTGAAGTAATTGTTGGCAAGTTTTATTTGATCTTATAGGAAGTAACTGGCCCAGACACTACCCACCTCTTCAATTCATTTTTTTATTATAAAAAGATAAAAATGTAATTCCAGTGTTTTTTTCTTACCCATGCATGCTGAAAACTGTCACCTTTATAACTGCAGCCCTGTCTTCTGAAATCCAGGTCAGATTCCCACCTGGGTATTTTACAAGCAGTTTAGAGCTAAACTACAAAACGATGGTCATTATCTTTCAACACAAACTTCTTCATCCATTTAAAATCTAGAGCCTTGAACATTGCCACGTACCAAGGATTCTGAGGTACAATTATGTTGGATTACTCTTCCTTCATGACCCTCACATTTAGTTAATTACCAATTAGACTTTGTGAACATCTCTCAGTTCTCCTGTCACATCTTCATTTTTTCCATTCTTGGGTTCATCTCATGTTCTAGTCCCATCTTCACATCTTGTCCTTAATATTAAAATCTGCTCCCATACTTCGTCTTTCTTTCCCTCCAATTCAATTCTTCATATTGGTGGAATTTCTGTTTTGTTTTGTTTTCTGTGAAACCAGTATGTTTGGGACAAATCTTGACTGAAAGGATTTGATGCTTATCATTTCCTGTATACGAGATAATGGAGGAGAGAGGATTATTTAAATATCATTAATAAAACTGGGTATGGAGGTGTACACCTGCAATCCCAGCTCTTGGAAAGCTGAGACAGGAAGATTGAAGATTTGAGGCCAGCTCAGCAACTTAGTGATACCTGTTTCCAAACAAAAAATAAAAAGGACGGGGTGTGAAGCTCAGAAGTAGAATGCCCCTGGGTTAAATCCTCAGTACCACAATATACATATACATATAAGCCATTGATAAAAATCATATAAAAAGTACATGAAACTATAGTGAATTTTATTAGAAGAAAAATGATGGAGGAGTAACATATAGGTGATAAATCTATTCTCAAACCAGTAATCAAACAGTGAGATACTGAACAAACTAGAATTAGATAACTATAAAATATAATAGAAAGTTTCTTTATAGAAAATGATTTTTATAGAAAATGTACTAAGAACAGGAGAAAGTATGAATAAGTGATGTAACGAATAAGTGTTGTGTTGATTATATAGTATAAATTGATTTGATTTTAGGTTAAGTCTTTTATATATACATAAATAATACATAAAGATATATATCTATGGCTGGGCACAGTTCTGCATGCCTGTAATTTCAGTACTTGGGAGGCTGAGACAGGAGGATCATAGGGTCAAGGCCAGACTTAGCAAATTAAGTGAGACCCTTACAAAATAAAAAAAATGGCTGGAGATGTAACTTGGAGAGAGAATGTCCCTATGGTGAATCCCCAGCACTAAAACGAACAAACAACCAACCAAACAAAAACTCAAATAGAAGGAGATGTGTGTGTCTCTCTGTGTGTGTACTTTAATAAGTATGTCTTAATTTTTTATTTTATAGCTTTTTTTATCATTAAGCATCCTTAATTTTGGTGTAGCAAAATGTTTTATTTAATACAATTAAACAACACATAAAATGTATTAAGAAAAATGTATTATTTAATACATAGATATATGTATGAATTCTAAAGTGTAATTCTAATGTTATACACTTTGTAATTTTTTCCTTCATGTAAAATTAATGCTGTGTCTTATTAATATATCTTTGCCTCTTCCAACAACAACAACAACAAAAAATTGTATTTTCTTTCTTTTTTGTGTGAAACTGGGGATTAAAACCAGGGAAGTTCTACCTCTGAGCTACAACTCCAGTTCTATTTTTTATTCTTTATTTTGAAACAAGGTCTCATTAAGTTACAAAAGGCCTCAAAAATAGCTGAGGCTGGCCTCCAATGTTGGACCCTCCTGTCTCAGCCCCTCAGGCACTGGGATTACAAGTATGTGTCACTACACCTGGATTATATTTTCTTGATTTTTATTATTTTAATTGTAAAATATTGATCTACATTTTTTTCTGAAACTTGCAAGGTAGGTGTCAACAACTGTAATTTTTTTCAGGTTGATATTCAGTAGAATTGGTAACATTTATTCCTCTCAATGGAACTGGTAACATTTATTCCTTATGGCCCTGTGGCCACATGAATGTGGGATGGCTTTTGAATTCTCATCTGTTCCTTTGGTCTATCTGTCTGTTATTTTGACAATACTCTACACTGGTAATTACCACAGCTTGAGAAAAACTGCTAATGAAAGTCATTCTGTTTTGTTCTTCTACAAGACTACCCTGGCTATTCTTAAACCTTTGTAATTCTATACAGAATTTTGAATCACCTGATTAATTCACAACAGAAGACCTCATCTGTTCCTAGCTTGCTAAAAGTTTTTTTTTAATGAATGGCATTTGATTTTTAATATATTAATAGAATTTTATTTTTTTCTCTTTTTTTACAGTTAATGTCAGTTGCATTGATTTATTTTTTATTGCTAAAACACCATTACATAACAGACTCATTTTAATATAATTCTATATAAGTTTGCTGATACTTTTGTTTCACAAAATTTTTTTCACATGCATTCATGAAAAAGATTGATTTGTGATTTTAGTTTTCTGTATTATTATTGCCAGATCTTGTACTAAGGTTATATAAGCCTCATTAAAAAAATAAGAATTGTTTCCTCTGTTTCTTTTTATCCTTTACAAGGATTTATGCAGGATTAGGCTATTTCTTCATAAATAATTTGGAGAATTCCTTGGTGAATTCAATTTGAGAGGATGTTTCTTTGTGGAAAAAATTGAACCAGTTTTGAATATGTATAATAGCATTATTGAAATATTTGTGTAATATTCTGTCAACTTTGGTAAGCTTTTTTTCAAGAAATTTCTCCATTTCACTTAAATTGACAAACTTATTTGTATAAAGTCATTCAAAAATTTTCTTCATTGTGTGTGTGTGTGTGTGTGTGTGTGTGTGTGTGTGTGTGTGTATTTGGTGGTACTGTATTAGTAGGACCCACAGTGATGTTCTTATTCTTGTTGTTCCTATTCCTATTCTTATTCTTATTCTTGTTGTTCCTAATCAAATAAAAGAGTATTCTTTTATTTGATTAACCTTGACGATAGTTGGAAATTTTATTATTCAGAACCAAAAACCAAGTTTGTACTTTGTTGTTGAATATCTTTGCAGTATGTTTGCTTTCTGTTTCAATGATTTCTGTTCTTTCCTTTATAATTTTATTAAATCTATATTTTTGTGTTTAGTGTGCTGTTCATGGTTTCAGCTTCTTGAAATAAAAAAGCTTAGATATTGGTTGCCAACCCCTTTTCTTTAAAAACATAAGCATTTAAGACCATAATTACGTTTCTGCATTATAAAAGTTTTCATATGCTGCATTATTATTTAGCATGTAAGTTTCCTTAGAAATTTCATCTACTACTCTTGCCTTATTGAATAGTAACTTGGCAGCCGGGCTTGGTGGCACATGCTTATAATCCCAGTCCTTAGGAGGCTAAGACAAGAAGGATCATAGGTTTGTGACCTGCCTAAGTTACGTACTGAGGCCCTCAACAACTTAGTGAGACCCTGTTTCAAGAATAAAGAATTAAAAAAAAAAATAGGGCTGGAGGTGTAGCTTGGAGGTAGAATGCCCCTGGGTTAAATCCCCAGTTTAAAGAAAAAAGGAAAGAAAAGAAAGAAAAAAATAAATTGGTTAACTTTCAAAAGAGTTGGAGATTTTCTAGTTGTCTATGTTATTACTTTATAGTTTAATTCAGTAGTGGCTAGAAGCCTCGTCTCTGTATTATAAATTATTTGAAATCTGTTAGCTTTGAGTACATATTCAATGTATTTAAAAACAATGTATCTTTGTCATAACGCATGGGAATTTATGATAATAACTCCTTCATTGTATTATCTAGATATTGTATAGTCTTATCAAGGTTTTGCTCATTTGTTCTATTGGGTATGAATATTGGTGATTTAAATTCTCTCGTATGTCTTTGTAATTATTTCTCTTTTGCATGTGTCAACATTTGTCAGTCTTCTATTATCAATCTATAGTAACATAGGTATTATTAAGAGTATACAAAATTATAATTGTATATGCTTTTGTTGGTTTGAGCTTTTATTAGTGTTAAATATTTCTCTTTTCCCTTTGAAATTCCTCTAGCCATAAAATCTGGTAGCTCTTACAATCATGTAATGTCCGGCTTCCTTTTGCATGATGATTTTATTACTATTTATAACATTTTTCATATCCATTCTTTGGGAGCTGTTATACTTAAACTATATCTCCAGTAAACAGCATAGATAGGTCCATTTTGAATCTTTTAATTAGAATATTTAATTTCTTTATATTGTAGTTGCTGATGGTATTATAAAATTTGTTTTCTATATAAACTTATTTTTAACTCTATTTAATGTAATTGCTGATGGCATTATAACAATTTTGTTTTATATATAAACCAACTCTTTTTTACTATTCTATTCCCCCTCGAATATTTGTACATTATTTTCCTTTTTTGTTATCATAAGCATTAAAATATACATTCTTTTTTTTTTTTCCCGTGGTCCTGGGGTTCCTGGAAGCCCTTCTCCCTCTGGGATACACTCCCACGGGCTACACTCCCAGACCTATTTTTTAACTTTTTTATTTGGAAACAGGGTCTCTTAAGCCAGCGAGGCTGGCTCCGAACCAGCGCGATCCTCCTGTCTCCGCCTTCCAAGCGGGGATTACAAGTGTGTGCCACCACGCCCGGCAAATATACATTCTTGATTATAAATTATTCATTTTTCACTGCCCAGGCAATGCAAGTTTTTTGCCAGGCTTCATGGCACATGCCTGCAATCCTGGTACTTGGGAGGCTGAGACAGGAGAATTGTAGGTTCGAGGACAGCTTCAGCAACTTAGTGAGACGCTCCATAAGCTAGTGAGACCCTGCTTCAAGTGCTAGGGGTGTAGAAGAATGAAAAGTGGAATGCCCCTGGGTTTAATCACTACTTTCACACACACACACACACACACACACACACACACACACACACACACAATTCTTTTTATTTAAACTCTGATAGCAACATATTCTTATTTATTTACCTGAAAATTATATTTGTTCTTAATTTGGGAGGATATTTTATCTGGAAATAATATTATAATGAAGCATTTGAGATAAAATATCATTGGTTTCTGATTTCATTGTTTTGTCCAATAACATACCATGATTCTTGATCTTTTTGTAGAAAACGTTTCTAAATTATTTGGACTGTTTTTGTAACATTATGTATGTTTCTAGACTTAAGCAGTTTAACCGTTTTGTGTCTACATCTATTTCTTGCTATATGTTTATTCTGTTTTCCAGAAGAGTCTAACCCAGGGTTGATCTTTTGTATACTTTTGGAAAAGGTGTGACAATTATGTACTCAAGAACTACTGTGCCCCATTCCCCCTCTGCCCTTCTTAAGGGACCAGTCACGTACCTACCAGATGGTCTGATAATGTCTTATATTTTGCTTGGGCTTTCCTCTCGTTCTTTCTGTCCTATGCTCCGGTTTTCATGATTTCATTAATGTATTTTGCATTCTATCATCTACAATATACTGCGTGTAGTCTTTTATATCTATCATTACAGTTTCTAATATTGATTGTCTTGTTTTCAAGTCCTAAAGTTTCCATTTCTTTTAATATTTTCATGCTTTTCTTCGTGCATTATACCTCACATCGTAATGTAGTTCATAGTGCCAGAGCTCTACATGTGCACATTCTAATTTGTAAAATTCTCAATATTGTCATTCATTTTCTCCATCTTTCTTTTTACTTACTTTAATATATTATTCATACTTCCAAAGCTTTACTTGTTAATTTCTAACATATTTATCAACTATTCTTTTAATTTTTATTGTTGTACTAGAGGTTGGATTCAGAGCCTTGTGCATGCTGGGCGAGCGATCTATCACTGAACATTGCTGTAGCCCCTCTTTTTGTTAATTCTTAATTTTGTTTACAAAATGATTTTTCCAGAGACCTGAGAGAAATTTCTACCCTTTTACAAAAGAAGTATTACAAATTTTCTGAAATGTAAACTAATAAAAGAGATACAATGGGCCTATTCAGATAAGAGGAACTTGGTATTTTTTTTTTTTTTAAGAAAAATCTTTGGGAGAATGAGAAGATGCAAAGCGGTAGGGTAGGCAGACTCTTTCTGCCACCAGTTCAGTCATCACCTATGGGAATGAGCAGACAATTTTACTTTCTTTGATTCTCAGTTTCCTCAGCTTTAAGATAAAATATTCCTTCGTTCCTAAATTTAAAAAATTAAATAACATTAAAAGCACATGTGCAAAGCATCAATTACTTAGAATGGGCCAGAATAATATTGATTTCCTTCCTTTTTCTCTGATTTTGGTGATTTATGTTTCCAAGATCTTCTTAAGTTGATTTTGTTACTATAATAGATTTATATGTTAATTACTTTTTAGGCAAGTATCTTTTGTGAGCTGTGTCTATCAACTAATAAGTAAATAGTGAAAGTCATGGTGCACATCCAGCACTCGGACAGGCACTGTGCTAGGTACTAGTGTCCACTTATTTAATCTTCCTTTAAGCATCTGTGATTACCTTCTGTCTTTCATCTATAATATTCACGACTGACATCATTTTATTGGCTTGCATTTTCTGCAGTTTATCTCTTTTGAAGAACTAGCATTCAAACTTATTTATCATTCAACTGTTTTTCTTGTTTTAAATTATTAACTAACAATGCATCTTTATTAATTCTTTCTTGCTTTTCTTATCCTCATTTAAAAGAATTATTGTCAGCTTCTTGGATGATTCATTCATTCATTTTCATTCTTTCTTGTTTAAAATAAAGTCACTAAAGCATTCAATTTTCTTCTGAGTATAGGTTTGGCGGCATCCTACTAGTTTTAAATTTTCTGTAAGCATAATTTTGATTTGTATCCATCTGACTTAGGGAGATTTTGTTTTCCTTTTACAGTAGATGATGCTACTGGCTGTGTCAGCCTTCTGATGCAGAGATCTAGCTTGTTGTTATTGTTGCTGTTGCTGTTGTTTTAAGCTGTACACATGGTTACCAATCTAAAGACTACCTCTTCTCAGCCTGTCTTGAAGCTAGGTGTTGTCATGCTACTAAATTTCAAGAGCAGAGGTGAGTAACAGTGGTAGGATGATAGCAATGAAAACTCTGAAAGGCAAAGTATCTTTCTCTAAGTGCCAGAAATACAGCCCTGAAGGAGAGAGGGGCACTGCATCTGCCTTGGACTCTCCAGTGGTGATGGCCTGTGGAAGAGTGTAATAAGCAAATGGAAGCCTGGGTCCCTGATGCAATGATGCTGCCATGACTATTCTGATGATTTATGGAAGAGTTGTTCCTGAGGGAGATATGAACTTCTCTCGCATTTAAGGGCCAATCCTTTAAGACGCTGCATCAGTACCTGTAATTATAGCATATTAATAAATGTTAGGTTCATTGTATCACTATCAAAGCATATACAAATTATGGTAGTATTTCTGCCTAGGATATGCCAAGCTGTTTTAATTTGCCTAATAAAAAATTACACTTTATAAATATTTCCTGTATTCAGTTATATAAGTACTCTATAAATACTTTTTTGTTTTCAGTCATGTAATTGTATGTATACCTAAGTTTTGTATATATTTATGTATTATTCAATTCAGATAATTAGGCATGTTACTACTTTCCATATTATTCCCTAAAAACACTACTTCTATGGAATATGAGTAGGTTCATCCCAAAATAAAGAAGTTTAATGGTCCTTATATGCTCTGCTTTTTTATTTAATTGTGGTTAGTTAATAAATAACAGACTCTGGACCAGATTGTTTGAATCCTTCCTCCCCCAATTTCCTGAGTGTGTGGGAGTAAATTATTTAATCCCGCCTTTCCCTAGTCTCCATGTCAGTAAAACAGGGGGAATAGCAGTACCTGTCTTAGAGGACTCTTAGGAGGCTTGGAAAACAGACACATGTTTAGCAATTACAACAGTTCTTGGTAGAGTGTAAGCATTCTTTTCAAAGGCTATGTACTCTTGCATAGCATGTAAATGGTAGAATAATAGGATCTGCTTTGTATTGCTTATCTCAGCATCTACTCAATTTACTTGAGTAAGGATATCTTGGACATAAACAGCTGAATATATACAAATATAAAGATTTATTGAACTCAAGTATACATATATGTATATATATATTATATATATCATGCGATATTGATTTTGGAAATGTTGACTTAGTTTACTCAGATCCATTGCTTACAGGGAATTCTTCACCTCTAACATAGGACACAAGATGACCACGTAGGAGATCTTTGCCCTCCTTAGAATTGACACTCATTCTGTGTGTGCACGAATGTACGTGTTTTGGGGTATGGATGATTCATGGAATTTAACTGATTTTTGTACTTCTCCATATGTATTTTTATGTTTAACTGACTCAAAACATTGACTCAGTTTTATTCTGCATGTCTTCATTAAGTGTGTTGGAGGGTCAATAGATATCAGTTCTTTTAACATTTTTAATTTACTTTACAGTGCTTTCTTAAGTTTTTCTTACTATCCCATTTAAACATTGTTTCTCTATATAGCTTTCCTTTTCTGTTTGATAGAAACCACTGCTTTCTTGAGCACTTTGTGAATATTGATTGTCTTCTAATATTTCCTTCAGATTCCTACAGCACATTGAAAATTCTTCTGCTACATCACACAGCTTCTGCTTCCTATTCTATTGTTTCATATTGTGATTTCCCATGGTTTTGTGTGTTATTTCAGGTTTGGTTTTTCTTTTAAAAATCTTCTCCCTCTCTTACAAGACGAAATCTAACCAAACTTCAAGTGTGTGTTTAGATGTTGAGCACAATTTCTGATCCCAGCAACTTCTCTAGCAGTGATTCTGAATAACCTTTACAATGTCAATTTGATGATGATAAGGATGTATATATTTCCCATGATGTCACAATTACTCTCAGATTTTGCTACTTCCTCTTGTGAAAATATTTTTGCATACCTCTCACTGATACTTTAATACTTAATACCTTAAAACAATGCAAACATCTTTTTGTAAAATATAATTGATCAGAATGTAATGTTACCAGACATTTTCTGAATTCTAATACTGTCCCCTGGAATTTACTTATATTTTATACCTTTGACAACCACTGACCTATCTCTAGAATGCTTTTCCTATTTGTTCCCATTTTTTATTATATTTGATGTTTCTACCTGAATATGGAAAAGTGTAAGTGGGAAATGAAAATATTCAGTCCAATTCAACTAACAGTAGCCGAGGAATAGTGAATAGAAAATGGCATTTTTCTGAATGAAAATAGACTCTAGGGATATATTTCAGGGTGTTTCAACAAATCAAAGTTGGGCATGACAACAGTTGATTTCTCATAACCATAATTCTAACTCACCATAGTATAAAATAACTACCATTTCCCTAAAAAATATCCTATTTATTTTCTTGTACTCAAAATATTACCCAATATCATTGAGTTTCTTCAAGTCTTCCACACCTCAGAACAATGGAAAGAAAAAAAAAACTATCTCAAGAACCCACATGGTACAGTGTGAAAACCAAGATACTTAAAAGCCAACTTTGTGGCATCAAAAACTAAATATGAATATTTGATTTATTTGAGTATTTATGGAATTATTGTATACTGTAATCATATTTTTGAAGTGTTTCAGAAATTAAAATAAGTTAAAAAAAAACTTTAGCCTGTGTTTTTGGGCTAGGACTAACGTGATACCCACACCAGACAATGGCATGAAAAGAAATCAAATTTCAGACAATATTGCTAATGAATATAAAAATAAAAATCTGTAAAAACTGGAATTGCTAGTGTCTACTTATTTTTTCTTCTCTAACCTTTATTTGTACACTACTTTTTTATCTTGTGGTACTGGAAATGGAACCCAGGGTCATTCTACCTCTGAGCTACACCCCTGATGTATTTTTTAGTTTTTTATTTTTTATTTATTTTTTTAAACAGGACCTCACTGAACGCCGGGCATGGGAGGTGGAGCCAGGAGGATCGCGCTGGTTCGGAGCCAGCCTTGCTGGCTTAAGAGACCTTGTTTCCAAATAAAATAAATATAAAATAGGTCTGGGAGTGTTAGTCCGGATGTAGAAGGGCTTCCAGGAACCCCAGTACCATTAAAAAAAAACAAACAAAAACAAAAAAAAACAAAAACAAACAAACAAACCTAAAAACAGGACCTCACTGAGTTGTGAAGTGCCTCGCTAAGTAGCTGAGGCTGTCCACGAACCGCAATCCTCTGGTCTCTGCCTCCCCAGTGCTGGGGTTACACGCGTGCACCAGGACGTCGGGCATGGGCACTGTTTTTATTTAAGTCTGCGACATCATTTACCTCTTGCTTTCCATTCATTTCATTCTTTCCTATGTCAGATTCTTAACACCTATTCACCTGGATTATTATAATTTTCCATTTGTTTTCACACTTTCTCTTCTTCCTTTTCACTGCCCTCCCAACAAAGTATCCTTCCCAAAGACCACCATGTTGATCCAGAATTTGAGTGTTCAAGGACTTGTGGTCATTTTACAGGTTTATTTAATACAATTAGCACTCCTTAGCCCAACATTTGAAAATTCCCATTAGCATTCAATTTACTTTTTTAGACTTATATCACACACATTCAGGGCAAAGTCATTATCTTGTTCTTTCCTTTTTTTTTTTTTTCAAACTAGCCTTTTTTCTTTGGAAGATACAGGAGTTTTTAATAAAATAGGCCCTTTATGTAGACATATGAAGATGAATCCAGGAATATTCTACACCAAACTAAATCCTCACCCCTTCTTATTTATTTATTTTGAAACATGATCTCATTAGGTTGTGGAGGCTGGCTTCTAACCAGCAATCCTCCTGCCTCAGGCTTCCAAGTACTGGGATTACAGGTAGGCTCCAACATACCTGAATTCATTGTTATATTATAATCAATATATTTTAAAGTGTTTCTGGATGCATTTTAAGTATGTATCTTAGTTTATACAAATAGATAATGCATACAGGTCTTGATGTTATTGTTCTCAGCTCCTAGCCCACTACCCACCTCTCCCCATACATAACAGATAGATTGATTGTGATAGCTACATACACGAGCAAAGCACAATTTAAATATTTTGCTTCAATGGTCCCTCTCTCTTTCTTCCCCAAGTCCCTACTCAGGTGCACTGTTGTACTGATCATTCTACATCCTCTACAGCCCCTTTGGTTTCCAGTTTTCTCTCCAGCTTCCACGTATGAGAATAAAACATTCAACCCTTGACTCTCAGAGACTGGTTGATCTCATTTAACATAATATTCTCTAGTTTCATCCATTTTGCTGCAACTGACATAATTTTGTTCTTCTTTATGACTATAATTCCATCGTGTATATGGATCACAATTTTTTGTGTGTGTTATTCATTCATCCGTGGAGGGGCATCTAGGTTGGTTCTGTAGTTTGGCTATTATGAATTGTGATGCTATAAACATGGGTTTATAGGTATCACTATAGTATTCTGACTTTAATTCTTTTGGAAAAATAGTAAAGAGTTGTATAGCTTGGTCACATGGTGGTTCCATTCCTAATATTTTGAGGAACCTCTATACTGTTCTTCACCATGGTTGTACTAATTTGCAGTCCCATCAACAGTGTATAATAGTACTTATCTCTCCACATACTTGTCAATATTTGTTATTATTTGTACTTTTGGTAATTGACATTATAATAGACTTATAATGTAGAACGATGGAATCTCAGTGAGGTTTTGATTTGCTTTTCCCTGATTGCTAAAGATGTTGTTGCTCTATCTTTCTAAAACTAGTGCTTTGAGCCAGACGGGGTGGTCCAAACCTGTAATCCTAGTGCTTGAGAGGCTGAGGCAGGAGGATTGCAGGTTTGAAGCCAGCCTCAGCTGCTTAGTGAGGATCTCAGTAATTTTGCGAGACCCTGTTTCCAAATGCAAAAAATAAAATAGGGATGGGGGTGTAGCTCTGAGCTAGAATGCTCTTGGGTTTAATTTCCAGCAGCACAAAATAAATTATAAATTAATAAATAAAATAGTGCTTTGTTGTAAATAAAATAATGTTAGCCTATAAAAACACCCTTATTTTCTGATTTTAATCTCCTAACTTTATGATTCATGATATTTATCTTAATACTTATCATATTGTACCTTATATCAAAGCTAAATATAGCCTTTGTTAATTACATATTAAGAACGTAATAGAAGACACTAGGCCTTATTATCTTTCTATGGAAGTTTCATGACTTCTTAATAAGACTGCAACATAAGAGCCTATGTTTAATGATTTTCTGTCTTCTCCTCATTTAACATAGTATTTTATACACATACAATTTATATGATTAATAGATGTTGATGGTGGAATTAGGTATGTTGACTTGTAGATTAAAATCTGGTATGTTTTCTTCTTTCTCCTGATGCTGACTTCATTGGGAAATATCTGAGCTTATTTTTCATTTCTGGATAAAGCATCTTTTAAACTGACACTAAATCATCACATTAAAATGTACATTTCTGATTCTGTAATTTCCTTATCCAATGAATAATAGAAGTATTTTCACAATTTTGGTTAGTTCACGATTATCCTTACTTATTCGTCTTTGATCTTCTTTCTTCCCTCCCAGTTCCACATTTTCTGATACTGTGCTTCTTCTATTCAGTGGAAGGAAAGGACTTCCTCAATTAATTAATTAATTAAAATGTGGGTTTCATTTTATAACTTATAAATTAGATTAATTAGTTAATTAATTTGGTACTGAGGCTTGAACCCAAAGGCATTTTGCTCCCAAATATTTCCTTGACTCTTTTAAGTTTTTTTTTATTTTGAAATAATGTCTCATTGAGTTTCTGAGGCTGGCCTTGAACCTGTGATCCTCCTACTTCAGCCTCTTCGGTACTGGGATTCCAGGTGTCGTCCACCACATAGAGCTTCTGTAGTTTGTATAACCATAAAACTGATTTTGTATATTTAAATTTTTCTCTTATCTAATACATATACAATTTGGGATGCTGAAGTTTCTATACACTCAAGAGAAATGGTATTTATTTTCTTATTTTTTGTAAAACATACAACATTAATACAAATATATACTCATACACTTGGAGACAGGAGACATAATTTTTTATTCTGCCCAGAAAATTTGTATGTTCAATTTGATTGCATAAAATTGATGAGCTTAAAAATACTCATCTAAACATTTCATTAAATATTTAGGCACTTTCACTCTTTCTTTTATTATTCAGGTTGATGTTTCAGAAAACATATCCTTAAAAGGCATTATAAAAATATTGTGTATCAAAATGTTTGATACACAATAAATTTCACTTAATGTTTCCAAAGAATTTGACATTATATATTTATATACTAGGAATATTAATGTTGAGTCTAAATGTTAAAAACATAAAATTAGTTTATAAAATACCCAAAATGGCATCTTCTTACTGTATCTAATTCATACTATATAAAACAATAAGACCCACATTTTTCATTAAATTTGAATAATCATTATGTCTAATAGATTTATAATTAATAGATTTATATGCATTTAAAATTAAAATATGTATTAGGTACCTTCTGTGTGCCAAGCATTGTACAGTTGAAGATGAATAGTTTCTTAATAAAAAAATACCAACAACCTCAGTTTTAATTTTTAAGAAAATATTTACCAGGAAAATATAATCAATAATTTGTCTCTCAACCTCAGAACAATTAAATTATCCCTGTTTCCAAATACCCAATTGGAGAGTTTCCAACTTTTCTACGTCTCTGTTGTATTATGAATAATGTTTCTAACTCACTAATTTTGCTGCTAATCAAACACTTAAAAGAGATTTTTCATACTTTCAGATATGCTTTGAAAAAAAGCCCTCCCAACATATGCACCAGAGAATTATTAGTTCATTAATATACAGTTTTTCAAGTCTTAGATGCATGGTTCATTATGTTACCTTAGAGATAAAAATACAATTTTACAGTTAGATGACAGTAAAAAGAATTAGAATTAACATCTGATTATGAGTTTTAAATTTGAAATTAATCTACAGTCATCTCAAATTTAAATATTTCAAACCAAAACCTTCCTTTAATAATTTATCACAAACAGTATTTACAACCTAAATTATATCCATTTATAGTAATTCTTTCCAAAAGCATGAAGCGTTTTGGGATTGTTAATAGAATTTTTGTGTTTTAGCATATAGGCTCTAAAACAAATACACGTAAAATGCCATGCAGTCTTTGCATTTTAGAATTGCTAACAATGATTTTTATTTGGTTGATTTTCAATCCATTTATAGTTTGTGGCTACATATTTTGATGAAAAATGTATTGCCTATAATCAGTGATATACTATACCACTATATATCACAGAAATACATATAGTATCAATTCTGGCCGTAAAAATGCCTCTTTGATAATACATGCCACAAAAGACCAACTCAGGAAATTTAACTAAATATTAAGCCTTCTAACTATTTTTTACCTAATTCAAAAAGGCTCCCAGTAATTTTTATGAAGTTTTTTAGAATAACATGTTCAGGCCGTATGCTTGAATAATTCTTACCTCAGATCATCCTTCTAGGAACGGACTCACCCTCTGAATCTGCTTTCTTAGCACTGACTCTGGCCCTAACTGTCTAGTACTCATTGGCTTTCTAACTCTCTAGCACGTACTTTCTAACCTGTTTACTAGGCATGGAACCCACCCATTCAATATCATTTGCCTACATGCCTTATAAATGTAGTAAGCCCCATCAAGATTGTTATCTCTTAGCTCCTGTAATGCTCTCGTTGCAATTACAATGAACAATTTGCAGAAAACTGATAGAAGGTACTCAAAAGAGATTCAGAACTAAAGTGAGAAAGGAGGCAGGTTTTATTAATTTCCTTTTTCATCCTGGCTAAACAATCGCTTCAGTTCCTAGCTGAACTTTTTTCCTAAACATCATTTTTTTTATCACAAGGAAACATTTAAAATATATAAAATATTCTGATGTTTAATATCAATCAAAATGTGAAAAACATCTCTAGATTAAGAAATTTAAAAGAAAAAAAATCATATGCATACAAATACATGCACAAAAAATTACTGAGGAAAGTCAATATAATCAAAAAGAAATCTAGGATATGAAAGGATAAATTTCAAAAGCTATACACCTATTTATTCAATGTATCATGGAAGAGACCAGGATGATTATTAAAGTTATATAATCAAAGAATTTTATTTTTTGGTCAAGAAAACTTGATGTTATGCCATCATATGGAAATGGTAAACTGCAAAAGAGAAGTATTGCTGTTTATTTTGTATTTGAGAATACAGAACATGATCTCAAAAAAATTTTTGGAATACTGGAGAAAGCTGCTGAAAATAATGGACATAAGTAAGATTTTTTTATGACTTTTTGTCAAATCTCTCCCCATTCTAGTACAGATTGCTCCCAAAATAATAATCCTAGCACATGGTCCTTACTAAGTTATCTTTGGGCAATTTCATAATTTTTTTAAACTAGCCAGGCATGGTGGCAAATCCCTGTAAGTCTATTATTTAGTAGACTGAGACAGCCTCAGTGGCTTAGCCAAACCCTGTTTCAAAATAGTAAGTGAAAAGAACTAGGGATATAGTTTAGGGGTAAAATTCCCCTGAGTTCAATCTCAGTAGTTTAAAAAACTGCTCTTGACCCATGAGTGTTACTGTAAGCCAAATCCTATTTAGCTTTCTAACACAGCAACTTTGCCTTTGTTGCCACACCTTAGAATATGTTTCACCTTTTGTAAAGTCTTAAATGTCTTCTCCTCCCTCCTCCTCCTCCTCCTCCTCCTCTTCCTCCTCCTCCTCCTCTTCCTCCTCCTCCTCCTCCTCCTCCTCCTCCTTCTCTTCTTCTTCCTCCTCCTCCTCCTCCTCTTTCTCCTCTTCCTCCTTCCTCTTCCTCCTCCTCCTCTTCCTCTTCCTCCTCCTCCTCTTCCTCTTCCTCCTTCCCCCCCTTCCTTCTTCTTCCCAGCTTATTCTAGCCATTTCCTTCTTACAGGTTACCCATATCAAAGTTTCTTGCATCTTCCTGAATTATGTAGGTAGGTCCAAATTTTTCTCTTGCTTGGATTATCACAATAATTGAAAATTATACCTTGAAGGACTACATGTGATATTACTAGATAATACCTAGTAAATTAATGTTACGCATGTCCATTTATAAGTTACTTATTAGAAAGTAACAATTCCTTTGGATAAAAATGCTAATTGTAATTGCTCTGCCATGTCATATGTCATATTTCATATAATCCAAACTATAGCTAAAATATATTATTTTAATGGTATTATGTATGCTTACTTATAGCTTCCAAATTTATAAAGAAAAGATGCATTCTAAACCCAGCTGAAAAACGAGGCCAAATACGAATCACTCCTTTGTCTTCTGTTCTTATTCTTAATAGCAAAATAATATAGTTCTGGTTATGTAGTATTTGATTTGTCTAGTTATCCATTGCTTTGAAATTAAACACTCTAACTCTTACTGTCAGCTGGGCATGGTGGCGCACGCTTGTAATCCCCATGCTTTGGAGGCCAAGAAGCCAGCCGCAGCTACTTAGTGAGGCTCTCAGCAACTTAATGAGACCCTGTTTCCAATTAATATATAAAATAGGTCTGGGTGTATAGCTCAGAGATAGAAAGCCTATGGATTCCACCTCCAGTACCACAAAAATAAATAAATAGATAAATAAATCCTACTGTCATGAAATAGCAACTGCTCAGCTGGCTTGAGGTTTTCAGTCTTGGCTGGGTTCAGCTGTAGATTCTTCTGTTTGTCTTCCTGCTAGACACTTTTATGGGTGAATCAGTTGGAAAATCAGCTGAGGGTAGCAGCGAGATTGGGAGAGATAGGCATCTCTCCTTTTTCCATGCAGTCTCGGGACCTTTCTCCTGATGCTTCTCACATGGTATTTCTATAGGTATAGTTGAACTTTCTGCCTGGAGCAGAGCTCCTATGATGCAGAAGGGGAAACTAAACTTTGTAGGGATCAGGGCAGGACTCACACAATGCTACTCTGACATATTCTTTTGTGTGTGTGTGTGTGTGTGTGTGTGTGTGTGTGTGTGTGTGGGTCTGGGGATGAAACCCAGGGGCATTTGACCTCCAAGCTACACCCCCTGCCCCTGCCCTATTTTTTATTTTTATTTTGAAACAGGGTCTCACTGAGTTGCAGAGGGCCTCACTAAGTAGCTGAGGTTGTCCACGAATCTCGATCCTCCGGTCTCAGCCTTCCGAATGCTGGGATTACAAGCGTGCGCCACCACATCTGGCTCCGACATATTCTTTTGATTATGCACGTTGTTGGTCCAGCCCAGACTCAAGGGGAGAGGACTATACAAGGAATGAATACCAGGAAACTGGTTCACTTCAGGAGCCCAGTGGAATACACAGCCACAGGGCTCAATTTCAATTTACTGAGTTGGCTGCCAGTAATTCAGAACACTGTATCTCTAATTGCTTGGAGGAGAACAAACTTAGTATTCTTGGCAACATGCAAAAATCAAGTAAATGGGAACCATATTCTTTGTTGTTTACAGACCATGACTTGGTTATTCTGTTGACAAATTACCACTTCTCCACACTTAAACTATAATTCCTACTCATGGAAGTTACACTGAGAAACTTTTATTTTTATCTGTGTTAACATCTCATTTGTAATATTGAATTTTAGAATATGATCCCACATACTTTAAATAAATATGCAAAGCACTCATTTTCCCCTACCCAAATATTGTTTTCACTTCCATAATTTTTGCCACCTCAGGAAACAATTTATAAACATCACATAGAAAAATATAACTAATAAAAGTATACCAAGTTATAAAGTTGCCAGGTTAATATTTCAAGGGACCACAACTAGGTGACTTGTTTTTACCCACAATGCAATGATCAGTCCTAAACAATTTATAAAAAAAAAAACTTCAGTGTAAAGTGCAAACTTGAACATCCACTTTGAATTTCAACCTCACCATATCTGTGTAGAAAAAAAAATGTGCTGTTGGCATTGTTTGATTGCACAGATTAGACACTTAACTCAGGTAATCTAAGTAATGTTAAGTAGTCATATAAAAGATACAAAGCTCAGTGTGGTGGCACACACTTGTAACCCTAGTACTTGGGATACTGAAACAGGAGGAGCTGATCAGGGTTCGTGGTCAACTTCAGCTACTTAGTGAGGCCCTGTATAATTTAGTGAGACCCTGTTTCAAAACAAAAAATAAATAAAAAAGGACTCTGGTTGTTGCTGTGTGGTAGGACTTTCACCTCCCACCCCAGGTGAAGAAGAAGAAGAAGAAGAAGGAGAAGGAGAAAGAGAAGGAAATGTAGAAGGAGAGGAAGAAAAGGAGGAGGAGGAGGAGGCAACGATGACTAAGACTAGAAGGGACATGGCTTTGTAAATTCACAGCTCAAGTAAAATTCCCCTGAGACACAACCTGTGCATGTCCCAGGACTGTGCAGTTATTTTTCCTCTGCAATTGTGGACTCAAATTTCTGAACATTATTTTCAATCTCAATTGCTATTGAGGACTTGAATTGATAATTCTGTTTATTATAGTTGGAAAAGTAACTTTGCGATACCAGAATGATAGAATAAAATTTATAAATAATAAAGTAATGATGCTTTTGTGCAAATTATTCACGTACAATAAAAAATAAATAAATAATAAAAAATAGAAAATCGTGCTGGAGGTGTAGCTTGGAGGTAGAATGCACCTGGGTTCAATCCTCAGCAACACACACACACACACACACACACACACACACACACACACAGATACAAATGATAAATAAGGAAAACAAGACTCTCAAGGGATGTTGAACTCATTATAGAGATATGATAGCATACATAGATCCCAGAGATTAAAGGCCGGTGAAGATCTTATCACCTGCCCTTCTGAGAGAGTTGTTACTTAACCACTATTTTCTTTCCACTTTTGCTTTTATCAAGTGCACATATGTAATTCCACTTTTTATATTCTCTATCTTTCAGTTTCTATTTACTCATCTGTCTGGCTATTATTTTCATCTGGGATGTTCATGATGGTTGGGATAAGGTAACTCTTAATTATGCAAGACTCTTCCACATATTGATTGGTCCTCAGATACTAAATGCCTGTAGCATACATGGTCATTGTGACACCTGGAAGTACCCCAACACCTTGCCCACTCCCCTACAGGAGCACTCTGCCCACACTCAGGGAAAACCATATAGGGAAATAGGAGCTTTTGGTTTCCTCTCTGGCTTAGAAATAACTAGCTGTCATGGTATATAACAGATAGGAGATCACAAATCTTAGGTGAAATTCTTAACATATTTATTTGATTGAATAAAACCATAGAGACCATCATTATCCCACAATAGTGCTTCTAGCTATTTCTCAACCTAATTTGAAAACTAATTTGAAAAGATGTCCATACAACTGTCTGCAAGTCAAGCACACGGAAAGCTGTTCAACATTGTTAGTCATTAGAGAAATGCTAATCAAAACCTCAATAAGATATCACTTCATATCTGTTAGCTATAATAAAAAAAGGACAATAACAAATATTGCAAAGGATTTGGAGAATCTGAAACTCTCATATACCACTAGTGGGAATATACAATGCTGCTTTGGAAAACAGTTTGGAATTTCCTGAAGAGTTAAGCATAATGATACCAAATTACTCAGCAATTCTACTCCTGGAATATATTTTCAAGAGAAATGAAGTTCAGGCATCATGGCACACATTTATACACATTAACACAGTACTTGGGAGGCTTAGACAGGAGGATCACAGGTTCAATGACAGCTTCAGCAATATAGCAAGACTCTCAGCAACCTAGCAAGATCTATTTCAAGACGAAAAATAAAAAAGGGCTGGGAGTGTAACTTGGAGGTAGCCTGCCCCTTGGCTCAATCCTCAGTGTACTACAAAAACAAACAACAAAACATAGAGAAATGAAGACATATTCGTACCAAAATTTATATTTGGATGCTTATATTAACGTAATTGTTAATAGCCCCAAAGTGAAAACAACAAAAATGTCTATCAACTAATGAAAAGAAAAATAAACTGTGGTATATCCATACAATGGAATAATATTAAGATAGAAAAAATAATGAATATTGATGGATACATGCTAAAACATGGCTGATCCTTGAAAACACCACAAGTTAAAACAAGCTAGACATAAAAGATGATATATTATATGATTACATTTATATGAAATATTCAGATAGGCAAAGCTGTAGAGACAAATGTGTAGATTAAGGGCTGAAGACAAGGATGAAAGGGGAGTAACTGCTAATGGATACATAGAGTTTTACTTTGGTGTGCTGAGAATATTCTGAAATTAGATATTAAACATAGCTCTACAATAATTTAAGGGTAGTAAAACACTGAACTATACAGTTTAAGAGCAAATTTTGTGATTATATAAATTACAGTTCAATAAGACATTTTAAAATGATGAAGCTAAAAATCACTTTTGCACATGATTATTTATAGATTCTGTGCATATAATTACCCCAGACTGAAAGCAGGTAAAGTAGGTAAAGGGTTAAACAAATTTTTATACATCCATACAGTTGAATTCTATTCAGTGATACAAAGAAGGAGCCATCAAGCCATGTAAAAACATGCACAAATCTTACATGTATAACACTAAGTAAAAGAAGTAAATCTGAAGACTGTGTAGTACATGGTTTTATTTAAATGACATTCTGGAAAAGGCAGACCTCTAGAGTTGGTAAATAAGAGAGAGAATATTTGAATAGATGTATAATGTACAAAGGGTATTGAGAACAAAAACACTATTTTTTATGATACTGTAACTGTAGTTACATGATATAATGCATTTGTCAAAATCTATAGCACTTTATAGCACAAAGATTAAATCTTATCACATGCAAATGAGAACCAAATCACAGGAGACCAAGGAATTCTGGGATAGAATGCAAACTGTGTCAAAAGAATATAACTATATTATAAATGGATGAATTAACCGCTTTGAGGGGAGTTTGGGGAAAATGCTGACTTGAAGCAACTTTGGAAATCAGAAGTTTGTAAAACTTAAGGCAAAGGGCATTGTATAATACTTTTAACGTGTAGTCTCAGAGTTGCTTATCATGGGATGTGGGCTGGCAATTCTGAACAATTAGGTAAAGGGATGGAGGATGGAAGCAGCCAGGCCTCACACTACTAGAGTGCAAAGGCACAGGAAAGAAGGGAGAAGGCTAGGATGATCAAGGTGGCAACTATTAGAGTTGGAGACATCAAACTGAACTCATGTGTAATTTAATATGCATGCTATTTAACTTAATCCACATATTACAGAGAGAAATGAATGAAAATATTTATAGAAAAGTGTATATGCAAACATTAGTACCCATGCCTGTGTTTCTTTGTTGTCAGCCTCCAAAGACCTTTAACAATGAAGCTCTGTAATAAGCACACCCAGGGGCCTAGATCTTGGTTTATCATACGTTATTCTCAAAACAAAATCAGTGCAGCTTGGAGAAATAAATGATTCTAGAGCTCAGGCAAGGAATATGCAAGATGAGCTTGGAACATATAGTATCAAAAATAAAAATAAGAAAGTATAAAACACACACATATGTGTAGACATATGCATACACATAATAGTGGGGTATGTCCAAGGGAAATAGGGGCAAACTAGAAGCGCTCCTAATATCCAATGCTGGGAATGCTTATGCAAAAAAAAATATAGCATGGGTCATAATGAAAGTATAAAATAAATATTCATCAGCCCATGTAAATATGAAAAAAGATAGAATAAGTAAATAAGTAGAGAATCAGCTCAGCCCTTAAGGAAGTGGAGCCAAACTCCCCATCTTCCACCACTGCTGCCTATGGAAAGCTTCCCTCTTCTTCAGAGCATAGAATAAATTCTATTTCTTTTATATCATTCTCCAATCTATTTACTCAGCCCCATCATCACTGACATTACTCTTCTTAACGTTAAGTGTGGGTTTTCTAAAGTTAGTCTATTCCAAAAATATAGTAGAGAAGAAGAAGAAAAAAGGAGTAATTTTACAGTGGAAAACTCTGATAATATACCTCAGTTAAATGGTCATATTTAATACAATGATAAGCCATGTTTTTTTGTTTTTATACTTTTATTGGTGTTATGTAATTTTATATCATAGTGAGATTCAAAGTGACAGGAAGGTACATGGACAATTCATTTGGTGTGTTTTGCTTTGTTTACCTGCACCTTTCCTCCCTCAACATACATGTTAGTGAGGTTGGTAGTGAAGTTTTGTATGGGTGTAATCTTATTTGATCTGTTCTCTCTCTCAATCCTCATTTTTTTCTCCCAACCTCCCTCCCTATACACCCTTCCATTATTTTACTGTTTTCTCTCCTCATTTAACAGAA
Organism: Muscardinus avellanarius; assembly: GCF_963383645.1. Classification (NCBI taxonomy): domain Eukaryota; kingdom Metazoa; phylum Chordata; class Mammalia; order Rodentia; family Gliridae; genus Muscardinus; species Muscardinus avellanarius. The sequence continues at coordinate 87,458,983 of NC_137788.1, read as the reverse complement.
GTCCATTTGCCTCCCATTTTTTTTCCAGCTTCTGTGTATGAGAGAAAACATAGGACCCTTGATTTTTCTGAGACTTGGCTGATATCACTTTGCATAATAGTTTCTGGTTTTATCCATGTTCCTGCAAATGACATATTTTTGTTCTTTTTGGCTAAGAAAAAATGGCTGAATAAAATTTCAGGGTGTGAATATACTACAGTTTTGTTATCCATTTGTCTATCGGTTATTGTGAGGTGTGCTGCTATAAACATGAGTACGCATCTATCTCTATAGTATTCTAACTTTAGTTCCTTTGGAATTATGCCAAGGAGTGGTATAGCTGGGTGATATAGTAGTCCCATTCCAAGTTATCCTAGGAACTTCCATACTGATCTTCAAAGTGTTTGTACAAATTTATGATTCCACCAACAGTGTACAAGAGTTTCTATTTCCTCACATCCTCACTGGCATTTATCATTGTTTGTATTTTTAAAATTTTTTATTGATGCATTGTAGTCATACAACTTAATGGGGTAAGAGATGGTGGAGGCATACATGCACACATCAGTCATTTAGCCCTTCTTCAAATCTATTCTATTTGGAGTGAGATGGACTCCAAGGGTAGTTTAAATTTGCATTTCCCTGACTGTTAATGATGATACTGGCATGAGATATGATGAGAATGGACATTTTCCTCTGTGATCTTCTTCCCTAAAATTCTGAACAGTTTACAAATGAGATAAATATCAGACAACTGCAAATTAGTGGATATACAGTGAAGTATTCTTCTAGGATTCCTTCAAAAATACCTAACCAGTTCTCTCCAAAGACCATAAAAAACCAGGCCCATCTGAGGAACTCACACAACTAAGAGAAACCTAAGGAAACATGCTAAGCTACCAGCTGACCTTAGTATTTCTACTGGTAGGATCCTGCAAGAAGAAAAATGTTAAATAATAACAAAGAAAATCTGAACAAACTATGAACTTTAGTTCGTGATAATAGTCTGATAATTGGTTATTAATTTAACATATGTTCCACACTAATGCAATATGTTTTACTAATGGACACTAGATATGAGATACATAGCAACTCTATACTATCTTCTACATTTATCCATGTATTTAAAACTCCTCTAAAATTAAGTTTATTAAAAAATGAAGAGATATCTAGGAAGCAAACAATATCATTATTAGATTTTGATCTTCAAATACATTCTATGTTATTTTTGTCAGGACTCTCACACAGACAACATAATACCCTTGTCATCTGGAGCTCCCCGGAAGACCCTTTCCTTGTTGCCTGGCTCACCTGTGAGCAATACATACCAGAATCCTCTTAACAATGAGACAAAGTGGTCAGTCTTCTCAGATACCCATACAGCCTTTTCTTACTAAGACCCTACATATTTGGAGGGTCTGTACTCTGTGGATCTTGTATTCCTTTACTTCTTTCCACTCATTTGAATTCAAAACTGAAGACCAATCCTCTTGCCTCACATGTCACAAAACATAAGCTCTCCACTGCCCTCACCCCATTCGCTCTCACTAGGTGGATTTTATTTTGAGAATACCAGTTTATTCATTTGAGAGATCATCCACCAGAAGGACAAAGCTATTTACTTATTTACCCTTGGTTAATATGCAGGTTGACCAGAGAATGAGTTTTTAGTAACATGGTAGCAGGGCTTCCTTCCCAGGAGCCAGATGGGAAGGGGGAGGATCACATTCAGAACTTCCCAATGACAACCAAAATGTTTCCTCTCACTCAGCAACCACCCGACCAACCAACAAAAAACAGCTACCCCCACTCTTCCCCCACAACCACTTCTAAAAATACCTGAAAAAATTATTTCTGGGAAGAATTGAATGTTCAAATGAGAATCTCAGGTTGAGAAAATGATTGGGATGCACATTATTAAAGAAGAATTTTGGCAGTAGAATCCTAAATAAACACTGGGCAGGAAAGTGTTATTAGATGATACGGTTTCGGTTTCACAGTGCATAAGGTAAGTTTACCCTATATGTAGGAAATCAGCCATGAGTACTTAGTCAGCAGATATTCTGAGGTTGGCAGTTTCTCCCAAAAGAGACTTACTAGTCTGGCAAGAAACATTACTTCTTTCAAAGTGAGCAAACAACAATCACACACACACACACACACACACACACAGAGAGAGAGAGAGAGAGAGAGAGAGAGAGAGAGAGAGAGAGAGAGAGATCTGTTAAAGAATAATATTTCGATAAGGAAGTATGATTTTTTGTCTCTTTTCCTCATTTTTTGCCTTTCTGTTAGAATTCTAGCTTCAGCTAAGTGTTGTTAAAGCAGAAGATCTATGTGTCTTTTATCTTTCTATACTATAACAAATACTTGACATAAGTAAATTTATGAAGAGAAAAAGTTAGCATTGGTTCACAATTTTGGAGGTTTCAGTACATGATAGATTAGCCCTATTACTTTTAGACAAGGAAACACATCTTTGCAAAGCACAGCTGGTCTCCTCATGCCATCAAGCTAAAGAAAGAAGAGACCAGGGTCTCAAAGTTCCTTTCAAGGGTTCACCCCCCGTGACATGAAGACCTCCAATTAGGCCCTACTTTATAATGTTTCCAACCACCTCCCGATAGCACAAAGTTAGGGGACCAAGGCTCTAATTAACACATGAGCCTTTGAGGGTTTTTTTCAGGTCCAAATCACAGCAACTGATTAAATAACCCCCCCCAAACAAAACAAAACAAAACAAAACCATACTATACCGTGCCAAACAAAGCAAAAACAAGAAAGAACGAGATTTTAGCTTCTTCAATTCTAAGCCAGGATTATGAACATCATACGATGTGGGAGAATGTGATTAGTCATCTGCTACACGCCACATTCTTACCAGCAAGGATGAAACACTAGTCATAGTGGATCTGAGGGCAGAACTCAAGCCCTGCCTACCCACACTCCTCAGCAGCCTACCCATGCCAGTCTCAGGGTGGTTAGAGGAGCAGAATAATGTGTCCAACATGGCCCACAGATTTCATTGAGAGAAGACAGCATGCCTTGAGAGTCCCGTCTGCAGGAAACAGAAGCCTACTGTACCTACACACACAGATCAGTATTTTCAACATATGATGCTAATCTCATCAGTCAGCGTCCACGAGTCTGAAAATAACAGAGAACAGGAGCCTTGCCCTCCTCCCTGAGAAACCAGCACATTGTCAACTACCTAGATTTAGGAGAAACTCTTAGTGAAAGGGAAAAATATGGAATTCCCACGAATTTCAGTTTTGGTTTCTGGCTGATGAAGGAGTCCAAATGAAAATTAAATTATAATTCTGGTGAATCTAAGTCTGAAATCTAATGAAAATAATTGCTAACTTTAAAAATCAACACTTGAGCTGGGCATGGTGCTGCACGCTTGTAATCCCAGGATTTGGGAGGCTGAGACAGTAGGACTGCGGTTCACTGACAGCCTCAGCTACTTGATGAAGCCTTCTGCAACTTAGTGAGACCCTGTTTCAAAATAAAAAATAAAAAAATAGGGCAGGGTGTGTAGCTTAGAGATCGAATGCCCCTTGGTTCCATTCCCAGACCCATTAAAAAAAATTAACACTTGAGCTAGGCATGGTGGCCCACACTTTAATACTACTTGGAAGGTTGAGATGTTGAGACGAGAAAATCTAAGGTTCAAGGACAGCTTCGGCAATGTACTAAGACTTTCAGTAATCTAGTAAGACCGTATTTCAAGACAAATAATAAATTGGGCTGGGGTATAACTCAGAAGTAGGCTGCCTCTTGATTCAATCCCTAGTGCCACAAAAAGAAAAAAAAACACTTGAAAAAAGAGAAGGATGCTTTTCTTGATAACCCACAGAAATGCTGATAAGTATACATATACAAAAATAAATTCTGTTAAATATAAAGTTGAGAGAATTAAAGAATAAACTAAAATTTATTACTTTAAGTAATAAATTGGTTACATGGAATATGCCATGTGTCCCATAACAATCCTCAGCCCTTGCTAATGGCTACGAATTGGAAGAGCCTATGAATGAAAACGACTTGGCATTTTTGATAAGTATTTACATTTGAGGTGAGAAATTCCTGCATTTTCATGGTATTGGAGATTGAACACAGGGGTATTCTACCTCTAAACCTTTTTTTATTTTGAAATAAGGTCTTGCTAAGTTGCTGAGGCTGGCTTCAAACCGGTGATCCTCATGCCCCAGCCTCCCAATTACTGGGATTACAATCATGTATCACCAAACCTGGTTTTCTGCATCTTTTTAGTCTGCTACAGTGATTAAGAAGGCCATATATTCCCAAAGGTGCAATCAAAATAAAGTGTGACATCTCCAGCCTCCTTCCCTCAGTAGCTATGCAGGGCAGGAAATTTTGTCATTTCCGTAGTGTATATAACATGAAGTAGATATAAATTTTTGTTGTATTAAGCCTCTGAAATATCTGGAGGAGTTTGTCTCTGCAGCATAGCCTAGTATAAAGCTGATTTCTCATGTTTTGAGCTTTTAATTTTATTAGTACTTCAACTCAAAGCTACAAGTACTTAATCAAGTAGTTATTCTATGCCCAATAATATGTTGTCTGATGTCCAAGACAAAAACAAGTAAATTAATAACTGGACTATTACACTCAAAATCTGACAAAGTAACACAAACTTGAGCAAAAATTGTTATACAATAGCATATAAACACAGCTCGTTGTTCCACTCTACTTTTTTTTTCCTTTTTGCAGTACTGAGGATGGAAACCAAGGGCATTCTACCTCTGAGGTACATCCCCAGTCCTACTTTTTATTCTTTTTATTTTTTATTTTTTTTGAAAGAAGGTCTCACTTAGTTGCGAAGGGCCTCACTAAGTAGCTGGGGTTGTCCGTGAACCACAATCCTCTGGTCTCCACCTCCTCAATGCTGGGATTACAAGTGTGCACCACCAGGCCAGGCTCTACTTTACTTTTTTTTTTTTTTTTTTTTTTCGGGTCTGGAGATGGAACCCAGAGGCATTTGACCTCCGAGTTACACCCTCTGCCCGTTTTTTTTTTTTTTTTTAATTCTTTACTTTGAAACAGGGTCTCACTGAGTTGCAGAGGGCCTTACTAAGTAGTTGAGGCTGTCCATGAACCACAATCCTCTGGTCTCAGCCTCCCAAATGCTGGGATTACAAGGGTGCGCCACCACGCCTGGCTTCTACTTTACATTTTAAAATACCCAAGTCGAATACACAAACATAATGTTTTCCTATGGCCGACTGGTTATATTCTTGTAGAATCCTTAGTTACATCTTCAGATGCATAAATAGAATGAACAAACCATAGGCTATTAGGATTTAAAGATATTGTGTTTAACCCTTTTTAAGAAATCAGGTGGAAATAACAGCTCGAGAGTTGGGTATTTCTAGTAGTGTTATTTAGATCAAGAAACTTCCAACTCTTAAATGTGATTTTCTCTATTTTTTGGTAAAACATAATAGTATCTTGTTGGACTTACTTAAATATTGAAGGAAGAAATATACATAATGCACTTAAAGCGGTAATGGCAGAACGTAATCTCTTGAAAACAGGTTGCTATTACTATTATTGAGTCCCACATATAAGTTTTACTCATGGGAAAAAAATGCAAATTCAAGGATTATAATTGTTCATTGTCATAAGGTGCCCTCAGAGTATACTTGGGAAAAAAGTGGTTAAATGATCCAAGTACCCACAAAAAAAGGTGAAAATAAATCACATGGGACAGAGGGTTCTGGAAGGTAATTGTCATCTGATTTTCTTACCAGGAATTCCCAGGATGCACCCACATCTTTTGAACTCACCTCGTACTCGGCACCTTCCACACACCTTCTATCCCATCCACTTCAACATGGGTGCACACTGCCCAGGCTGTGAACTTAACTGTACCGTGCCCGACTTAGGTGGTAGTCCAACAAATTAGGGCCGGTGATAGCAACATGTGTAGAGACAAACTACAGTGAGTAGTATTTCTTGTGTGAGGAGCCAGATCAGATTTAGGAAGGAGAAGCAGGATATGGCTCCAAGGGTTGTGGTTAATGAACTGGAACAAAACTGTGAGGAAGGGATGATGAAGAGAGGATAAGGATGGAGGAAGTTAAGAAGAGCTAGGGAAGGGTGACCTCTCACACTCGCAGTGGTCTTTCTGCTACCTAGCCTTTCAGGCACCGCTGACCTTGTCACTTACTTGCACTGGTATTATGTCAGGTAATCAATACAAAGCAAGTTCACAAAGGAGAGAAATTTACTGATAACAAAAATGATTGGGGGGAAGTTTCATGGAAAGAGAGAAGGATTGTGTTTAATAATTTAAAGGACTAGATCATCCACGGGAGGAAAAATGAAAATGATCCAGATGTAGATGACAGCAGGAGTAAAGAAATACGGGTTCAAAAGGAGATGAGTTTGTGCTTGGGGTGACAAGGATACTACCCTAACTGTATGTTTTCAGTGCATCTGTTGTCCTCTGTGATTGTCAATGCTCTGACAATTGAGAATGAGAGGTAGCTGTTTTATGACAAATGGCCCCGACCATACAGAACAAACACAGGACCAATGACAGGGTGCTATGAACAATCATCTTCACCCAAGAAAGCCACCCGAGTGGGCCAGGTTCCCATGGATGACTTTGAGGTGAAAGGTCCCATTATCGTGACAGCATTTCTGATCACCAAGCCTCTCTGAGTGCCTACACTCTTTTCTTTAAGATTCTACAGTGTGTTTATTTTTACGGCTACAAAGTCACACTCAGATTTGCAATGCTACTTACCACTACATTGCAAAGTATTTTAACTGATGTTAGTTCAAATCAATTCTGAGGAAACTTTCCAACCAAGGGAATTGCAAGCTAGCTGGTTGACATTGGAGGTCAAATACTCCAGGGTATGGGTCTCAAATCACTTAATTCTTCACAGCAAATTAGAAATGGGACTCCAGCTGGTGCTAAAGAATAAGACAGACTTGCTGTATAAGGACAAGCTGCTGCTTGGATTTCAAGTCTTTATGCTCCTAAAATAAAAAAATATGAGACTCAATTTTTGCCCCCCTCCATCTCATTCTTTTGGAGTAAAAGACTTCTTAACAACAGCAAAAATCTGGACACCTGATTTCAATACATAAATCTTGCCAAGGTATAAAAATAAAATATGATTTACACAGCAACCTGTAATCTCCTGTTGACGACCAGCTGTGCTTCCTATTAGTATTAATGGAAGTTACACAGGCATAATAAGAAGGAGGGGAAAATGCCACCTTATGCTTTTTGAACACCTTAACATTTTTACAGCAAGTCTGATTACAAGGGTTTACTTGAGCGGCAATTAAACACTGATTGATTACTAAGTACAATTTGTATTCCAGGCAACATGCAAATGGCAAGGAAATTCTCAGATAAGGGATGGAATAAATTCTCCTCACATCAGAGAGTCACATTTTTAAACATAAAGTGTTTTCTTATATGCAGAAAAGAAGTTCACTGTAAGTTTTTTAATAATATGTCTTTCCCCAAAGACTATAAGCCTTGATTCTGTTTCAGGAAGAATAAATAGTATGAGTTTCACAGACTGCACTTGCCAGTTCACCTTTAGACTACAGCTCTCTTTCCAGAGTGACAAACCCTGTGAGCGGAGGGCATGATATTCCACTACAAATGTGATGATTTGGGCTTTAGTCACAACAACTAACAACTTTGTTCATCACATTTTGATACGGAAGAAATAAAATCAACTTTAAATTGAGAGTAAAGTGAAAGGTTGATTTACTGAATGTCTATTGTGTATTAGACCTTATTCTCAGAGAAAGAAATACACCAAAGACTATGCACTGCAGGAAAAAAAAAAGATGATAGTAAGCAAGTACACAGATAGAGATAGAATATCCATGGATGAAATGTAGAAGATGATCAGGAGAAAGAGATGGACATTGCTGTGTCTGTGCATCTATGCATGTTCAGGGTAAAAAGATAAAAAAAGAAGTCTTAGATTTTGCACTTTTTTTTCTGTGTTGGAATATTATGATCCAGCATCATTGAGTGATTGCATGCTTTGTATCACCTTGGTATTAATCCAAAGAATAGAAATAAAGCTAAGAAGTTGGTTCTTTGTTGAGGTATTGGGGATGGAATTCAGGAGCATTCTACTTCCAAGCTACACCCCCAGGCCTATTTTTTTATTCTTTATTTTAAAACAAGGATTTTGAGACAGGGACTCACTGAGTTGCAAAGAGCCTTACTAAGTAGTTGAGGCTGACTGCGAAGCCACAATCCTCCTGTCTGAGTCTCCCAAATATTGGGATTACAAGGAGCATCACCATACACAGCTAGAAGTTGCTTCTTACGCTGGATAAATTGTAGTACCAAAATGTCTAATATGGTGTGAGCTGGAGAGGAATGAGGACAAGATGAGAGCTGAGACAGGGAAGCTCAGATCTTCTCAGTCCTTGTAGACCAGTCTAAGCAATGAGGGCTTTAATTTAATTTTCATAAAAAGGCCTTGATGGGCTTAAAATAGGGGAGTGTGATGTCTTTCAATGATCATTTAAGTTTTATACATTAAAGGAAGCTATTTGAGATCATGCACCCAGTAGCTTATTTGGGTTGTGGGGGTGAAGTAAATGTTTATGTTATTTGTGACAATTACAAGATATGAAGACTTTATACCTTTCTTTTCAGTCTATGTTAAATATTTTCTCTTTGACATAGAGAATTTTTTCCTTTTAAGCAATTAAACTGTCTCATAATTTATTAAACCCATTTTCTGACCCAATATCAAAATAGGAAACAACTGCTAACTATTGTCATACTAAAAAATCTATTTAAATGCAATAACACAATAATTTATTCAATTTAGGTAACTTTATCTTCTCTAAGCTAAATGATCTTGAATTATTTAATCATTCTCTATTTTTATCACATTAGTCAAGTTTTTATTTTTCTAAGAACAAACTAAAGTATGAATTAATTCTTATATGAAGGTATTATATGAATTTTTTAGGAATTATCATTCTATTGATCAGTTTAGCTTAGTTCAAATTATGGTAGAAATATTACATAGTATTTATCACATTATATTTATGTCAAAATTTACAATAAAGCTCATCATATATGCAGGGGTGTGCTGTATGTATCAACTGCAATTATATGTATACACATGTACACACACATTTAGAATGTGACTGATATCTCTGATCTATATTTAACACATTTTATAGTCATATATAATATATGCACAACAATACATGTTTGCTTCATTTTGCAAAAACAAGAAACCATGATAGAGAGATTAACTTCACATGTTATCATAACATAATATATTCTCCAAACATCAGGATTAGTATAGGTCAAAGACTAGATGTGAATATATTAAATGTGTTACAATAGAATATAAAAATAGATAATTTTATAAGGGAACATACTACTCTACTTCAAGGAAGGACAGTAAAATTAATGCATACTGAGTAAAAGTTTCTTGGGCAAAGGTCCAGGATCTGCCACTCTTCAGTCTTGTGAAAAATATAGCATTAATATTACTCAGCCTCAGTTTTTGTAACTCTCTTATAATTAACATAAAGATTAATGCACTGTTTAGCAAAGTAGGAACTCTAAAAGTTAATATCATTGTCCCTGGGAAGATCCAAGAATGTACTTTATAAATTACACTGCACTTAGAATATACAATCAACAATTTACAAGTTTCTATTGTTTTTATTTGGTAACTCCTACCAAAAGAAGGAGAATAGGTATCAGAAATTTCAATATAACACATAAGCATCAGCTACTCTATCTTTAAATTATTGTGATAATTAAATCAGAGATTATGTGTAATGACCTGGGTATACAGTAGGTGACTAATACAGTTAACTCTTTTTGTTAGTGTGAAGCCAAATGAATGGTTAAGCATGCATGGTTTGATAGAGGATGCAACATAGCAATAGATGGTTGTTAAGGCTCCTACAGATGGTAAAGGTGGCTCTGTCCATACACTCTAGTCACTCAATATCCAGAAACAAGTATGGGCCAGAAAAACCTTTCCCTAGAACAACAGTGGATGCCAGAATCCTAACACTCAATACAGTCTCTCAGAAAGAAACATTTGGTGGCCTTTAAATAGAAAGTATGGTGCCAAAAGAATGTTTTAGGTTCCACAATTTTTAAATTGCACATAGTTATGTTGAAAAATCTTTCTCAATGAAAAGATGTATTATATTCTCTAAGGGGCCAGAGTTGATCCTAAAATATATTAATGCTGTTCTATTCTAAATGTAGTACAGGGTTGGGAGGGAGGAGCAAAAGAAAATCATCAGAAAGCACTTTAGAAATAAAACGTGTTTGTGTGCATGTGTGTGTGTGTGCGTGTGTGTGTGTGTGTGTGTGTGTGTGTGTGTGTGTGTGTATGACAGATGGCTGGAATAAATTATGGGATTCAAAAAGCATTTCAATTTACTTAGTTTAAAAATCCATTTGGACATTTATCAAATATCATATTGTAAAATGTATTTGTGCTACTTGGAAAAGACATAGTAATCAGCAGTCCCCAACAAGAACAATGAAGGCTTTTCTTTCTTTTTTTTTTTGTGGGTCTAGGGATGGAACCCAGGGCCATTCAACCTCTGAGCTACATCCCCTGCCCTATTTTTTATTCTTTATTTTGAAACCGGGTCTCACTGAATTGCAGAGGACCTCACTAAGAAGCTGAGGCTGTCTGCGAACTGCGATCCTCCCGTCTCAGCCTCCCGAATGCTGGGATTAGGAGTGTGTGCCACCAAGCTTAGCTCTTCAAGGCTTTTAAAAAAAATTTTTTTATTGGTGCATTATATTTATACATCATATTGGGATAAAAAAAAACTTGTGTGGACATACATGTACACATCACCCATTTAGCCTGTACCCAATTCCCACCTCATTCCCTCTCCGTCCCTCCTTTCCATGCTTGGCTTAGTGGTTGACTTCAATATGTTTAAGTACATTGTATATTTTAGAGAATTTCCTTCTTCCCTCCTCCTTTCTCCTCCTTTATATTGTCTTGTTTGCTCCTCTATAGAATTTTTTTTTTCTTTTTTCATCTAGAGTTCCTCCTATGACCCATTTCTCCTTAGCTTTCACATATTAAGGAAAGCATCTGATTACTTATTTTTTGTGACTGACTAATCTCGCTTAGCATAATGTCCTCCAGTTCCATCCATTTCTCTGAAAATGATGTAATTGAGTTTTTTCTAATGGCGGAGTAAAATCCCATTGTATACTTATCCCACAGTTTTGTAATCCATTCATCTGTTGATGGACATCTTGGCTGGTTCCATAGTTTGGCTATGGTGAATTGTGCAGCTATGAACATAGATACACATGCATTAGTTTGGTAGTTTGATTTCCTTTCTTTTGGGTAGATACCCAGAAGTGGTATTGCTGGATTGAATGGTAGATTTCTTCCCATTCTTCTGAGGATTCTCCAAACTGTTTTCCAAAGTGGTTGCACTAATTTGCAATCCCACCAACAATGTTTTAGAGTTCCCACTTCTCCACCTCCTCGCCAGCATTTGTTGTTGTTTGTGTTTTGAATGATTGCCATTCTAGTTGGAGTTAGGTGAAATCTCAGGGTAGTTTTGAGTTGCATCTCTCTGAAGGCTTTTTTTTTATTGAAGCCTCAAACAAGATAATTGAATTTATGAGTTTAGGGATGAGTCATCTTCAGCAATAGGTGGAAAATGTAGGTTGGGGTACTAAGTCATATATATATATATAATGTAAATATATATCATGATACATATACATATACACAAACATGTATATGTATATACACTCCCCTTTCCACATATACAACGATATAAATTTGTAATATATGTTATTCTAAAGAATATTAAAACAGCTGCTGGGCACAGTGGTGCACATAAATAATCCCAGCAACTTGAGCAGATAGATCAGAAGTTTAAGGCCAGCCTGGACAACTTATTGAGACAGTGGCTAAAAAAAAAAAATTGGGGGTGCTAGGGATATACTCCAGTGGTATAACACACCTCCAGTTCAATCCTCATTACTGCAAAAAAAAAAAAGAAAAACACTGAATATGTATTCTACCTAAGATACAAACTACCAAATTATCTTTACCTTGAACTCCACAAATTGGATGCAAATATTAAGAAAAAATAACTTGATAACATTTTCAGTGAATAGAGAAGACTTCAGAATATTTGAAAAATGAAACTAATGTAGCTCTTTAAATGTCCTGAAGATGAGTCATAAGGAAGTGGTTGACTTTGGTAAGTTTGTGAATGTAAATTGTGTACATTAGGGAATTTCCTTCTTCCCCTCTTTCATCCCTTTCAGTTAGGTCACCTTATTTTCTCATCTGTTATTTCTCCTTTTTTGTTTAGAGTTCCTCCTATGACCCTTTTTCTCCCTAGCTTTTGCATATTAGGGAGAACATTGAATTTTTTACTTTTTGTGACTGACTAATCTCACTTAGCATAATGTTCTCCAGTTCCATCCATGTCCCTGCAAATGATGTAATTTTGTTCTTCTTTATGGCTGAGTAAAATTCCATTGTGTAAATATCCCATAGCTTTGTAATCCATTTATCTGTTGAGGGACATTAAGATGTATGACTACAATGCACTGATAAAAATAAAATAAAATAAAATAAAATAAAAAGAAACAAGAATGTGGAAAATATTTTCAAATTTATCAAAAGTAAAATAAATATTTGCATAGAAGATTATATTTATCAAGTATTTTAAATTAGTTTGTTAAGAATAAGGACAGGAAATATGTTTCAGAGTAAGCTTTTAGCTGACAGTTTGATTAGTTGATAGACGTGATAAACCTAAAGTTTTATTTTATTTATTTATTTATTTATTTATTTATTTATTTATTTATTTTTGGCTGTGCTGGGGGTGGAACCTAGAGGCTTTCTACCTCCGCACTACACTCCCAGACCCATTTTATACTTTATTTGGAAACAGGGTCTCACTAAGTTGCTGAGAGCCTCACTAAGTAGCTGAGGCTGGCTTTGAACCTGTGCGATCCTCCTGTCTCAGCCTCCCAAGCGTGGGGATTACAAGCGTGCGCCACCACGCCCAGTTTAAACTTAAATTTTTAAACATCAAAGAGTGCATTGGAGCAGGTGCTCTGAAACAGTGCAAAATTGTGTTGATTTTTAATCCATTTGTTTATGCAATTAGCACACATTTGGAGTACATCTATACATGATTACAGGTAAGATAAGTGATCCCAAGATAATAAGACATACCCCTTACCCTTTAACAGTTCTCTATGGTGTGTGAGACAATCACATAAATGTACAATATTGGATATTAAATGCTTATACAGAAGTGACCAGATAGGACTATAATCTATTATTTGTTTCATGTACTGATTACAAAATATTTATTGAGCATCTGTATATGCTGGGAACTGGTTCTGACACTGGTGATCAGCAGTGAACAAACCAGCACTAAGGAACTAATATTTTAGTAGGAGAAGAAAGATGATGAGCAAAGACAAAATGAAAACAAATGCAATATCCTTTGCATCGAATACTGTATGGGAAAATAAGTCAGGGAGAGGGAGGCTAGTGAACTTCAGAAATAGAAGTTGTAATTTTAAATACAGCAATCAGAGAAGACCTTATGAGTGGTGGCCTTGAGGCCAAGTTGCAGCTGATGGGCAGCCAACCCTTGGAGTGTCTGGAGGAGTATCATTAAACACAGAGTGAAAAGCCAGTGGAAAAATGCATTTGGATGGAGTGAACTAGAATAGCAGGAATTATGGGAAGAGAAGATACAGCAGCTAGACCACACATGGCTTCTGAACCTCTGTTAGTATGTTTCCTACTGAGTGAAATGGTGAAGACATGGTTGGAATTGAACAAAAGATAGACATAGTCATTGTTATAAAGATTAAATAAATCAATATATTCAAATAGTTATTTTGTAATAGGACATTGAGCATTCAGAGTATTTTGTCTAGTTTAAGTAACTAAAAAGCAGTTCTTGCTATTTGCTAATTTCTGTAATTCTTATAATATTTGTACCTAAAACTAGGATTATATTCAAAATTCTACTTCCAGGTTCCATAAATATTAGAACATTCTTTGACCAAGACTGTAATAATATGGTTGTTCTGCATAGAATAAACTACAGACTTAGTTATTAAAGACAATCTTGTTATTCAGGTTTTCATAATAGGTATGTGTATAGGTATAGTTTCTCATCATGCAATGGAGTTTTTAAAGTAAGTTTTACTTTTCTGATTAACTGATGTGCATTTGTTCCTTTTCTTTGTATATTCATATTATATACTATCATGTGCAATTTGATTTATTGACATATAAAGGTACGTGTCTTTTTCCATTGCTAATATTTTTCTAAGAGCTCTTTCAATGACTGCATGAAGTTGAATTATACAGATCCACCAAATCATGGATCAGTTACCTATTGTCGAATATAGCTGTTAATACCTTTTAATAATTGTGTAAGCAGCTTTATAAGGAACCGCATTTGGGGTCAATTTAGTATGTCAGAATAGCTGATTTCTTAAAATAAAAGCATGAGATATATAAGTTGCTAAATCAAAAAGAAAGTGCTGGCTGGGCATGGTGGTGCACACTTGTAATCCCAGCATTAGGGAGGCTGAGACTGGAGGAAACCGAGGATCATGGTTCGCGGACAGCCTCAGATACTCAGCTACTTAGTGAGGCCCTCTGCAACTTAGTGAGACCCTGTTTCAAAATTAAAAAAAAAAAGGGGCAGTTAGTTCAGAGATTGAATGCCCCTGGGTTTCATCCCAAGGCCCACAGAAAACAATAACAATAACAAACAAACAATCAAACAAACAAATAAACCTAAAAATTATGGCTGGGAGTATACCAGAAAAAAAGAAAGTACCGGTAGTATCGGAAAAAAGTGCCCATTTAAAATTTGGCTATTATGATGGTATGAATGTTTGTGTTTCTTACAAATTCACAAGTTGAAACCTTATCACCATTGTGATAATATTATGTGGTTGGGGCCTCTGAAAGGTGATTAAGTCATGAGGATAGTAGTGCTCTCATGTAAGAGATTGATGCCCTTATAAAAAGGATCAAGGAATAGCAAGAAAGCATCATTGATGAAAGACAGAGCAGGCCTTCACTAGACACAACACCTGCCGCTGGCTTGATCTTGAATCCCCAGCCTCCAGAACTGTGAGAAGTTGTTTTTCTTAATAAGCCAACTAGTTTAAGGGTGTTTTGTTATAAGCAACTAGAATGGATTAACTCAGGTGTGTATTACATAACTGCCTACCTGTATACCGTACAAAGATTTTACTCATTATAAAATCTTATGAATCTTTTAATTTTCCTACACTCTGATTATTCCCTGAAAATGTATCTGCAGTCTGACATGTGAAAAATCATTTTCATAATTTTTGACATTGCTATTACTAATTATTAATGGCCTGGTTGATTATATTTTTACATTTTTATCAATTGCTTATACTTCTTTTTTGATATTTTCCCATTAATGTTCTTTATTTATTTGTACATTACTAGA
The DNA here is from genome assembly GCF_963383645.1 of Muscardinus avellanarius. Lineage (NCBI taxonomy): Eukaryota > Metazoa > Chordata > Mammalia > Rodentia > Gliridae > Muscardinus > Muscardinus avellanarius. The sequence goes on along the minus strand of NC_137788.1, from coordinate 87,443,473 downwards.
AATTTATTCCTCTTATGATTCCTACACTCTGTCTTGTTAAGATATAATGATAACAAATATGTATTTATAATAAATGCTTAAAAGAAGATAGCAATTTTTCCTAAATATTTATGTACCCACTCTGTATCAGGCACTATGTTAGGTGCAGAGAATTGAAAGTTAAGGCCTTATCAAATCCATTAAGGACTTTAGTCTTGGGTGGTAGCAATCATGAAAACAAACTGCAGTGGACTAACTGCTTGCCATTCTCTATCTAGATGATTTAAATGGGTGATCGCAGCTCTGTGTTGGAAAACAGAAAGACAACCATTGCTCGAGGGGCAGAGATCTGCTTTATAAGCCTTCTAGGGTGTAAGATTTCCTTTCCAGTCTGATTAAAAACAGAGATCTGTATTTTAAGTGCTATAGTATGCTAAATAACAATGGCATTGTTATGTGCTAAGAATTAGGTTTACCTCCCCCATCCTAGCATGTCCAGGGAACTGCTAAGCCCATGCCAGAAATCTCTTACTTTGGTCAATTTTCACACATTCATCCAGTGACTATATGAATGTATGATTATACAGACATTGCACTCAGACTGATACTTTAAGACCATGCCATTCTTTTACTTTAACAATGGTTTTCATTTCTTAAAGATTAAAGTTCAAAGATTAAAACCCCAGATGGTATCTTATCTCTAGCCTCGCCCTGGGTCATTTTCCTGCTTTGCTATGTCAGGGTGTTCTGGTTCTCCATCAGTACCTGTGGCTTTTAAAGTTATGCCCTTTGTCCAAATACTTTTGATTTCTTCCTCCTTGCCTTTTTAACTCTCATTGTCCTTTAGACCATCAGCAAAGTTATTATCTTAAGGATTCTTCCAGTGATTTGCCGGATCCCTCTACTAATAACCCTCTGTTTTTCTTCGTGCTATTGTTATTCACAGTCAATTATAATTTTGTGTTTGGTAAATGTGCATCTTCCTAACTCATCCGCTAGCTGCATGACCATGGAGTCCACTTCTAACTTGTTCACCATGGTGCCTATTGTGTTTTTCTTTTTCTTTTTTTTTTGGGGGGGGGGATGTTGGGGTTGAGTAGGTGGATACCAGCGATTGAACCAGGGGCATTCTATCTCTGAATTACACCCCTACTCCTATTTTATGTTTTATTTCAAAACAGGGTCTCACTAAGTTTCTTTTTTTTTTTTTTTTGCGGGTCTGGGGATGGAACCCAGGGGCATTTGATCTCCGAGCTACACCCCCTGCCCAATGTTTTATTCTTTATTTTGAAACAGGGTCTCACTGAGTTGCGTAGGACCTCACTTAGTAGCTGAGGCTGTCCACGAACTGCGATCCTCAGGTCTCAGCCTCCCGAATGCTGGGATTACAAGCGTGCGCCACCATGCTAGGCTCTCACTCATTTTCTGAGGGCCTTGATAAAGTGTTAAGGCTGGCCTTGAGCCTATGCTTCTCCTGCCTCAGCTTTCCAAGTACTGGGACCACAGGTGTTTAGAGGACTGTTCTAGCATTTTTCACAACATCTACCTTATTTTTAGGCACAAAATCATTTTTAATAAGAATGACTAAATACAGAGATATCTCAGAACATCAAAACAAATAAAGAGATTTATTATATCAGCTAGTTTTTGTGCCCATGCATGAGAAAACCAAGTACATTTTACATGCATTACATTCAATTCATTGGATAACAGATGGTGGTAACAACATTGTTTAGGTTCCCTGGGAAGTGACTTCCAGATGGAAAGGTGCATGCAGGAAGTTATTTATTGGGAAGAACTGTTTGGATGAGGATCGGTGGGATGAAAGAATGAGGCACTATGGACATAGGAAGAGGCTGAACTCCACTCTTATTCCAACAAAGATCTCCATTGATCTCCTGAGGGAACTTTGCAGCTAGAATGAACTCTCAAAGGTGTCTTGAATTGAGACAAGTGTTAGATCCTTCTATCATCACACAAACTGGTCATTGGATATTTGTTACTGCAGGGTGGGATGACTTTCCTTAGCTAGAGGCAATTTCCAGAGAAGAAGTCTACAGAGAGCTCTCTATCAACAACATTTGCAGTAGCTGGGGAAATGAAGTCATTGGTCTTGAACAGGGAGAGAGGGGAAAGAGGCAGGTGTGGGGGGAACGTCACAGCATCCCCTACAGATGACCAAACGAAATAACAAATGATTGGCAGCAAGGTTCTGTCTCAACCTCAGGTACAAATGAACTTAAATCATGAAATAGTAAAATCCCAGCAAGAATTTATGGAAAGTTCTAAAGGTGAGAAAGAAGTAGCAAGCCTGAGGAAGAGGTCTGTAAAAGGTGAGAGAAATTAAAAAATTCTAATTTCAAAGGATGTCTCCCCACTTTTAGTTAGATAAGACTATAAACTTCCCACTTTCACTGCATATCACCCCAAATTGTAATTGTGTTCCAATTGTGTTTTCTCAGAATGTGAACGCTGAATAATTTACCTTTAAATTTTTAACATTTAATTTATATGATGCTTTGCAATTAAAAAATGCTATGGCATATATTTTGCATTTGACTCACAATGACTCACTCCTTTCTGTTAAACTAAGTATGCATAATTACTAAGTGGTAATCTGTGGTTTTGAGCCAGTAGCTAAAGGATATGGTAACAGGGACAATGTCCTTATTGTCCACTGAGGTACCACTAAAGCTTATCACAGTGCCTAAATAAACAGCATACCATAAATGTTGAATACATTTCCATGAGAAATTTGGAGTTCTGTGTTATCTGTGCTTATATGCTTAATTGTAGTTCAGTAAATTATTCCCAGTTTATTCCATAAAATATGAACTAAAATGTACTTTATGGTCTTTCTGAGTAGGAGTACTAGAAATATTTGGACTCAAACCGATGTAGTCATAACCCTTCTGGTCAATTTAGAGAATAATAATCTGGCTCTAGGATATCAGATGGAGGGAAAAATGGGTCTCGTGACAACTGAAGTCTCTTTTTGGAAGAAAATCATCTAAGAGTGACCCAAAATAGGTGCCTAATGTTATGACAGGAAGTAAATAAAGGCATATGGAAATCTGAATTTTTAATGTGTTTCTAAATTTGTGATATTGAATAATTTTTTACATGTGAAACTTGTTAGGTTTTTAGGTGCAATAAAAAGGCGAGAGAGACCGATGCGCCAAAAAGAATTTTAATGCGGTCTTCTCTTGGGGATAGGGCTGGACCACTCCTGGAGACCTCCAAGCTCCTCCGTCGCTGGAAAGGAAATATCCTTCCTTTTAAGGTTTATGTCTTGTGGGTGGGGCTATGTGTGGAAACTCCGCTCCTCTCACGATATCGCCTGTCTCGCGAAATCGCCCATCTCGCAATATCGCCCAGCAGAGTCTCCTCCTTTTCTAAGGTTCTGCCCCTGCGGGGAGGGACCCAACTTGTCATCCCGGCCTTTTGGTGATAATGGGTGGATATTCAAATCTTAAACTACTTCCTGCTGTCAAGGGGCATTGTAAGGGGGCCCCTCAGCCGGGAGAGGTCGGTCCTCCAGAAGTGGGCAGGTGGGAGTATGGCTGCGGCGTGAGTTGGAGGTTACCCTGGTCAGCTTGGTGATGTGTGCTTGAGGAGACTTTAGCAGACGAGGAGTTATGACAGTATGGCATCCGAAGAGGGAGAGCACCATAGTATGTGAACAAGTGGATCTGTTAAAACATCAAAGAGAATTATGCCGAGAAAAACGAAGCTTAGTAGGCCCCAACACTGTGCAAGAGAATTTGTCATGGGACTGTTATAATGGAGCCCTTTTTAGCCGGTAAGATGATGCCAGTTGGGTCCCCCAGCAGTTTGGCTGCGGTAGGTGTGGTGAGGATTACTGTGAAGGGCCCAGTCCACCGTGGTTGGAGGTCTTTTGGTTTAAGTGACTTGAGGAGGACTTGATCCCCTGGCTTAAGGGCCTTGACTGCAGGGTGTAGAGCTGCTTTTTCAAAACTAAAGATGACTCATAAGCCTTACTTCTGACTGTGGTAATAATAATAATAATAATAATAATAATAATAATAATAAAATATTCATTCATGTGCTGAAAACTTTTAACATTGAGAGATGTGCTGTTTTACCAAAGCCAACAAAAAAATAATGTGGAACACCTGATATTTGACTGTGCTTCCAGATGGAGGGACAGCTTGACAAATGCCATCGTAATTTACAACTTAAAAAAAAATGTGTTGTGAATGTGTTTGCAGTAAGCTTTAAACAGCTTGGGTTAGTTACAGGTACAATTGCATTTAATGTGGAGTTTCAATGGATTTAAAATATTATTAGATTCAATCACTGATCACAGAGGCTAGGTGTGGCACAGGAATAATGTAATTAGATAGATGCCTTAGTTAAATAACTCAGAACAGGACACATCTGTTTGGTGAAGTTGGGGCTTGGTAAAAAGAGCATTTGAATTTTTCTTTTGGTTACTGACTTTTCTATTTGTTTACTCATGGAGCTCTGACCTTTGGAAAGAAAGCATATTTTGAACTTATCCCTCTATAATGGTTTAGGAGAATAATAATCACGGAAAGCAAATATGGAAACACAATGTCTAACTCTTAGGGATATCTTGAATGCTTGTACTCATAAAACAAGTATTGATCGCTACCTGATAAGATTTCCATTCAAATGAAGCCTGAATGAGTGTCCAAGTCTGTATCCCTGAAGGTAAGGAAACTGAATGTTGAACCTTATTAATTGTAGAAAGAACTTTACATATTATAATCATATATTTAATATATATGAATTATATCTATTTTTAGAATATATAAATTCAATATATGTATTTATATGTAAATAAAACATATACTCCTTTATTTCTCAATATATTAGTATGTGTATATGCTATACATTTGTATATGCATGTACATGTGTGTGTGTGTGTGTGTGTGTGTGTGAGAGAGAGAGAGAGAGAGAGAGAGAGAGAGAGAGAGAGAAAGAGAGAGAGAGAGAGTATCTCCAAAGGGATACAGAAGGCTTTAGAAGATTTGATTAGAGGGAGATGCAGGAACAACTAACTTTGGGACCTTACTTCTTAAATCTTAAATAGGGAAATAGTTAAATAGTTAACTTGATTTCATATATATATATATGTATATATATATATATATATATATATACATGGATAGTTTTAATTTTTTTATTTTTTGCAGTTCTGGAGATGGAACCCAGGGGCATTCGACATCCCAGCTACAATCCCTCTACTATTTTTTAATTCTTTATTTTGAAACAGAGTCTCTCTAAGTTGCAGAGGACCTCACTAAGTACCTGAGGCTGTCTGCCATCATCCCGTCTCAGCCTCCTGAATGTTGGGATTACAAGCATTGTGCCACCTTGCCCAGCTTAACTTGACTTTTTTTTGGGGGGGGATGGTACTGGGGATGGAACCCAGGGGTCTTCTACCTCCGGGCTACACTCCCAGACCTATTTTATATTTTATTTGGAAACAGGGTCTCTTAAGCCAGGTGAGGCTGCCTTCAAACCTGCGTGATCCTCCTGGCTCAGCCTCCCAAGTGTGGAGATTATAAATGTGAGCCACCACGCCCGGCTAATTTGACATATTTTAACTAGAAATTCATACATATTGTGATTGATTTCTCAGTAGTAAATAATACACTGCAAAAAGTCATGGTGAAGTGAAACTAAAGTTTCTAAAACGAACTGCTCAGGATGTAAACAAACTCCAGGGTCTATTCTGCTCATTCAGTCATCAAGTCGCTAAGTGTTGTTGAGTTTGATATTTCAGACCCAGGCTAGGAACTGAGTATCTAGTTAGATTACCAAATCAGACATGGGCCCTCTCTTCCTGGAGCTTATGCTCTAAATGGAAGCCAGAAATTAAGCAAATCACATACAAATAAATATGCCACAACAATCTGACACATCTATCATGAATAAATTGATTATTGTAAACTAAAATGACACTGACAAGGTGGGGCCTAGTTTTGGCTAGTGATGAGGGTAGTTCTACGAAGGCTTCTCTGAAATCTAATGGATGCGTAAATGGTGAAGAGCTCTACTGGAGGACAACTTGCAAGGAGAGAGAAGTGGTTGGAGGATAAGAAGATTGATTATTTTGTGGTGGGATTATGAGTCAGGGCGAGGGTGGCCTTTGGTCTTAGGTTAGACTGGAGAGGAGGAGGGGCAAATTGTTCAGAAGTCTCTAAGAAATTTGCATTGTATTCTAACTGCAGTCGTACATTGAAGGATTTATGCCATTTATGTGCATGTGTGTGATGAGCCAAGGAATACTTGAGAGCTCAATCCACGAAGGAGAGAAGGTAAGAATAGAAATGGAATACCAGTAGCTTGGACCATGATGGGTGCCATTGAGATGGAGACATGAGAAGTGACTTAAGTTGCACTTAGGGTGTTGAATCCTTAGAACCTGGAGAAAGATTTCATGAGGAAGTAAGGGAAAAGGAGTCAAGGAGACCCCAAGGTTTCGATTTAACTTTACAGTTTCTCATACTAGCAATATTTAATTCAAGAAAAATGTAACTGCCCCCTAGAAAGTTGTAGGTTCTTGGAAGTAATCTGATGGATTGTTCAGAGAAGTTTCCTCCAGCTGCTTAAGGGACCCAGCAATTCCGTCCTGCTCCTCCCACCCACCGAGCCAGTCACCTTACTTTCTCGCTTATGTTTCTTTTCGGATCTCTGATAGCTCTTGAAAAGTATATCCAAAGAAGGTAACAGGGTGCTGGCACATCGAAGATGCTCAGTGAATATGTGTTGTGTAAAATGATGAATGGGCATGAAAAAATGTGAATGAAAAAATGAAAAAAAATCATGATAAAGGGAAATACCTGAGTGCAAGGTGCTCACTGTCCATCAAGAGGATGAAATGGTGCAGATGCTTTAATACACGTCACTGAAAGTGTGAGGGGAGAAGACAGGAAGGTGCATTCAACTAAGGGAGAAGACGAGAGGGGTCTGGACCACAGCCCTCTTCCAACAGGCCGTAGGTATTTTCTGACTGGGGACTAGCTCTAAGCGAAATCAAATCCTTTTTCCAGAGGCCTCTAGACTCCTGACTTAAAGAAACATATAACCAAGCCAGGTGTGGTGGTGCATGTTTGTAATACCAGCATTAGGGAGGCTGAGACAGGAGGATCATGGTTCCCCAACAGCCTCAGCTCTAAGCGAGGCCATTTGCAACTCAGTGAGACCCTGTTTCAAAATAAAGAATAAAAAAATTAGGGCTGGGTTTGTAGCTCAGAGGTAGAATGTCCCTGGGTTCCATCCCCAGTACTGCAAACAAGAACAACAAAACATAAAACATAAAGAACTTTTCAAAAGAGCTTCACATTTTAGACAATAATCAGTTCTTTAAAAATAGCCATAGAGCCCGGCGTGGTGGCGCTCGCTTGTAATCCCGGCGCTTGGGAGGCTGAGACAGGAGGAACACACAGGTTTGAAGCCAGCTTCAGCTACTTAGTGAGGCTCTCAGCAACTTAGTGAGACCCTGTTTCCAAATAAATTAGAAAATAGGTCTGGGAGTGTAACCCAGAGGTAGAAAGCCTTTAGGTTCCACCCCCAGTACCACCACCACCACTAATAATAATTAATAATCAATAATAATAATAATAATAATAATAATAAAATTAAAAAGCCGTAGAATGAACCATCCTGCAAAAATTCAGCCCTGGCTCTGCACCACCTTTGGCCCTGACTACAGAGGCTGCTCTTGGCCCTGGATGCCAGTGCTGCAGCTCCCAGGGATTGTCAGCTCTCAGAGGCCCGGGCTCACTTGCTCCAAAGTCCCTTGGCCTCTCTGCTGGCTGGATGCCCGGACGCCTAAGCGCCCCCCCCCCCCGCCGAGTTCCGGTAAGACCAGGTTTCTGCACCTGGCAGGTTCAAGCGAGAAAACAACGAGGGTACTTGAAGGTTTCTAGTGATGCCAGCTGTTTTCACCTTTCATCCTGGAGAGCCCTCCCCGGCCTCGCCTACCCAGCTCCACCGCCCCTAGTTTAGAGAGCAAAGGCCAGGCTCCCCTCCCTCCCTGGGGCAGGTGTTTTCTGGCTGCAGCCCGAGGGGGGGGGGGAGGCTGGGGAACCTCGGCGAGCAGCCCCGCCCCGGGGGCGTCTCCGCGCCCCGCCCCGCCCCGCCGCCGGAGCAGCCGCCCGCGCCCGGGAGCTGTCACTTTGGTGCCTGGCTGGAGCCAGAGGACGCAGGAGGGTTTGTCGGTGGGAGACTCCACACTGCAGGCGCGGCCATGGCCCCGGTGCTCAGCAGGGACGCCCCGGACATCGAGGTACCGACCGCGCGCCGGCTTGCAGCCGCTACCCTACGCCCGGGAGTGGGGACAAGGAAACTTTCCCCGCGCCCCAGGTCTGCGCGGGAGGCCGAGGGGCTATGCCCGCAGGCGGCAGGGGAGTGCGGGACTGCAGGTGCACGGGCGCGGGACCTGGATGTACACTTTGGAAGGGACTTAGGAAAGCTTGTCTGGACCCTCCCCGAGTGGCGTTTAGGCATTGGAGTTCAGAGGGGTGTGGGGGACACCCTAGCGCCCAGTCCCCACCCGTGCTACTGGACCTCTCCCCATCTGTCCTCCAAGTCTACCCGGGACACCTACACCCTTCCCCCACCTCCAGGAGCTGAATCGTGCTGTTCGTAAAGGCGGAGTGTGGAAATAAAATTGGTGCCAGCTGTAGCAGTCTCCGCTAGTCATAGTATTGTTTAGGAAATAATTTAACCGTGGGGAGGACGGAACCAAATATCGAGAACATGAAAAAAAAAAAAAAAAAGCTGTGGCCTCAGAGATACAATGCATATTTCTGTGATTTCCACAGTTTTCGGTTTCCTCTTGCGCTCCGTTTCTGTAAAGAATGCCCTCCTTTTCTTTTGTGAGTAAGGTCCTACGGGGACTGCCATGGCCTTTTCCTTTGAATTCTCTCTAGTGCCTCAATGTATGCCCTGGGAAGGATTAAATTAACGAACAGCAATTTTTAAAAATTGCTAACTCAATGTCAGCGTTTTTGAGCTAAGTCAAACTGTTTTTTTTTTTTTTTAGTTTTTTTTTGTTGTTCTGTTTGGAGTTTTTCTTTACCTCTTTTACATTGGTAGTGTGTGTGTGTGTGTGTGTGTGTGTGTGTGTGTGTGTGTGTGTGTGTCTTTACAAATAAATTGTCCTTTCCTTGGTTCTTATTGGCAGCTTAAATAAAAGTTTAGAACCACCTGTTCGCAGCATAGCTGTTTTCGCAGCACTTTGCCTCACTCATGGACAAACTTTGTACTCTTTGCAGAGGGAAGCCAAAGCAGATGATGTAGATATTTTTAGTTAGATGGCTCGTGATTCCTCCTGTGACTGATTTATTTTTTTTAATATGGATCAATATACTTTCTTTAGTGAAATATTCATGTTTGTATCTGTTTAAAAGATACTCTATGTGGCTTAGGCCATAGTTCTTTTTGGTTCTTTTGATTTTGGCTTAACCAAGTCAAATGGCACATTTCTGGCAGTGTTTAGGCAGTACTGGTTTCAGAGGTCAGAGTGTCAGAAGGGGTGGCTTTCAAAAGCCTGTCACGGTTGATTTCCAGAATGGTGCTCTCTGGTTAGATGATTTCTTTCCATGTGTCTCTCTTGGAATTGTCTCTGAAATCAGTTCTTTGCCACATTTATCTGAGGAAAGAAGATGTTAGTTAAAGATGAATTTCCCAGCTTAATTTTACATGCTGTTTACAGTGAGGAAGGCTAAGGCTTTCCACAGCACTCAACCCAGTCTAATGTTAGCCTGTGTGGCCAGGCTGCCTAATAATACGGCCTGGAAGAGTGGCATTCATCCTCCTTCAGCTTTTATGTTAATCAGTAACATCTTTTATGTACACAATTACTGACTTTTCCCTCAAAGCCATATCTGCGATTCATGGGCTAAAATACCATGAAAGAGCATGAAATTAATCATTAAAATATAATGCAGCGAGGAAAAAGACATTAAGTCTAGGGAAGCACGCTGAAGCGTAGATGTCTCAGTTGATCCTGTTCATGTTTGTGCTGAAGAATCAGAATGAATTATGACGGCTCGGTTTTCTATCATATTCAAATGCTTTTCTAAGGAAAATTCATTGAAACCTCATTCATTGAAATCTCATTGTATAGAGATTTATCAGATTGTGAACATTGCCTTGGCCTTTAATACTTGGAGAAGCAAGTAATCTTTTTTTTAAAAAAGTTGTTGGTATGAAATAAATAATAAATGTGATTAAAAAAAACACAGTGATGATGTATTTGATAGATGTGCAAAGAACCAATGGTGATGGTCACAGTCCCCTCAAACGGCAGTCTAATTTTTCATGCTATCTCCCTAAACAACCTCAGGTTTCAGGAAGCAGCCAAGAAGTAACATTGTTTCTGGGCACAAACATTACTGAACTATTGAAAGTTGCTTTGCTTGCTCACTCTTAATTTTTACCTCAATCCAGTATCCCATCATGATGGACATTGAAGGGCTGGAAGCGGTGAGAATGTTCAGGTCACTATAGAGCTAGAATATGGGCAAGGAAAGGATAGTTTACTTGGTAGGTTCAGTATAACATAAATGATCATTGTAGTCATTGTAGAACTTGCATGGACAGTCAAGTTTTGTTTTTTCAGACACATTCATGTGGTTCTGAGCTTGGCCTCCAGAGCCAGCTGCCTAGGTCTAGCTTCACTTTTTAGCTATGTGACCTTGGGCAAGTTACCAATCTCTCTAAACTGTACTTGCATTATCTCATCAGTAAGGAAAATAACAAGAGTAATGACAATATACAGAGCCCAGCAAACATGTTAAAAAAAAAAAAAAGATATCTCCTTCTTAGGACTGTCCCTGGTAATGAAGACATACTCTAAATTCCATTAACAGAAGCTTTATATAGTTTTAAAAGTTATTTTACATTGTGGGCTTACTTTTTTAATACACTCTACATTTTGTTGGGGATGACTTTTGAATACACTCTATCTTGGGAACAAGTTTTTAAAACGGTAAGTATTGAACACTAGTCACTTGCCCTGCTCTCAGCAGTACCTTCTTCATTTGGATTGAATATCAAGCCAACATAATGTCAATATCTGCACAGTGAAATGCAAGTAAGAATGATTCCCAAGACCTTGCTTTTGTGCAGTGCCTTGTTCCCTTCACTGTTTGGGATAATCAAGAATAGACTATAAAAGTATATAAAGTGTATGCATCTGCAACACGCTTGCAACTCTTTGAATACTGGTCTTTTTAATACTTACAGACAACCTGTGTTACAGCCTACTGCTCTACTTCCCCCAAAATCATAAGCCAAAGTCCATCGCTTGAATTACCACTTAGTGAATATTGAAAGGTTATAAATGCATGCCAGATTTAACCTAGTAAGACAAGAATTCCAGTCTATTGTCCACTGAATCCAATGCACTTTGATTCAGATAGAAATGGATTCTGTATTATTGATGCTACATCTTCTATTCAGTTGAGAAGGCAGTTGAGAATTTTCTGTATTTTTTATGTTAGGAAAATAAGACTGAAAAATACCCAGTGAATTTGGAAAGTGGAACATATGGAAAATGACATGGAGAAACTGAATTTTAAGGACAATTTGAAAAAAGGAAAGGTAGGGGTAATGAATTAGCAGAGGTGGCAGATACTATATCAGAATACCCTTTATCATAATTACTTTTGATCCTGGAAAAGGAGGAGGATCATGGATCCCAGGAAGAGAATAAGAGTTCAGTTTTGTAGAAGCTATGGTTTATTTATTTACTGATTTAAATTTACACATTATTTTGCTGAGTATAAGTAAGTCTTCTTTCCTGTATTGATTGGACATCTCAGATCTTGTGGAAATGTCGTCTTCACTTGTTAAGGCTTTTAACTTTTTTTCAAGCCTATTTTGTGAGTCTCAGTGAACATGCATATGTCTTCTCAACTTTAAAATACTCTTTGGACCATACTGAATTTTACTTTAAAAATGTTCTCCTATGGAAAGAGCTTACCTGGGCAGTAAAACATGCATTTAATTATATGGTTTGAAGTGCCACTGATTTCATTGATAACCCTTTGTATTTTAAGGCACTACACCTTTCTTTAGTTGAACATGTTCATAGGTATTTCTGTACAGATTTTATAAAAATTCTATCTCTTGTACATGAATTCAGAGGATTAGTTTCAGTGGTTTAATTAAAAACTATGAGATTAATGACTAATGATGAATCTATCACTAGGGAGATTTTAGATTGGGTCTGCTTAATCTTAATGATAGCAGATAGTGTTGACTGATTGCTTAATTGTAAATGTACTAGAATTCAATAGCCTCCTTTCTTATAGAGGGAAACGTTCACTTTTTGAAAGCTGGATAAGGAATTAATAAGAATGCTAAGAGGATCTAGTCAGAATGTGAAGATAATTGGATGAGTTTTAAGCAATCATATCTTTAACCATTTGAATAAAGCATTGTACCAAATTCTATATGTATGCAAGAACACTAGGACTGACAATTAGCCAGGGCTTGATTGCCCTGGGGGAATTCTCATAGCATAAATCACAAACTTGGAATATTAAGACGAAAAGTTAAGGTAACTAAAAAAAGAAGAAAAAAAAAGGTCCTATAATATTATGACAGAGAAATTGGATGAGAGATTTGATATAATCCAGGCTTCAAAATAGGTAAAGAAACTACAAAGTAGATTGGCCAATATATCCATCTGCTTCTTACTAAATGGACACATGATAAATATGTCACAGAGACATTCTGTCCTTAAATTAACAAAATTTTTTAAATTTCATTTAATAGTGTTCCTCAATTGAAAAACATCTAATAAGGCATTCACTAATTTGTAATCAGGACTTTAGTCTTCATGTGTGACATGTTTACCTTCCGGATGTCACTCGTTCTTAATCCTCTTTATCGAGACAGAAGGTGTTTTTTGGCCTTAAACATCAATAGCCTGGGTGTTCACAGATATCCTGGAGCCAATTATACCACTGAGATAACTCTTAATAGGATTATGGTTTTCCTGGGGTTTATAATTATTCCTGTTTTCATTGCTCTTAATTAAAATGTTACATTAGAAGATATGAACATCTGCATTGAACTCAACATTTAACTTTTATTTTGGATGGTTCAGCACAATTATCTATTTTCTGGTGTTAGGATCTAATACTTTTGTATGAAGTTGTTTTATTTTGTATTTCCCACAATCAAGCTTTATCATATGATTTGTATTTTTAAAAGCATTGTATTAAAACAGACCTGGGTTCAAATTCTAACTCTATTATTTGTTCACGTAATTGTAGCCAGCATTTTCCTAGGACTGTCGTTTCTTTCTCTGCATGTTTAATTTAACATTATTTATTTCACACCTAGTATTTGTGAGGATTAATTGGAGTCATAGACATAAAATGCCCCAGACAGCTTCTGTCACATATGATGCTTTCAAAGTGGCAGTCTTATTTTAAATATTACTACATGTATCATGTGTGTTATATAAACATCAATTTGCTAGAATTTATTTGATTCCAAGAATGAACTAGAAGTATTGAAGCCTACTAATAGATCTAGAATTTGTATAGAAGGGAAGAATTAATTAATTTAAAATAATTATGTAGCCGGGTGTGGTGGCGCATGCTTGTAATCCCCATGCTTGGGAGGCAGAGACAGGAGGATCGTGCTGGTTTGAAGCCAGCTTCGCTGGCTTAAGAGACCCTGTTTTCAAATAAAAAAATACAAAAAAATAGGTCTGTGAGTGTAACCTGGAGGTAGAAGGGTTTCCAGGAACCCCAGTACCAGCAAAAAAAATAAAAAACTAAAAATAAAAAAAAATAAATTTTCTACTCTCAAAACTATTTAAAAAAATAAAAAAATTATGCAAAAAATTATGAGGAAAACTTAGTATAGACTCACAAATATTGCAGATATGTATTATGAAAAAATTACTGAATTTCATTTTTTAATATTACAGGTATTATAAAGAAGTTTTTGAAATTCAGATCAAATTAATATTTGATATATATTTAAAATATATATTTAATGCCTTTCCAGCCCTCTAGTATAAATCATAGACTATATAAAAATATATAGCATAAGCTTTGTCCACATTTGACTAGCCACATCTATTAAAATGGGGACTAAAGATTAAACTTCAGAGATAACCCTAATATGTTATTTCTTTGCTGTAAAATATATACAAATTGATTCTTCAGTGTTTCTGAAACTAGAAATCAGCTAATGAAGAGGTAACAATTTTTTTATTCTTCTTGAAATATTGAAGAGATTTGATACTTTTTTCTAGAAAGATTATTACAATTAAAACAGTTAAAACAAACTCATATATCTCTTTGAACTAACTATACCAAAATTATCTTTTTTCTGAGCAAATATGAGGTTCAAGGAAAAGTTCTTTTTCCTAGACATCTTATCATCTCTGAACGCAGTGCATTCATTTATGAAAACTTTTTTTTTAACTCATAGGTTGGAGTGGGTTAGAGGCCAACCTGCTTTATGCAGAAAAAAGTACAAAGTGCCCTTTCTGAAAAAATAACTGAGATATTAACATTTTTCTCAGAGTTATAGCAATTTTATTTCTTTGAGAATTTTAGCTGGGTTGTGTAATAGTATTCTTTCTCTCTCTTCTACCTCTACTACAATAATTAAAGAGACAATCTGGGTCCTACCTCCCAGGTGCTTGAAAATTGATATTATGAGTGCTTATGAATGTCCCCTTGAGGCACTCTTGACTGGGCCACTTTGAAGAAAAATCTCTTCATCAATAATTAAGCCCTGAGGGCCACTTCTCCGGGGACTCACACAAAATTACATGTCAACTCCAGGCCTGATTTATACAGATGGCGATCATGGAGGAAGCTCTGAAGGCACTCTTCCCCTCCCCCGCCATCTATTCCCCACATTTTCTGCTGGTCCCCACCTGACCCCCCATCACTTTTACTTCTCCCACAAAACTTCTCCCCGTTTTCAATTTCTTCTGCCTGCCCAGGATTACCTCATTGAAGCTTATCTTAACCCATGAACAATTTTAAGAGTGATGTTAAAAATTGGCTTCTGTAGCACCTTAAGACTTAAAATGTATGTCTTCTGTGAAAATTTTAAGTGAAGTCATAGAAGAGAATGTGTATTCCTCTCTTTGTTAATTAGAACAAGTGTCCCATGACAGGTGACAGCCCGGGGATGATTTTGCTCTCCACGTTAGAACCTTGCTCTTTGACCCTCATGGAAATCATTCAGCCACTGTAAAGAGTTTGCTGATCCTTCAGTGAATTTGTTATTGATCAGTCTCTTAAGGATGGTTTGTAATAAAATATGGCAGTGGTGAAATTGTTTGGAAATGTGTTCTTCTGTGTGATCATATCAAGGAAATACAGTGGTGGTTTTATTATTTAGCTATTCCATTTACATGGAGTTCGTATGCCATTTATATTACTTAAAGAATTCAATCTATTTATTCATCTGATTTTTAAACTTTCTTCACATCTGACCACCTACTTTTCTTCCTTTCTTTCTCTTTTTCTTTGGTGCTACTGGGAATTGAACCAATTTTACCTATAGTTATATGCTAGTGATCTCAGTACTTGGGAGGCAGAAACAGGAGGATCACAGGTTCAGAGCCAGCTTCAGCAACTTAGGGTTCTTGGCAAGTTAGTGAGACCATTTCTCAGAATAAAAAATAATAACAATTGGGGATGTAAAATAATAACAATTGGGGATGTAGCTCAGAGGTAGAATGCCACTGGGTTCCATCCCTGAAAAAATGTTTTAAATAGGAAAGGGGGGTCACACTTGGGTGCAGAAATATAAAGAATAAAGTGGAAATGAAACCAATTGCCCAGCCCATTTCCCCACTGTTGATCTTAGGTTACAGCACACTTAGACTTCTAGATGCAGTTTCTCTTGATGTGGACGTAATTCAGTTGAGACTTGGTGCTGATTTTATGCTTTTTTTTTTTTCTAGATCCTGGCTTAACTACCTGCATGATTCCTTTATTTATTTTGTTCTGGGAGAGCAGGAAAATGGGGCCTCTGGTTGTTATCTTGAATAGGTACATGCAGCAGTAACTGCAGCTGTCTCATCTAGTGACCAAGGATGAAAACTTTCTTATTGTCCCAGCCTCCTGACCTCTCTCCCCAGGACCAAACCCCTCTGGCAGACCATATTCTCCAAGGATTCTTTCTTCTAAGTTGCCTTTACATTAGGAGTCTGAATGGTCATGTGCGGATGTGTGTTGAATTGTGTGTTGTGTTGTCTGAGTCTGTGTACACATAGCATGGGTGTATGCAAATTTTATTTCATCTTTCTTTCTTCCCCGTTCTCAGGAAGAAGAAAGGGTCTGTGAATGTATCTGGTTTTCACTAACACATTTTTTCCCCTCAAAGTGAGAAATTTAATAAAATGAAACTTTCTTCTGCCTTAGATGTCTTAACCAAAATAATTCTGGATTCATACTACATCTTACAGATAAGTTTTTGCAACCTAAATCCCAAACATTGGTAGGCTTAAACCTTTTCTATTTTGAAACAGATAAAAAACATTCAGAAAAGAAAATTCTTATATGGTTCATGAATGTGATGGCCCATTATCCCCTCCTCCCCAAGGCTAGGCTGTAATGAAACTAAAATATTCCTTATATCTGCTTAAGATCACATTGTGTTGATAGGTGCCTAGAAGGGAAATTATCAGTGGTAGGCCATCTGAAGGATGTGAAATATTTTCAAAGTGTCCAGAGAGAAAAACCAATTTACATGGCAGCAAGCGGTGTGTGCATGTGTATAAAATGATACCTTTTAGTAATTGTTTTTATTTTTTTAATTAGGCAGAAGAAATCCAGTCTGCTTGGTTTAATTTTTGTCTTCTTGAATAACTGAGAAGATGACGTTTGAATATTTTTTCTACATTTTAAAATAGCTCGGGGTTTTCTTTAAACAAATTATTTTAATAGAATCGTTATGTAAGAAGCCGGGTGTGGTGATGCACACTTGTAATCCCAGCATTCTGGAGGCTGAAACCAGAGGATCACGGTTCACAGGTTCACAGACAGCCTCAGTTACTTAATGAGGCTATCGGCAACTTAGACCCTGTTTAAAAAATAAAGAATAGCTGGGCGTGGTGGCGCACGCTTGTAATCCCCGCGCTTGGGAGGCAGAGACAGGAGGATCGCGCAGGTTCGAAGCCAGCGGCGCGCACTTGCTTAGGAGACCCTGTTTCCAAATAAAAATGTAAAAATAGGTCTGGGAGTGTAGCCCGGAGGTAGTAGGGCTTTCAGGAACCCCAGTACCACTAAAAAATAAATAAATAAATAAATAAATAAATAAATAAATAAATAAATAAAGAATAAAAAATAATAGGGCAGGGGGTGTAGCTGGTAAGTCAAATGCCCCTGTCTTCCATCCCCAAACTCACACACACACACACACACACACACACACACACACACAACAAAATAATCTTATGTAAGAGTAAAATAACATACAAATAGAAATAAAGAAACACAAATTAACAAAGTACAAATAGCACAGATTTAAAGAAAATTAGATACTAATGAATTTTAAAGTCGCAAAATTAATACTACTTTGGAAGCATACAATCAATTAAAACTAATGTCATGTAAATTCAGATGTAACTGTAGATTAGTAGGATTGATCGATTGTAATATTTATTGATAACAAGTAGTACATCATTATAATTTATTCTAATTAGAATGAAAGGACAACATACATTAGTGACTAAGTTCTGGAATTAGGACATGACTTGACTTAATTTTCCTATCCTAGATATGCAACTCAGTAGTTTTAACCTTGGCAAATAACCTCTTTGTTTTGGTTTACTTACCTAAAAAATGGAGATAGTAATAGTATCTATATTATAGAATTCTTGTATGGTTGAAGAAAATACTATATCATCATAATTTTCAACAGTTTTAACATTTATTTGGTGTGTATACTGTTAATGCAAGAAATGAAAATATCAATAAAATCTCTCATTGTTTAAACTCTAGTAATAAACTCTTTGAAAATGTTTTATAATTTTATGAATGAACAGGAATTTACTGCCAGTTTTTCTTTTGTACATTCAAACTATTAACTTTTTACTATTTGAAATAGAATTGTATTACCATAGAGGAACTATAGGCAGTATACATTTTTTTTTTAATGTACAGAAATTTGAAATAGGCTGGGTATGGTAGCACATACCTGTAATCCCAGTGTTTGGGAGGCTGAGACAAGAGGATCACAGATTTGAAGCCAGACTCAGTGGCTTCTAAAGGCTCTTAGCAACTTGGTGAGACTCTGTTTCCAAATTAAAAAAAAAAAACAAAAATAAATAAAATGGGCTGGAGATGTAGTTCAGACGTAGAATACCCCCGGATTCATCCCCCAGCAGCACACACTCACACAAATAATATCAGGAGCCTTGATAACAATAACTCAGAATAATACAATGCTGAATGACTAGTAGGGCCTCATTTATATACAAGTTGGAGAAGACTTTCCTGAGGAGAGGAGCTGACATTTAAACTGGAAACTAAAAGACCATAAGGAGTCTGCCAGGGATTTTAAATTTTGGATTTTGGTCTTTTGAATTAGGACTGCTCTCATCTTTGCAAATACTCTAAAATCCCCAAACCTCTAAAATCTAAAATGCTTTTTTCCTCAAGAATTTCAGATAAGGGATATTCAACCTGTATATATTTTTTTCCAAAGCTTAAATTACCATCTAAATATGTTATACCTTTCTTCAATTTTATAAGTAACTGCTAAGTACTTGCTTAGCCACTACCTCAAATACTTTTTGGGATCCGGCCAGAAAGATGAATTCATTTCTCCTAAATGAGGTTATGATACAGATCAGAAGAGGAGGCAAAATAGCTAAAAACTATAAATCAAGACAGAAAATAAACACGGGGGCATTATGGTACAGAATTACAGTGTTAGGATTAAAGTATGCATGTTTTAAATTCAGATTCGTGAACCATAATGGTTTATTTTTACTAGATTATCTGATTGTATTTAATAAATTATTTAAAAAGTCATGTATGATTTGTTATAGTTTCTTTCCACCTTCACTTCAATATCCAGTGATCCAGGGACCCCACAATGAGTTAGGCCCTCCTTTGCCACGGTCGGTTTATAGGAAGGCTACCCAGGAAATGCATCGGGTGTAAGATGAGTGCAAGTCCAGCAGCTAGTGGAGTCAGAATTTAAGGGATAACTGGATCTGTGCACTCGCCACATTTTTTTTTGCCATACTTATGAATATGCTTCCATTCTTCGAGAGATATATGTTTCAGAAATAGTTGAAACCAAGGACATAGAGGTTAAGTGGTGTGATTAAAGTCAGTAGTGAACCAGACTAAGACCTATGAAAATGAGCTCAATATTATGATGCTGTTTATTCAGACATTAAAATACATGATATGAAAATTAGAACCTGCAGAAATATGTAAGTGGGAAGTCCTTCAAGAGTTATCTCATTTTTTTCACTGTATGCATTCACAGAATTTCTCAATTGGATGCTTAATATTCAGTTTTTCAAGGACTCCTTCACATGTGTAAATGAAGCAAGGTATAGATGGCTCCTAATCCAAGCCAGATGGCTGCAGTGGGGGGAGTCCAGAAGATATCATCAATCACTTCTCAACATGATGTCAGCTGACCAGCTTGGCCCTTTGTCAGGCTACTTTGACCTCTGGCAGGACAAATCTTTATTTGTTAGAGAGATTAGTGAAAGCAATAGGTGAAATGGACTATGGGGCTGGAATTGTTTCTTGAATACCATCTTTCTTTTCTTCTTTTTAAAGTCTATATACATTTAGATATGTGTTATAAAACATCAATTCATGGACCTCTCAGGATAAGGGATGTTTTTCTTTTACATTCTACTTTATAACAATAATGATGATACCATCAAGATGGCCAGTTCATATCTGAGGAATATACAAGGGTGTAATCTAAGGTTAATTTTTATCTGCCTAACCTTTGCACCATTTACATCTTTCATCCCACCCCCTTTTAAATGACTTATTCCATGATGGAAAATACTCAAGAGGTGCATATTGGGTAAGTATGGTTTGCATTATAGTGTTCAAAACAGAACAATTTGTCTCATTTTCAGTCACTCTAAAAGTGAAAGAAATCCCAAACCTATGTAATTATTTAGTGTCAATACTGGGAGCGTATAATTCATAAAAGCCTATGGCTTAAAAATAAGTGTAAACTTGGACTTCATACATATTATCCTTTGAGTCAACTTTCCTGGTGAAATTAATTTACATTGCCTCTTCAAGGTATCATGCTATACCTCAAAAGAAGTGGGCCCTTTGAATACCCATGGCAACCACTTTAGATTGATAGAAGCTTGGAGTTGGAACTGTAGGGGAATAATAATAACCTCTAATGGGTTCTTAGTTGGAATGGACCCCTGTTATGAAAGACAGATTAACAAGAGGAAAACAAACAGAAGTTTATTAATGTGCATATTTCAGTCATACAAGGGAAACATCCAGAGGGTGAGTTGTTCTGTAAGAGGTAGCTTTGAATTCTAGCTCATATAGCATCATCAAAAAAGAGTATAAATTTTTAGAAGAGTGATGAGACAAATAAAAGGACCTTTAGTCTTTATGGGTGGCATCTTCAAGGCAAGCAAAATAAATGGCAGTTTAAGGCCAATTAGTGGAGCTTGCTCAAACAAATTCCCTTGGTACCATTGCCAGGCTAGTGAGGGTCCAAAGTTGTCCTCAGTGGTAAACTTTTGTTCTTCCTGGTAGAAAGGGAGACATAATAGCTATTATCTTTGAAAATCGTTCTTCTGTTTTTTTGGCAAATAGAGGAAGGACAGAGAGCCCTCTGGTATCCATTTCCTACTGATTTTCTTCAGCTAAAAAAATTTTTTTTGCCGGGCGTGGTGGCTCACGCTTGTAATCCCCGCACCTGGGAGGCGGAGACAGGAGGATCGCGCAGATTCGAAGCCAGCAGCGCTGGCTTAGGAGACCCTGTTTCCAAAAAGTATAAAATAGGTCTGGGAGTGTAGCTCTGAGGCAGAAGGCCTTCCAGGAACCCCAGTACCACCCCCCAAAATATATTTTTCATATTTTTGGGACAGCCATTATGATCTTCCACACCTTCATTATTGCTAAAATATTGTCACTTAAGTGTTATCATAACCTGGCTGCACAATGGAACTTGCAGAATAGTTTCTGAATTACCTCATGGTGAAACAGGGGTGTCCCCTCTTATTAGGGATCTTGTTCAGTGGATTTTGACAAATGAAGTACAAGGACTAGTGAAGGGTATAGAAATATGAAAGTTTATTTTTATTTTATCTGGGGATGGAACCCATGGACATTTTACTTCCGAGCTACACCCCCTTCCCTATATTTTTTATTCTTTATTTTGAAACCGGGTCTCACTGAATTCCAAAGGGCCTAAGTAGCTGAGGCTGTCCTTGAACCACAATCCTCCGGTCTCAGTCTCTCAAATGCTGGGATTACAAGTGTGTACCATCATGCCCGGCTTAAAAGTTTATTTTAAGTTAGGGAAAGGTAGGGGATGAAGCAGCTTTCCCCACAAAAGTGGGTTTCCTTGAAAGCGAGTGACCTTGAAGCCTTTGGGGAGTGGGCTTTTAAACCTTTCTCAGGTTTTCTATTAATTAATTAATTAATTAATTAATTTGTTTATTTATTTACGGTGGTACTGGGGTTTCTGGAAACCCTTCTACCTCCGGGCTACACTTTCAGATCTATTTTATACCTTTTTATTTGGAAATAGGGTCTCTTAAGCCAGCACGGCTGGTTTCGAACCTGCGTGATCCTCCTGTCTCCACTATCCAAGCTCGGGGATTACAAGCCTGCACCACCACACCCAGCTATATATATATATATATATATATTTTTATGATTGATCAGGATTGAGTTTTAGAAGATCAATGACTTTTTCACAGTTTTTTATCTTTAATTTGAATGATTATCTGCGGGCTGGCCAAGTCCCTGATCCTGGGGATGCAAATGGTTATTTTAATTCTTCCTGTTCCCAGGTCCTCTGTCCTGCCTTAATGGTTTTAATAACATCCTTAAATATAGCACAGTTTTATAAATATACTGTGTGTATGTGATAAACATTAAAAAAGAACCAGATGTGCTGGCTCATTCCTGTAATACCAGTATTTGGAAAGGCTGAGACAGAAGGATCACAGGTTTGAAACTAGCATCAGCAATTTAGCAAGACCCTGTTTCAAAATAAAATAAATAATAGCCGGGCGTGGTGGCGCACGCTTGTAATCCCCGCGCTTGGGAGGCGGAGATGGGAGGATCACGCTGGTTCGAAGCCAGCTGCTCTGGCTTAAGAGACCCTGTTTCCAAAGAAAAGTGTAAAATAGGTCTGAGAGTGTAACTGGGAGGCAGAAGGGTTTCCAGGAACCGCAGCACCACTAAATAAATAAATAAATAATTAATTAATAAATAAGTAAAATAATAAAATAAATGAAATAGAACTGAGGGTAGAGCAGAGAAGTAGAGTGTAATTTGAGTTCAAGTTTCTCTAGTATAGTTTGAACTGAAAATAAATTGTGGGATTGAGAGTGAAAAAAAGATAAATTGTAAAAAAGATAAAATTTCCCAAGGAATAATTTTAAAAAATATAGTGCTGATGCTAAACATTTTTCTCTGTTAATATATAAATAAATTAATAAGGACCCTTCCTTCGCCTTGTTCACATAAGATACTGCATTGCTAAACTTATGTTTTGTCTACTGCAAGATTCCAGTTAAGGTAGAAGCTCTACTTTGGAACTGGTGTGCAGAGTTGACCCATCAATTGTGAGAAATGTTTCATCCATCTCCATAATACATATTTTATGGGTTATAATTCATTTGAATTAAACTATATTTTTTCCAATCAAATATATGCTCAGTGCAAAAAGTTATAATGCAAAAGAAATCCGAAGGCGTGGTTGTGCACGCCTGTAATCCCAGCATTTGGGAGGTTGAGACAGGAAGAGTATGGTTGGCAGACAGTCTCAGCTACTCCTTTTTGGGGCCCTTTGTAACTCAGTGTGATCCCGTTTCAAAATAAAGAATAAAAAAATAGGAGCCAGGGGTGGTGGTGCACGCTTGTAATCCCAGCATTTGGGAGGCTGAGACCAGAGGATGGTGGTTCACGGACAGCCTCAGCTGCTTAGTGAGGCCCTCTGCAACTCAGTGAGACCTTGTTTCAAAATAAAGAATAAAAAATTGGGCAGGGGGTGTAGCTCAGAGGTCAAATGCCCCTGGGTTCCATCCCCAGATCTGCAAAAAAAAAAAAAAAGAATAAAAAGTAGGCCTGGGGATGAAACTCAGATGTAGAATGCAACTGGGTTCCATCCCAGTACCTTGAAAAACAAAAAATAAAAAGAAATCTAACTAAGATACTGAATTCTGTGTGGTATTTTTAAATCTAAACTGCTTTTAGCTCTTTATGTTTTTCTTTCACTTCATAGTAAATATAAGAGTTGTATTAATTTTATGGCTTTCACTTCCCTAAATCCTAACGTGTAAATACCATGGATGGTGCTTATAATCTAACTTGTAACACAGTTTATTGGCAATCATCTTGATTTCCATCACAGAAAGTCTCCTATTAAGTCAAAATCTCATTTATGCCTGCATAGTAACTTTAATTACAACTATAATATTGATCATTCTTTAAAATGTTTATAAATTTAAGCACCAGTAAGGCTTATTTAAACTATAGATTTATGCAATGATGAGAAGCATTTGTTTTGCCTTACTAATCACTTTATTTTATTCTCAATGGCTGCAACTTATTTTAATTAAAAAGTCCAGTCTCTTTTTCTGTCCTGAGAGTCTTGGGCCCTGCCGGATGCTGCAGCAGTGGATTCTGGAACATGTGAATTGTCCATGAGCCAGCTCCGGCCTGGAGAAGCATTTTTTTAAACACCTGAAAATTATTATTGTTTTCAGATGGAAATGGAGAGTAACGGGTAATTGTTTCTCAGTATGAGCCATGTAAGAAAAACACAAAAGGCAAATAAAGTAAAAAAAAATGCAAAAAAAAAGTATGCTCTTCTCACAAAATATTTTGTGAATGAAATAATCAGTCTCACTAGAAGCTGATGCTACTAATATAATGAAAATACTACCTATTGCATAACAGTATAGCTCTTCTTAAATTTATGATCCTTATAAATCTATAAAATGACACCTTAAGTGTAAGAAGCCTTGTGTTGAAGGTGACGGTGATAATTTACTCATCTTTGGAGCCAAAGAGTGTTTCAATGGTAATGGCAAACTTTGGATACTTAAGGAATGATCTTTAGATAATGGAGAAGAAACCTCAGTGGAGAGATGGAGGGAGTGTAGGGGAAGGTGGTATTGGGGAGAAGGAGAACAAATAAAGGGAACACTGCCATTGAAGTTATTTATATACATCAAATTTCTAATGTCAATCTCAGTATCTTGTACAGGGTGGGGCGGGAGTGGGGAGGGAACTGGGAAGAAGCTAAGTGCTGTGTACATGTTTGTCCCTACCACTCTGAACTAAATAATGATTTGGGATTACAACACACCAATACAAGTATGAAAAATGAGTGATCTGAAATATAGGCATCATCTAATCTTTCTTGTGAAATTATAAGAAATCTAGCATTACCCAGTAAATCAGAAACATGGAGCTTCTGACCTATTATGCTTCTCACTTGCCTTTATTATTTATATGATTTCTGATTTCTGCTTTAATTCTACTTTTATATATGGCTTCCTGCCAATATATAGGGAATATAAAATAGTGGGTAATTAAAAATAAGCGGGAGCTTTTCTGTAGTAATATTTGTGTTTGAATGTTGTTATGTGAGAGAATAAGGACATGTGGTCCTAATCTTGTCTGGCTTTTACTTGGATTGTCCTTTGACCTCACTGGGTCCATTTGGAAATGGAAGTCCCTGTGACTTGTACTTTAAGGAGAGGCAGTTCAATTTATTGTGAGCCTCATTTATTATATGATGCCTTATAAAAGGTACTGAAGACACAGAGCTGAGTGATAGTCATTTTTTTTTCAATAAGCTCAAAGTCTAGAGGGGCAGACAAGCATAAAAGAGAAAATTTAGATAGTGCATATTTTAATTAAATAGATAAATTTTAGAGTCTAATAATATATGTGGTCTTTCATAAGTTGGTAAATGTTAAACATGAAACTTTTACTATAATGGGAGTAGTATTATACTTGACATTTCTGAATTGTAAACTATATTTTTGGTACTAGAGCATCTGTGATTTTTTCACAATTAAGAAAAAAGATCTTAGCTTTTCAGATAAGGTGTCTGGACTTAATTCAAATCCAGCAATTAAAAGGCATAAGAAACAAGATATATTTCACTGTCAATTTTTTTAGTCTCCATATCATTTGTACGATGACACCAATATTCAATGATGTGCCAAAAAGAATTCAACATTTTCCCTGAGCCAGTTCTCCTTCCCAAATTTTACTTTCTGTGGTTACCAGTTACCACAGAATTACAAATTTTTGGCATGGGAGATACATGTACTTTTCTGTGTCTTCTTTTCTGTGACCAAGTCCTGCTAAGGCTTAACAATGTGCCTGAGATTTGCTTATTATTTTTATTTCAAGCAACAACAGATAACTTGCATACCAGGAGCTTTGATAGATATTGTGACAGACTTATTTAAGCCTTATTTGTATGGTTATATGTAGCATTGCAGAATTGATTTCAGTATTTAAAATGAATATACAGCAATCTTTGAAATACATACACAAAAATTAATGTAAAACTAACATTATTGCTTCCCATGAAGACAGCACAGAGGAGGGACCAAGTATCTATAATCCAGACACAAATATTTAAGTTAGAATCTGTTATTTTTTGGACAAGTTACTCAACCTCCTTGTGATATTGTTTCCTTATTTGTAAACCAGCAATAACAATAATACCAATTCATCATTAAACTGTTTTGAGTATTTCAGCAATCTTCACTTGAAAACCAACTGGTGAAGTACCTAGTATACTATAAAAGCTCTTTCAATATCACATATTACAAGTAGTGAACATAGTTAGGCACGAGTAGTAAAAATACTACTATTAAATCTATATGTCTATGTTTTTCAGTTAAGAGCTATTATAAAATTTTGAGAAAAAGTATAGATATGACTTCTTGTTAAATTAGTATTACTCTGAAATTAAGCAGAGGCCATTGATAAGAGACCAGGTGTTTTGCTTGGTTTATCTTGGGAGCAAAGCAGTGTGTTATTACCACAGCCTGATAGGATTTAACAGAGAATGATTGAGGTGGGAATTTTGGGAAAGGGGTTGTGTGCAGGAGATGATTATGGAACATTTCTAAAAAAATGCTTATAAAAGAGCATTGGGTAAATTTTCATTCACATCCTTGTGTTATATTGTAAAAAATTTATGTCAGTTAAAATGGATAAAACTATTAATTGTCTATCAGTGGAGATTAAAATGAATCATTTGTTTTTCTTTGCTGGCACAACAAGATTTCCATTGATCATTTTTTGAAATGAGTAATTTTTGGTTTAGGATTTTTGACATCTTGATGAATTTCAAGAAAAATGCCAACTTATGCTGATGTGATTTCCCATTTGTCTTTTAAATACATAAGCCAGATGCTTTTATTTTGAAGTTTACAAGTGCCTGAATCTGAATATTTTACCTTATTTAGACTCTCAGTGCTTCCCACACCTACATAGCCACCAAAATTGACTGAGGCACTATAAGAATCAATTATGAGGCATAAAATAGAAAAATTAATAATAGTGGCTTCACTACTCAGGAGGCTGAGACAGGAAGACTGCATGCTCAAGGCTAGCTGGGACAGCTTAGTGATACCCTGTTTCAAAACAAAATATTAAAAAGGATGGGAATATGGCTCAGTGATAGAGTGCTTGCCTAGTATGCACAAAGTTCTGGGTCCAATTTCTAGTAACAAAAACAAACAAAAAACAGACAGTGGCTTAAATAATATGGTAATTTATTTTTTTTTTACTCATGCAAAAGAAGTCCAGAGAAAAATTCTACAGAAAAATATTGTACCTTTCTTGTCAATATATTTTTCTTTTCCCACTCTGGTACTTTTAAGTTCATTTCAACCTGTTTATGCTGGAAGCTAGGGCTCCAAAGGGAGAGAACAAAAGGAAATAAAGAGTACACCCTTTCTTTCATGTTACTCCCTCAAAACACTTTCAAATATATCTTACAAGCTGTATGTAGTTGAATGGGTCTTCTTAGCAGTAAGGTTGGTCCTTACAGTCTTTAGCTTAGAAGTATCCCTTCCTTCCAAATATGGGCACTCCTTTCTATGGAAGAGTAGAATGGATGTCGAGGTTAAATACTCTAAGTCTTTCATAGGTATTAAACAACTGATTCCCAATGCCCATTCACAGAGAATCAACACATATGGGAAGAGACCTAAGATATTATGTTTTCATATGTTTCTGTCATCCAAAAAGTATTTGTGATAAGTGAACCATTCTTCTTTTAAAGCTCTTGATTCCAAAATCAAACACAAACATTTTATAACTTTATATAAGATTTTTATATAAAAATAAATGAAGAAAATACTTTTTATCATTTCAAAAATTTTTTTCTTCATTTTAATATTTTCAATAGTACATTATGATTATTTTCTTAAATTTTTTATTTTTTATTTTTTGGTGGTACTGGGAGTGGGACCCAGAGGCCTTCTACCTCCAGGCTATACTCCCAGACCTATTTTCTATTTTATTTGGAAACAGGGTCTCACTAAGTTGCTGAGAGCCTCACTAAGTAGCTGAGGCTGGCTTTGAAACTGTGTGATCCTCCTGTCTCAGCCTCCCAAGCGCAGGGATTACATGCGTGCACCACCACACCCGGCTCCATTATGATTATTTTTAATGGTAGCATTTATTGTTACCTATTTGTATATCCACTAACAATTTGGTCAGTTTCATTCTTCAGTTCCCTGCTCTCTTCCTCCTCCTTCCTCTTCCTCTTCTCTAATGTTCTCCTACTATTTTATTGAGATTCTCCCCTCTCTTTTTTTTTCCTTTTTCTCCCCTGTGGATTCCACATATAACAGAAAGCATATAATCCTTGACTTTCTGAGTCTGGCTTGTTTTATTTAACATAATACTTTAAAGTCAGTATACTATAGTAATGCATGCATTTCTATGTTTATAGCAGCATAATTCACAATAGCCAAGTTATGGAATCAGCCTAGGTGTTAATTAGTAGATGACTAGATAAAGAGAATGTGGTATATATGCCCAATGGATTCATGCCTAAAGAACAAATTCATGACAGTTGCAGAAAAATGAATGGAATCGGAACTTTTCTGTATTTTTGTCAAGGAATTTTTCAAAATAAGCGATGTATGATGGAGTGTCCCTTGAAATGTGACATTCTTCCTCTACTTCTATAATACTTGAGGTATGATAGTGCATAATGCCTTCCTTACTTTCTTCCTTCCTCTTTCTGTGGTACTGGGTATTGAATCCAGGGACAGTCTGCCTCTGAGCTACATCCTCAGCACTTTTTGTATTTATTTTGTAGTTTGAAATAGGATCTTACTAGGTTCCTGAGAATCTCCCTACGTCTCTGAGACTGTCCTAGAACCTTTGATTATTCTATCTCAGTCTCCTAAGTACCTGGATTACAGGTGCCACCTCACCTGTCTATGGGTTTACATTTGTTTTGTGGGCCCAAGATGACTCTTATATTCAGCATTAATACTGTTTGGACCTAGAGGTTCATATAATCATTGTTGCAGTTTATTATTTTTTGTGGTTCTGGGAATTGAACCTAGGGCCTCATGCATGGTAGGCAAGCTCTCTATCACAGAGCTACATATCTAATCTTGTTATACTTTATTACAGTGTAAGGATAGATTAAAATTTTAAAAAGAGGGAAAACTCATTGGTTAAAGTCCAGAGAAAACCTTCCACAAGCTTCTAGGTGTCTTCCAGTGGAATTTAAAAGGAACATTTAATGTCCCCAGAAGTGACCTGTGCTTGTAAAAAGTGTTGACAAACCCCAAACTGGGAAGCTCAGCCAAGCCTTGACGTCAGGCGGGCATGCAACGCCATGTGAACAACTTCAGATACTCAAGCTTTGTGCCACCAGAGGTAAAACAAATTTTCATCAGTGATCATGTTGTTGGCATAAACTAACCTAACTGGTATAGTGTGGCCCACAGCATAAAAAAATTAAAAAACATTTTTCTTAAAGAATTCTTGGTTTGGTTTCCAGGAATGGGCCATGGGCCTCTCCTGAAAAGAGGCTTTTTTGGAACTGTGTACAATTTAAGCAACCCACACCTATAAAATTAACCCTTTCCTCCAAGTACTTTCACATGAAACAAACAAATAAACAAACAAAAATAGTGTAAATGAAAGAGTTATTTTCCAGACAGTGGTTATCAGGCAAAATATACAGTGATACCCAAGAAATGGAAAGCCATGAAGGGACCACTAGTATTTTCAGAGCCTACTATTTTGAGTGAATTTATAAGCTGCAGGAGGACGGAGGAACCCACACAGAGCAGAGCATCTACTCTCTGTTACAGAGACAGAGCTGAGCATTAGGGGATACCAAAGCATCTGGAGTTTGTAAAACAGAATAACAGAAGAGAGAGCTACTCAGAGAGAGACCTGCAGATCTGCAGGGGGCAACACTGCGTACTCCACAGAGTATTGATCAGCAGGTGTGTGTGCGAGAAAAGGACCCATGTCTGTATAAAGAAAAATCCGAGAGAGAACTAGAAGGAACAGTACCTGGCACTCACATGGGCCTGCTTCCACCAGCCAGACTGGAAAACGTCATGATTCATAGAACATTGGGTTCTCAGAAGTTTTTTTCTTCAGTAGTGGGAAATAATTAGCTTCAGATCAAATGCTGTTCAAGATTCACTTTTTAGCTGGGCCTGGTGGCGCACGCTTGTAATCCCAGCATTCAGGAGGCTGAGACCTGGAGGATCGCGGTTCGCAGACAGCCTCAGCTACTTAGTGAGGCCTTCTGCAACTCAGTGAGACCCGGTTTCAAAATAAAGAATAAAAAATAGGGCAGGGGGTATAGCTCGGGGGTCAAAAGCCCCTGGGTTCCATCCCCAGACCCGCAAAAAAAAAAAAAAAAAAAAGATTCACTTCTTAAATCTGATAACCAACCCCTGTACAGATCAAAGTGTTTCCAAAGTAATTCAACAATTCAGACACACAGTGTATATTTTAGATCAAGACCTAACAGTGTTTGTAGGAATATAAAAGAATCCCATTCCCAATAAGTTAGAAGTTACAATGCCTTCCATACAATTAAAAATAACAAGGCATGAAAAGATATAAGAAAATAATGACCACTAGAAATCATAAAAAGCAATGAATCACAAGGAATTCAAAACTGACACAGATATCAAAATTAACAGAGAATCACATTAAAATAGTTATTATGTAGCCTGGTATGGTGATGCACACTGGTAATCCCAGCATTTGGGAGGCTGAGACAGGAGGATCGTGGTTTGTGGATAGCTTCAGCTACATAGTAAGGCCCTTTGCAACTCAGTGAGATCCTGTTTCAAAATAAAGACTAAAAAAATAGGACTGGGCATGTAGCTTGGAGGTAGAATGCCCCAGGATCCTATCTCCAGTACCACACACAAAAAAGTTATTATAACCATTACCTATATGTTCCAAAATTTAGAGGCATGGAAGATGGAAGGAGACTCTAATTTCTAGAACTGGACCCTATAACCTATAGTGAGAACTACACTGGATGGGATTAATGACAATTTAGAAATTACCAAAGAAAAGAAAGTGAATATAAAGATGCAGAAATAATAACTATCCAAAATGAAGCACAGAGAGGGAAAAAGAAAAAGAGTATCAGTGAATTATGGGTCAACTTTGAGTGGCCTAATATACCCATAAGTAGAACTTCCCAAGGAGAATTTTTTTTTTTTTTTTTGGTGGAGGACCAAAAAATTTTTTTTGAAAAATAAATCCATAGTTCCAAGTATCTCAGTGAAATCCAAAAGGAGATATGAAGAAAATACACGCACCAAAATCATATTACTCAAAACTAGTGATAAATACAGAA
This sequence comes from Muscardinus avellanarius, assembly GCF_963383645.1. Lineage (NCBI taxonomy): Eukaryota > Metazoa > Chordata > Mammalia > Rodentia > Gliridae > Muscardinus > Muscardinus avellanarius. Next base: position 87,412,402 of record NC_137788.1, on the reverse strand, counting down.
TCTTCAGGTCAGCCAGAGGGGGGAAAATAAGGGCACATGATGTACCAAAGAGAAGATATTGCCTAAAGATTAGGCAATAGTGGATTTCTTGTCAGAAACAACGCAAATGAGAAGAGAGCAGAAAACAACCTATTAAAGGATTGAGAGAATAAAGTTCTCAGCCTGGGATTCCTTTTTATGAAGTCAGCATTCAAACACCAAAGCAAAATACAGACTTTTTTTAGGCATACAAATGCCGAAAGAATTTATCAGAGGTAGGCTTGAAGTCCAAGAAATGTTAAAGGAAGCTGTGTCCTTCAGGTAAAAAGAAATCATAGCAGTTAGAAGTAAGGATTTACACCAAGAAATACAGAACTGCAAAATGGTAACTGCATAGGCAGATATATGAGTTTTACTTATTACTTAAATCTCATTAAGAGATAATTACTTCAATTTAAATAAAAATAAATTATGGAATATATAACATATAAAAGTAAAATGCAGTATGGATAAACTTTGACAATCTTATGCTAAGCTAAAGAAACTGGTTACAGCAGGCTGCATTTTATATGATTCCATTAATGATATGTGTAGACTAGACAACTCCGTAGAGTCAGAAAGTAAATTAATGGCTTGTAATGAAAGAAGGTTGAGGAAAATGGGAAGTGACTGCTAATGGGTATATTTTTTTTCCTGAGGGAGGAGTTGATTAAATGTTCTAAAATTGAGTATGCTAATGGTTGAACTACTCTGTAAATACACTGAAAAGCATTGAATTGTGCCTGTAAACAGGGTGAAGTGTGCAGTAAGTGAATTCTATTTAAATAAAACTATTATAAAGAAGTAGTTTATCTTAAAAAATCTAAAGATATGTAAAAGTAGCACAACAGCATTGGGCAATGTGTCCATCCTCAGAGACTTGACAAGGGCATTCCAGAAGCCATAACACTGTAGAATGCTGGGTCTCGCAGCTTGGTCCCCAGAGATAAAGAACACCCTGAAGGAGTTGGAAAAGCAGGTTTCTTTATTCACCAGTGAAGGCTCAGAAAGCAACAGCTTTGGGTCTGAGCCTCCAGCAAAAAGATTACAAATTTCTTATACATTCGGTTACTTAATTGTGGAAGGAAAGGAGGGCCAAGGGTGAGCTTTATTACACCTAGTTCTCAAGAAACAAAAGCAGAAGAGCCATAACCCATATATTCCCCCCCTTTATCTGTCTTGTGTCTTATCTTACAGATGGCCTAGGAGACTCTGCCTTGTTTCTGTTAGGGGAGCCTGTGCAGGGTCCGAACTCTGCAACTGTTTAGGGAGGGAGCTGCTCTGTTTATATCCAAGGGAGCCAGGCCTTTCATCTTCAGAGCTGTCTGCTTGCTAACAACTAGAAAGAAGGGGGCTGTGGAGAAGTTTGTATTATTCTCATCTGATGTCTGTATTTCTAACTAAGAATAATTTCAAGGCTCTGGCTAGGTCTTCTGCCTCAATAAGAACTGAAACTAGTTGTAAGCAAAGATTCAGTGGGTGATTGAACATTTCTCCCTCTTAAATTGTGGGGACGAGTGCATTTTTCTGTGAACTGTATTCATGCCTTTAAAAAATTATATAACAACATTTCATGTTTTCCTATTAGTGATACATTTATAATATATATAATATAATATATATAAATATGAAACTGTCATATTTTGATGATAAGGTTGCATTTGATATATTTGACTGATAAGGCTCAATGAATGTTTGGAACATGATTCCTGAATTAAGAAGAGAAATCAAATATCAATCTCTAGAGTCCATTTCAACTCAAATATACTAAACCTGGGGACCCAAAGAATATGCAAAGGGTCAATTTTATTCATTTCTGAGGAGCAGTTCAAGTCAACTAGTATTTCTTTATAACCGAATAATAAATCATGTTTTTATATCATACTTTATCTTTAAATTTAAATCATCTTAAGTGAGATATTTATGCTCTCAAATTGGAATTTCTAGGCCATTTTTAAGAATTGGGATATTGCCATGTGACTTCATGCTAGTATTTTCCAATGGCTAACAATACTTTTAGCTGGATACCATTCTCTCTAGTTGTTCAAATTAAAATGTTAAAAATGATGGCAAAATACCATTTATTACTTAAGAGAATAAAATGTATTTATATAGTGATTTTATATGCGAATCTTTATTAATTAAGTTTATCATTTAATACATTGAATTATGTTTCTAAGAGTACTAGTCTTTATTTAGATGTAGATTTGATATTTTCTCCCTTTTTAAAACTTTTTTAAATATCAAGAGCATTTCCCCAAACATGATTTTAATATAGATAATATATATCTCACATGTATGTTTTTCCAGTATAAATAGATGATACTTTAAATTTTCTCCCTCATTCATCAGATATTTCCCCTCTTTCATTGCTATAAATCATAAACCAATCTTTCTCTTAAAGGAAAATTTTAATGAATGCTTTTTCATTTTAAGGAGTACAGTGGTATTTTTAGAAAATATATATCCTTTAAATCTAGCCTTTCCTAGACATACCTTTTGGCTCACGCAGAACCCATTACTCAGTGAACTCACACTTGAACCACTTTATTTTTATTTGTACTGCTCTGTGTCTTTTTCTCCACTAGCCTGCAGCTTTCCTAGCAGGAGCCATGTTTTTCATATGTCAGAGGGGCTCATGCTGTACAACAAAATCCCAAATTTTGACCCCAGAACGATTTCAAAGCAAATACCAATGAGCAATTCATTGGACTTTTTTTTTGTCAGAACTTGTTGCTGACGCCACATTACAACAGATTGCAAAACTCCCTTGAAAGTGTTCCTTGCTGCTTCAGCAAGAGAGTTACAGGATTAAACCTTTGAAGGAAAGTGAGGCAAACACTGACCTTGCATTTCGGGGTGGTTAATGATTAAAATCATGAAAACTGAAATCTTCGTAACTGCTGACAAGTATGAATGACACTCCCTTTGCCCTCTGAAATAGAGCACACACGAAGAAGAAAACAGAATTCTGTTTGCCTTGACAGCAGTAAAGCCCTCTGACTCTTCAGTGGGAGTGTTGTTGTTGTTGTCTTTTGATTCTTCTGCTAGAGAATTTTCCCATTAACAACTTTTCTGGGGGGCATATTTTCTCTAGTGAAGTATTATGCTTGGATTTGTAGACAGGAGGATTTATGAAACATATATTTGTTTCTGAGAGTTTTACTGACTAGCTTGATGGGAAAGTGCATATGTCTTAATTAACTGTTACCATATTCCAGATGTCAAGTGAGTGCCAAGTTCAAAAAGTCTCTCTGGAAGTTTACAGGTAAAATCTAACATAGAGGGAGAGACCATTGTTAATTATTGGACGAAATGGTTCTTAGAATATAAAGTTAGCAGTTAGATTGACATAAAACAACTTTATCTCAGGGGGAATGATGTAAGCAAAGAAGAGAAATAGGATTTTACGTAGAACTAATAAATAGCAAACAGGTTAGAGAAGAGGGAGGTTGGATTGGTAAATGGGCACCAACCAGGTAGAATTATAAGATGATGGTTTTTAATAAGAATAATATATATAATACAGAGCAATTTAAGCTTTGTTTGCATGTGTGTATGCATATGTGCACATTTACTTTAAATGATTGTCATATAAGAAAGAAAGTACAGCTGGGCATGGTGGCGCACGCTTGTAATTAATCCCCGCGCTTGGGAGGTGGAGACAGGAGGATTGCACAGGTTCGAAGCCAGCTGTGCTGGCTTAAGAGACCCTGTTTCAAAAATAAAAGTATAAAATAGATCTGGGAGTGTAGCCCGGAGAAGGGTTTCCAGGAACTCCAGTATCGCAAAAAAGAAAAAAAAAAAAAAGAAAAAAGAAAGTACAGACTTGAAGTGATTAGTTCAATTAGGAGAATGCTATGGTATTATGATCCAGGGACATTGCATTAAGGCACTGCTATAGATTGGAGAAATATGGAATTCAAAGTTCAGGCCAGATGTGACTCACACATGGACTGACATTGTGTGGGTTTAAGAAACAAAGAAGAAGCAGTGTAGATTGACCACAAAATGAATACCAACGTATAGGAGATGTAAAGATTTTATGGAAAAAGGACAATGTAGGATTTTTAAATTAGTTGAAGAAATTAAAAATCATGATGGAACTTGCAAGTAGGTTACTTGGCACTTGACAAAATGGATGAATATAGATAATACACATATACTTTAGAACACACGTATTAAACTCAGATGCACAAAGGTGATCATTAATGAAGAATGCTGAATTTTGGGGGGGAGAAGAGTTAGAGAAGCAAACAGTAGAGCTTGTCCTTGCAGTCTAGAGGAGTGATGAGTAACACACATAAAGATAATGAATAGAAACTGATGTCTTGCCGCCAGGATCGAAGAAAAATCAAAGCAGATAAGGATGAATTACCAATATTCAACATTGCATAAAAAGCCATAGATGAGAATTTTACTAAGACGGCATAATAATAGAATGGATATTTTATAATTTTTTCATTATTTTTTATTCTTTTTTTTTTTTTTTTTTTATTTATTTTTTTTTATTTTTTTTAATTAATTTATTTTTTAAATTGGTGCATTGTAGTCATATATCAATCACATTGGAGTACAAGACTTGAGAGGATATACAAGCACACATCATCCAATTAGCCCTCCTGCAGCCCCCGTCCCATTCCCTCCCCCTCCCTCCATCCCACACTTCTTTGGTGATTTACTTTGATACATTTGTTTATGTACCTCCTGCATTTTAAAGAGGCTCCGTCCTCCAGTATTACATACCCTCTGATTGGTCACATTAGTTGCTTCACTATAGGGCCCTTTCTATAGCTCAACCTCTTCCTGTTGCCCGTTTCCTCCTAGTTATTGCTGATTAAGGGAAGCGTCTGATTTATATTTTCTGCGATATTTCTCTGTGCATGCTGCGTTGCAAGTACCAATCCCACTCTTGATGGTCCCAGTAGTGCCCTGGCTACTCAGTGGACTGATCCAGACCTCGCTGGCTCACGCAGCGGACTTGCCTCATGGGAGGACCCAGTTCTGGTCTCGCTGGCCCCTGAACCGGTCAAACCCCTAAGCTGGCTTTTGTCCCGACCTTGGAGGCCGCAGGAGTGAACTTGCCTCACGCCAGGCTCCGATGCTGGCCATTGGCCCCTGCACCAGTCTAACCCCTTGGCAGGATTCCAGTCCCGGCCTCGGAGGCCCCAACACTGGTAATGCCTCACGGCAGGCTCCGATGCCGGCCTCACTGGCCCCAGCACCGGCCTAACCCCTCGGCAGGCTCTTATCCTGGCCTCGAGGCCCCAGTACCGGCCTTGCCTCAAGGCAGGCTCCGATGCCGGCCTCGCTGGCCCCAGCACCAGCCTAACCCCTCAGCAGGCTCTTATCCTGGCCTCGAGGCCCCAGTACCGGCCTTGCCTCAAGGCAGGCTCCGATGCCGGCCTCACTGGCCCCAGCACTGGCCTGACCCCTCAGCAGGCTCTTATCCTGGCCTCGGAGGGCCCAGTACCGGCCTTGCCTCACGGCAGGCTCCGATGCTGGCCTCGCTGGACGCAGCAGCGGCCTAACCCCTCGGCAGGCTCCGATCCCGGCCTCAGAGGCCCCAGCACTGGTCATGCCTCAAGGCAGGCTCCGATGCCGGCCTCGCTGGCCCCAGCACCGGCCTAACCCCTTGGCAGGCTCTTATCCTGGCCTCGGAGGCCCCAGTACCGGCCTTGCCTCACGGCAGGCTCCGATGCCGGCCTCGCTGGCCCCAGCACTGGCCTAACCCCTCGGCATGCTCCGATCCCGGCCTCGGAGGCCCTAGCACTGGTCATGCCTCACGGCAGGCTCCGCTGCCGGCCTTGTTGGCCCCAGCACCGGCCTAACCCCTCGGCAAGCTCTTATCCTGGCCTCGGAGGCCCCAGTACCGGCCTTGCCTCACAGCAGGCTCCGATGCCGGCCTCGCTGGCCCCAGCAGCGGCCTAACCCCTCGGCAGGCTCTTATCCTGGCCTAGAGGCCCCAGTACCGGCCTTGCCTCACGGCAGGCTCCGATGCCGGCCACACTGGCCCCAGCAGCGGCCTAACCCCTCGGCAGGCTCCGATCCCGGCCTCAGAGGCCCCAGTACCGGCCTTGCCTCACGGCAGGCTCCGATGCCGGCCTCGCTGGCCCCAGCAGCGGCCTAACCCCTCGGCAGGCTCCGATCCCGGCCTCGGAGGCCCCAGCACTGGTCATGCCTCAAGGCAGGCTCCGATGCCGGCCTCGCTGGCCCCAGCACCGGCCTAACCCCTTGGCAGCCTCTTATCCTGGCCTCGGAGGCCCCAGTACCGGCCTTGCCTCACGGCAGGCTCCAATGCCGGCCTCGCTGGCCCCAGCACTGGCCTAACCCCGCGGCATGCTCCGATCCCGGCCTCGGAGGCCCCAGCACTGGTCATGCCTCACGGCAGGCTCCGCTGCCGGTCTCGTTGGCCCCAGCAGCGGCCTAACCCCTCGGCAAGCTCTTATCCTGGCCTCGGAGGCCCCAGTACCGGCCTTGCCTCACGGCAGGCTCCGATGCCGGCCTCGCTGGCCCCAGCACCGGCCTAACCCCTCAGCAGGCTCTTATCCTGGCCTCGGAGGCCCCAGTACCGGCCTTGCCTCACGGCAGGCTCCGATGCCGGCCTCACTGGCCCCAGCAGCGGCCTAACCCCTTGGCAGGCTCCGATCCCGGCCTCAGAGGCCCCAGTACCGGCCTTGCCTCACGGCAGGCTCCGATGCCGGCCTCGCTGGCCCCAGCAGCGGCCTAACCCCTCGGCAGGCTCCGATCCCGGCCTCAGCGGCCCCAGCACTGGTCATGCCTCACGGCAGGCTCCGATGCCGGCCTCGCTGGCCCCAGCACCGGCCTAACCCCTCGGCAGGCTCTTATCCTGGCCTCGGAGGCCCCAGTACCGGCCTTGCCTCACGGCAGGCTCCGATGCCGGCCTCGCTGGCCCCAGCAGCGGCCTAACCCCTTGGCAGGCTCCGATCCCGGCCTCAGAGGCCCCAGTACCGGCCTTGCCTCACGGCAGGCTCCGATGCCGGCCTCGCTGGCCCCAGCAGCGGCCTAACCCCTCGGCAGGCTCCGATCCCGGCCTCAGCGGCCCCAGCACTGGTCATGCCTCACGGCAGGCTCCGATGCCGGCCTCGCTGGCCCCAGCACCGGCCTAACCCCTCGGCAAGCTCTTGTCCTGGCCTCGGAGGCCCCAGTACCGGCCTTGCCTCAAGGCAGGCTCCGATGCCGGCCTCACTGGCCCCAGCAGCGGTCTAACCCCTCGGCAGGCTCCGATCCCGGCCTCGGAGGCCCCAGCACTGGTCATGCCTCAAGGCAGGCTCCAATGCCGGCCTCGCTGGCCCCAGCACCGGCCTAATCCCTCAGCAGGCTCTTATCCTGGCCTCGGAGGCCACAGCACCGGCCTAACCCCTCGGCAGGCTCTTATCCTGGCCTCGGAGGCCCAAGTACCGGCCTTGCCTCATGGCAGGCTCTGATGCCAGCCTCGCTGGCCCCAGCACCGGCCTAACCCCTCAGCAGGCTCCAGTCCCGTCCTCGGGGGCCCCAACACTGGCCTTGCCTCACGGCAGGCTCCGATGCCGGCCTCGCTGACCCCAGCACCGGCCTAACCCCTCAGCAAGTTCCGGACCCGACCTCGGAGGCCCTAGCACAAGCCTTGCATCATGGCAGGCTCCAATGCCGGCCTCGCTGGCCCCAGCATCGGTCTAACCCCTCTGCAGGTTCCAATCCCGGCCAAGGAGGCCTCAGTAGTGGCCTTGCCTCACAGCAAGCTCAGATGTCGGCCACTGGCCCCAGCGCCCGCCTAACCCCTCAGCAGGTTCCGATCACTGTCTCTGTGGTTATTATTTCAAAGGTTCCAGTTGTAATGTATCAGATCTCTGCCTCCCCCGAATATTGGCCACTGGCATTGTCACTGCCTCCACCGTTTCAAATCCTTCCCAGGCTCTTTTTCCACTCTGAAAGTTGTCCAGTGTTCCTAAGCATGCGTGATGGTAGCATTCGACATTTAGTGTAATTTCTCCAAAAAAATAAAGTTGGTAAGATCCGGTTTCTGCTTCTCCTGAATACAAGTCTCCACCACCATCGCGAAGAACTCTTTCAACACCGCATTTCTCCCTGGTCTCCGCTAAACTCTCTCCTTATATGTGATGTCTGAGATTCTTAACAATATAGAGAAATAGCAGTCCTCTTTCACGGCGAATTTTTCCATAAGTTCCAGTGCATTTAGATAAGTTTTGTCTGCATCTCCAGTGTCCTGGCATCCATAACGGCTTTCTTACCACCTCTCCGATATTTTTCTTTATCTTTTTCTGTTCTGGGCCCGGTTTCTCCAGGGGTCTGGCGTGCTCCTCGCAGTTCGGCCGGGACCCAGAGTCCCGCGACCCGGGCCCCATCTGGCGTGCCCAGCCCGCGACCCCCGCCCAGAACCCAGCGTCTTACTGGGTCCGGTTTCTCCAGGGGTCTGGCGTGCTACGTGCAGTTCGGCAGGGGCCCAGAGTCCCGCGACCCGGGCCCCATCTGGCGTGCCCAGCCCGCGACCCCCGCCCAGAACCCAGCGTCTTACTGGGTCCGGTTTCTCCAGGGGTCTGGCGTGCTACGCGCAGTTCGGCAGGGGCCCAGAGTCCCGCGACCCGGGCCCCATTAGGCGTGCCCCGCCCGCGACCCCCACCCAGAACCCAGCGTCTTACTGGGCCTGGTTTCTCCAGGGGTCTGGCGTGCTACGCGCAGTTCTGCCTGGGGCCCAGAGTCCCGCGACCCGGGCCCCATCTGGCGTGCCCAGCCCGCGACCCCTGCCCAGAACCCAGCGTCTTACTGGGTCTGGTTTCTCCAGGGGTCTGATTATTTTTTATTCTAAATGGTCCACCTTCCCAGCTTTTTGCTTTACTCTTATCCTTATAAAAAAGAATAGATTTCTTATGGTAATCCTAAAATCCAAAAATGAAAAGTCGCTTTTGATCATTTGAGTTTTGTGTCTAATATAAATTACTTGCTAAACCCACAGAGGGTTCTTTTTAGTTGCTAACTATGCAGTATAAGGGCAATACATTTGTGATACATTACAATTTTATGAAAATAATACTTATATGTTCAATTTATTTAATTTGAAAAATTCTAAACTTTGTTCGGGTCCTACTTCTATCTTTCTCTTTAAATTGTATTTTACAATTTTCTGTTTGTAAAGATGACTTTTTTGTAAATCACTCCATCTTCCATGCAAAAGTTAATGAATTAAAGATAAATTGTAATAGTTTTTTAAATTAATGAAAAATACTTTCTATGGTCCATTTTACATAGGAGTTAGACCAATTCTGGAAAGCAAGTTTTGAGGTAAAGTGATTAATTTTTATTTTATGGAAAAAGTACAATTTCTAGAGCATGTTTTTTTTTCTTACCCAGTATACTGGTGAATTTTATTTTAAATAATGTAATAATTCCCATCAATTCTACCCCAGTTTTAACAACTTGACAAAGCTCTCTACAATTTAGTGAGGTTCTGTTTCAAAAAAAATATAGTTAATATATATAGTATGTATATGATATATATAATACACATATTATATATATAATATATACTTAAATATATATACTTAAATTATTTGTATATTATATATATACAAATAATTTAATATATTATAAATTAATTATAAATTAATATTTAATTTATATAATATACAAATAATTTAAGTACCTATGCTAAAGATAACTCAACTAAGAAATGGGCAATTTAACTACATAGTCACTTCACAAAAAAGAAATACAAATGGCAAATAAAAATGTTCAAAATCATTAGTAATCAAATGAGCTGCAAATCAAAACTGCACTGGGATTCCATCTAATCCCAATCAGAATTGTAATCATCTAGAAGACAAAGAAACAATAAATGTTGGGGCAGGTGTGGGGAAATTAGAACTCTTTTTTCTTTTCTTTTTTTTTTTATTTTTTGCGGCACTGGGGATGGAAACCAGGGGCATTATACCTCGGAGCTACACCCCCAACCCTATTTTTAGTCTTTTTTTTTTTTTTTTTTTTTTGGTGGTAGTGGGGATGGAACCCTTCTATCTCCGGGCTACACTCCCAGACCTATTTTATATATATTTTTGGAAACAGGGTCTCTTAAGCCAGCAGGGATTACAAGCGTGTGCCACCATGACCGGCTATGTTTTAGTCTTTATTTTTGATAGAGAGTCTGAGTTAATAAGGGCCTCGCTAAGTATCTGAGGTTGTCTGTGAATCGTGATCCTCAGGTCTCAGCCTCCCGAATGCTGAGATTATAGAATTCTTCTACACTGTTAGTGGGATTGCAAATTAGTACAGCCACAATGGAGATCAGTGTGAAAATTCCTTAGAAAACTGGAAATGTTTCTACCATATGATCCAGCTGTACCACTTCTGGGTATCTTTCCAAAGGGACTGAAAGAGAGAACCTACAGTAAAATGTGCATATCCACGTTCATAGCAGCACAATTCATAATAGCCAAATTATGAAACCAACCTAGGTGTCCATCAATAGATGAGTGGATTACAAAAGTGTGGGATATACACACAGTGGAATTCTACTCAGCAATAAAAAATGAAATTATGTCATTTGCAGGAAAATGGATGGCCTTGGAGAACATTATGTTAAGTGAAATTACCCAGTCATAGAAAGTGAAGGGTCATGTATTAGAGAAATCTAATATGCAGAAGATAGGGAGTAATTGAAATACTAAAGGCCTTCAGATAGTGAAGGAGAAATGTAGTGGGGCCAGGAAGGTGGCCTAGGAAAAGGGGAGGGAAGATCAACGAAGGAATTACTTCCACTGACATTATATAAATATGCGAGAATACCAATGTCAATCTCAATATCCTGTATCAGGAAGCAGAGGAAAAATGGGGAGAGAGCTGGGGAAATGCCCACCAAGTGTGCATGTATGTTACTATCACTATGATGTATATTATAAGACTATAATGTACCAATAAAACTATGTGTACTTTTATAATGTATAAGTATCAATGATATATGTAATAAGCGCAGCATGGTAGTGCATGTGTGTAATCAGTGTGAAGGATGAGATAAGATTTAAGGTTCCAGGACAGCCTCAGCAGTGTAGTTGACACTTAGTAACTTAGTGAGATCCTGTTTGAAAATGTAAAAAGGGGCCACAGAATAGCTCAGAAGTAGAACACCCTGGGTATAATCCCCAGTAGCAAATAAAATTTAAAACAAATGGAGATGGAGCTGTAACTCAGAGGTAATGCACCTGGGTTCAATCCCCAGTACTAAAACCAAACCAAACCAACACCCTCTCCAAAAGTGGGAGCTTTTCGTTGAGGCAGGTTATGAGGAGTAGTTGAGGTCATGAGGGACAAGGTACTTCACAATGGGATTGCCCTTTCAAGAAGATAACTTAGAGAACTTACTCTCACCTCTCTCTAAATGAAGACATAGTTGAGGAAGTAGTCATCTGCAAATCAGGAAAAAGTCCTTTTCAGGAACCAAATTATGCAGTACCTTGATCCTGGACTTTCTAGCCTCCAAAATTATAAGAAATAAATGTCTGTTGTGTATGCCACAGTGGTCTTTGGTATCCTGGTGTAGTAGCCCAATCAGTCTAATACAATGTCTAAATCAGAATCAGTCACTGCCTTTGAAATATTCTGATCTACATTAAGAGTTGTATGGCTAATATCAGATGTATAGGTTGTTGTCCCTTTGAATTCTCAGTCTTTTCTGAGATTATAGAGCACTTAGGTGCTTGTTGTATGATATATATTTTATAATGAAAACGAATCACAACTGGGCTTTGCAAAACCAGACAAGTGGTTCAGATGGCAGACCTCAACGTGTTAAGGTGGAGAGTGACATGATAGATGTGGTGTTTTAAGATGTATAAACTATTTCATTTGTGTTAACTGTTTGTTCAATAGAAATGAATCAAATTTTCTGGGCAGTATAACTAGCATTCTGAAAGAGTCCATTCATTTCTAGTTGATGATATCTTTGATGCTTTATAATTTCCTCATTTTTCATCTGACCTATCATTCTAGAGAAAAAAATGTAATGTAAACTCACTTACACATGTTGGGCCCAAAGGTCCATGAGTTATATATATATTTGTTTATATCATAAAATATTATCTTCATTGCTATATATATGTCATGGATGTTAAAATTTGTGTTCGAATTTCATGACCCTTCTGCGCTGCCATATTAATTTGTGAGGATAATATTGACATTTTCAGGCAGTTTACTTTTGAAATTGCAGGGCAGAGAACAATAATAAATTCAGGGACTCATGATTCAGCCAATGATTTGCCTTCATCTAAGCTACATCTTTAGTTTTCATACCATCTTATTTATAGCTACCTTTTTTACCTGTTACCTTCATTTTTCCTATATTCCTGTATTTATTTATTTATTTATTTATTTATTTATTTATTTATTTATGTATTTAAGTGGTACTGGGTTTCCTGGAATCCGTTCTACTTCTGGGATACACTCCCAGACCTATTTTATACTTTTTAAATTTGGAAACAGAGTCTCTTAAGCCAGCGCAGCTGGCTTCGAACCTGCGCGATCCTACTGTCTCCGCATCCCAAGCATGGGGATTACAAGTGTGCGCCACCACGCCCGGCTATATTCCTGTATTTAAAAAATGATTTCCATATATGTATTTAAAATTTACAATACCAGAAAATGAATATGCCTTGATTGAGTGACCACTAAAACCAAATTTTGTCTCTTACCAATAAATTACAGATAATTGTATGCATTATATTATTTAATCCTCAAAACATTACTATGGGGTAAGTATTATTAATGATCAACATTTTACAGTTAAATAAATAAAAGTAGGGATTGAAGGTTTAAATAACCAGGAAATGTAGAATAGAAAGATATTAGTCCAACCTAACCTATATTAGTCCAATATAACTATACATATTATTTAGTGAACATTTACTAAAGTGAAAGTTGCGAGATGTAGAACTGTCAGAGATTCCTTCCTTTATTAATTATCCATTAACTGTGATGAGTTACTCACTTACATAAGGAGAAAACTGACCTTAATACTGAGCTATCAAATGAGGAAAAAAGTGGAGAAATTTCCATTTGCTTGCCATTACTTGAAGAAGTAGTCCAACCTAAGGGGATAAAAGGCTTGTGCCTTAGCACAGAATGGAAGTTCATTCACAAAAATGACTATGAAAATGTGAGGGTCCTTGACCAGGACTGATTATCATGAGTTTACAAGGTTTTCAGACTTCAAAGTTATTTTCTATCCCAATGTAGAGTGTCAGATAAAGCTTTATTTTTCCCTGTTCTTTTCCAACACTAAGCAGGAGACTGGCCACATGAGTTTCTAAGATTAACCAATATCAAAAAAGCTTGTTACAAAATTATAAGTTACTATTTAGACTCACTATACTAATGATAGAATTAAGAAAATGTGGGATAATTGGCTAAGATTGGGGCTTGTTAAGCAAGTAAATACTGGAAAATTCAGTTTTCCATTGATCAATGTTTATTAGTTTGTTGCTTAAGAAAAGCTACAAGTTTTGATCAAACATTATTGATTATATACTTTTGTTTTCTTGTTATTTGAAAATATTTATAGCTAAAAAACATGAAGAATAATAGTGTTTTATTGAAATTAAGGTACTATATTCAATTATGAAAAAAGGAAAAAATAACGATTTTTGTTGTTTTTACCTCCTAATTGACTTAAAAAAAAAATATATATATATAAATATATATATATATATCCTATAGAAAACTCAAGGCATGCCATCAATGATAAATTTTAAGCATAATTTAACTAAGACAGAATTAAATTCATCAACTAAGTCTTTAAGCCAAACATGCCCGTACAATCTGTATAATTTTAGTGGCCTAACATTATAGTAAGAAGTAACCAGTAATGAAAACCTTGTTTATAATTTAAAATGCAGAAGTTGAAGGAAGCATAATGGTACATTATACTTAGTTAATCAATACTGTGCTACAAAATGAAGCTGCATTTTAGAAAGAAAACATGTTGGCCAAATGACTTCTTGTGATTAGAACTGAAGCTCTCAAATAGTAAGTTCCAGTATTTAAGACTAAGATTTAGTGTTTTAATGTATGAAGTGAGGATCTTTGATGGCGGTCAATACCAGCCTCACTTTATTTTATGGGAATGTGCAAAATACTCTCTCTGGGGACAGAGTTCTAGGGTATATATCGCAGCCCTCCAGCTGTTTCCCAGAATACTGTTAGCAGGCTAAGCAGCAGCAACACACAACTCACTAGATTTCATGTATTCTTGACTCTGCATCATTCTTTTGTTAATGAAATGATGGTCCCATCATTTCATCAACTACATAAAATTAACGCAGGTAAATTTTCTCAAGTTCTGTTTTTCTGCCATGAGAATGCTCAGTACATTTTTTTTATTGTGTTACCAAAAATGATGAGAAACCCAAAGGCCAAATTCTTTGATGAGAGAAAAATCTTTCTCTGGAAGTAATAACCCCAGATCTGAAAGGGTTAATGGCCTTTGTAAAGTGCTCAATTTATCTAAGGAGGGGATCCTGTGACCCTGTTAGGATCTGGCTTTGGTCATTTCTTAAAAATAATCTGATTTAGAACTTTCTTGTATTATTCTACCAGCTATTTAGTTATCAGTGGATATTGACTTTAAGTTTTTAAAAGTCTTGCTTTGGAAAATTGTTTTTTAACAGCTCTCAAACACTCGTGTCCTGTCTTTTTACTTTAGATCACTTTTTATTTGGGGTATTATTAAGTCAGATCCTTGGTAACCATAATCCACAATACAATTTATTTTTACCCAAGATCCATTGAATGCAACTCACTGCCTTTTTGCAAAAGGTTAACCCAATATTTCATGTTAGGTTATACTTTCTACTCATGTTATGTGAAAGAAAAGTTACTGTGATAAGCAGCTAATAAATTACATTCAGAATATTTATTCTCAAAAGTTACATTACTATGCCGACGTAGATAAGTATAATCATTTATCAAAATATAGATTGTGGAAGTAAAAACTAAAATAAATGCAGCCATCTTTCTTGCATGTTACTCAATTTGTTTGCTTTAAATATTGGTCAGTATGCTCTTAAAATGTCATCATTTTATTTATTACTTTGTACTATTGTATCTTATTTATAGTGGTTCAAGCCTGAAAAGTCAAACAAAAATTGTTGGTTTTTTTTTAATTAGAAAATATCCTGAAATTTTCCTATAAAATGAGATTGAATGTATTTCCTAATATTGGCTTTTGTTAATGAAGTGATTTGGTATTATGCCATCATTAGGAATAGCCATTTAAAATTACAGCTTTATTGCACCTTTTTTGTTAATAAAAGTTAACCATCTAACCTGATAGAATGATAAATTATGCTTGCCATATATAGGGGTCCCTAAAATAATCTTATCACATTTATATTGGGTTAATAAAGAAAGTTTCAATGATTTTACTAAGTCAGTATAGTATACAGGTAAGGCAACTGAATATAGCTTTAAGAGGTTATTTTAAACATCTTTATTGATATATAATTCACATATCCACAGCTCACTGACTTAAAAGAATATGATTCAAGTTATTTTGGTGTCTTGATAGAGTCGTGCCACCAATAGCATGATCAGTTTTATTCACTCCAAAATGAAAACACATATCCTTTGGAAATTGCTTTCTATTGCCCCCCACCCCAGCTCCCAAGTCCTAGGCCAGCACTAACCTATTTTCAGTCTCTTATACATTTCCCTTTTCTGAATATTTTATATAAATTAACTCATATAATACGTGGTATTTTATAACTGTCACCTTTCCTTTTTTTTTTTTTTTTTTTTTTTGGTGGGACTGGGGTTCCTGGAAGCCCTTCTACCTCCGGGCTACACTCCCAGACCTATTTTTACACTTTTATTCGGAAACAGGGCCTCCTAAGCCAGTGTGCATGGCTGGCTTCGAATCTGCGCGATCCTCTTGTCTCTGCCTCCCAAGCGCGGGGATTACAAGCGTGTGCCACCATGCTTGGCTGTCACCTTTCAATTATCCTAGTGATTCTAATACTTACCAACATTGTCATTTCTTAAGGTTTCTTTTTGTTATTGACATCAAACTTCATTTATGAATGGAGAACTACTGTTTATGACTTAATCTTTTGAAGTTTAGTTAGGATCCAGGCAAGGTGGTATATACCTATAATCTCAGTATTTAGGATGCTGAGACAGGAAGATCACAAGTTCTTGGCCAGCCTCAGCAACTTAGTGAGGCCCTCAGGCACTTAGTGAGACCCTGTTGCAAAATAAAATAGGGCTGGGGGTGTAGCTCAGAATCTCTAGTACTGCAAAGCAAGCAAGCAAGCAAGCAAACAAAACCCAACAAGTTCACCTAAGCTTCTTTCTTAGGTTAAGATTATATTCTATCCTAGAAAATGTTCCACACAAACTTGGGATGAATGTGTATTTTCCTTATTTGAGGTGGAATGTTCTATAAATTGCTCTTAAGTCTTTATGATTTATACTGTTGTTCATATCTTCTATTTTCTTTCTTCCTAGTTGTTTTGTTCATTACTTAAAGTAGGACATATGTCCTTTAAATGTCTATTTTCCTTCATATTTGCCAGTGTTGGTCTATGTGCTTTGCCTTGTTGTTAGCACTTGTATGTCTAGAGTTGTTAGTTTCCCCACGGATGGGGCTTTATCATTGATAAGTCATTGTTCATTGTGTCTGGTAATGCTTTTCTGTTTATTTGTTTGTTGTTCCTTTCAATTCAGTTCTAATGCTTCTCTGGGCACCTCATCTTTCATAAGGTTGCTATTTGCATGGTATATTTATTTTAATCCTTTCAATATCACACTAGTTGTATCATTGAATCAAAAGTGTTTCTCGTAGAGACAGCAAATAGTTAGATCTTATTTTCAATCCAGTCTGACAGTATATATTTTATATTGTATTTTATAATTTCATAAATCCTTATAGTTTAGTGTTGGCCATTGTTTTTCCTGTGATTTTGAATGACTATTTGTGATTATTGACTCTCTACTTAAAGAATATCTACTAGTAATAAATACTCTCATTTTTTGTTAGTCCCTCATTTTTATTTTGTTTGGGGGTATCTATATTTTACCTTTAGTTTTGAAAGATAATTTTGTTGAATATAAGATTCTTGCTTGACAGTTTTGGTACAGTACTGCAAAAAGAACTGGACAAATTTCATACATTATGGCTTATATTTTTCTCTTTCCTATCTCTTTTTCACTTTCTTCTGGTATTCACATTCATTTATTTAACTTAATGATATACCACATATTTTTGTTCTTTTTCTTTGTTCTTCAGAGTATGTGATTTCATTTTTCTGTTTTTTTTATTGTGTCATCTTAAATCTACTATTTCACTTTAAAAAAATTTTATTTCAGTTTTGGTTTTTCAACTCCAGTATTTCTAGCTTTTTTTTCTTTTGTGGTACTGGGGATGGAACCCAGAGGGGCATTCTACCTCCTAGTGACACCCCCAGTGAGGTCTCACTGAGTTGCAAAGGGCCTCACTAAGTAGCTAAAGCTATCCATGAACCAGGACCCTCCTGTCTTAGCCTCCCAAATGCTGGTATTAAAGTGTGCACCATCACGCCTAGTTGGTTTTTTAAAAATATAATTGTTATCTCTGTATTGATATTCTATATTTGATAAGGCATTATATTCATACTTTCCCTCTAATTACTATTTTTAAATCTTTGTAAAATGTGGCACCGAGGACCTCTCCTTGTCAGTTTTTGTTGCTTACTTTTTGCATGGATGCGTGCATCATGCAATTGTTTCTTTGCCTGGCGTATTAGTTTGTTTCATATTGCGATAATGGAATATTGGAAGCTGTGTATTCTGTAAAGAAAATAGGTTCATTTAGCTCACAGTTTAGAGGTTTAAAAGTCCAAATTATATAATGTCAGATCTGGTAAGGGCCTCCCTTATCTATATCTCATCATAGCAGATAGCATCATGGTGGGAGTATGTGCAAGAGGGAGTGCATGGTGAGATAGGAAAATGGAGCATGAAAATGGGCTGGTCTTACATTTGCTTCTAGTTTTCAACCTCCACTTCTTAACATCACCATACTAGGGACTATTCTTTAGTACATGAACTACTGGAACTCAGATTCAAACCTGAATCCGATGCCACCATTCTGGAAGTGTTCTCCACATCATTCCACTTTAAAGGCTCGCTCAAGTCAGGTATGTTAGTCAGGTTTGCATTGCTGTGACAAAATACCTGGAGAAAATCAACTTAAAGGAAAAAATTATTTTGGTTTATGGTTCCAGATGTTTCAGTCTATGGTCAGATGGCTCCATTGCTGTGGGCCTGTGGTGAGGCAAGCCCATCATGGTAGAAAAGTTGTGGTTGGGCCAAGGTGACCATCTCATGGTGACCTGGAAATGGGTGAGAGGTAAAGATTCAGGAACAAAATATACCCTTTGAAGGCAGTTATCTGCTTTCTCCAAATGGGCTTCTCCTAATAGTCCACTTAGCTAAGAACTCATCAATGGATTAATTCACTAATTCCTCATGATCTCATTACTTCCCAAATCCCTAACTCTGAACTTGGCTACATTGGGGACCAAATCTTCAACACATGGGCCTTTGCAAATCAAAACTCTACCAGTATTGGGAATGGCCTAGGAAGATTTTGTTGTAGCGTATTCAGGTGAGAATAACTGTCCATAACCAATTATTAGTCCGTCAAGCCATACTTTATTACAGGTTCGAACCTGGACCCAAGCGCATGTGTCTCCACATAGGCGGCAAGGGCTCAGATCGCCCTTTGGGTGGGATTTTTATACAACATCTTGCAAGTCTGTTACATTATTGATGACACTTTTTGAATTTACAGCTTCTATCCAATAAGATAAGGTAACTTGTACAGACCGTTTTTTTTAAGATGATAGGGTAGGGGTAGGAGGTATCTTATCTATTATTGTGTTTCAAAGTCATTCTTATTAAATCAGCCTTGACTTTTAACATTTACAACTCTATGCATTAAAGTAGCTACACAGCACACAGATGTTCCTGAAGATAACAGGGTCACATGAGAGAAGGTCACCTGAGAGAGGATCTCTTATCTAAGGTATGAGATCTTGGCTTGGGCAGATCCTCTCAGCAAGGGCAGATGATCTTAACTATAGTGGATGCCCTTGGCTAGGATGGATGACCTTAACTAATAGGTAGACTATCAATAAGTTTAAACTTATTTAGGACTATTTAACTAAAAAAATACTCTTGTACAATATTATTGATCAACATTATTAGTTTGAGCAATTTCTTAGCAACTACACCGCACCGCACTCTCATAGCACTTTCTTATAAAACTTTAACCTAAAATTTTAAACACAACAATTTGAGAAAGCTCTGATTATTAATAGATATATTTCAGAAATAATTATATCAAAATGGCAGACCTGGAGAGAGAAAGGCTTGGCTTCAGCCAGGAAGCAAACAGCTATTGAAACTTAGATTGATTTAGCTAAAAGTAATTAGCAAGTCAATAGGAGAGGGGAACTAGGGCTTCCTCTTTCTAAAGACAGATCTACATGATAATATAGCTGGGTTCAGAGTCCTTCATGAAAGGAGACACCTTGCCACACCTTGCTGGGGGAGGTACCTTACAGGGATGTTACTACCTCGGAAGTACAGAACAAGATGGAGGTCATGTGTATACAAAAAAGCTGGGTCCACCTGTGGTCCCTTTGGTGTATTCGCTCAAATTGCCCCCCACCCCCGTGCCATTTCTGAATGGCATGGGGCTTTAATTGTCTTCTGTATTTCTATCTTTTTAATAAACTTCTTTAAATATTCCGCAAGAGTCTGGGCTAATGTGTTTTTACTCTTAGCTCAGGACAAGAACCTGCGGTTTTTCTGTTTTGGGTTTTTTTGTGTTTTGAGGAAAATTGTGTCTGGAACCCTAACAGGGGTGCTTGGGGACAGTTTTCCCCAAACCATAACATTCCCACACCGTAACAAATTTCACCCTAACAAAACCCATAGCAATAGGGATTGACAATAATTATTTATTGAGTTACTTGGGTGTCATTTAACATTATACAAGTGGTTAAAATATTTTATACCTTATATTTCAAAAGTTCTTATTTAAATATAGAGTTCAAGCCAGGTGTGGTGAGGCACACTTGCAATCCCAGCGCTTGGGAGGCTGAGCCAGGAGGATCACACAGGTTCAAAGTCAGCCTCAGATTCTTAGTGAGATTCTCAGCAACTTAGTGAAACCCTGTTTCCAAATAAAGTATAAAAAATAGGGTTAGGGGTGTACCTGGGAGGTAAAATGCCTCTGGGTTCCATTCCCTGTATCGCCAAATATAAATAAATAAATAAACAAATAAATAAATAAGACTCCATCTTTAAATGAATTTGAATCTAAATCCCATACTCAGAATAGCTTAGTTATAATTCAATCCCTTCTGCGTATTAACTGTGATTTGAAACAGGCTATATCCCTGTCCTCAACTTATTTGCTCATCCAAAATGTTGAAATAATAGTAGTTTTTTTATAAGTTAAATTATATGATGCATATGAAAACATTTAAACACTAAAAACTTAAAATTCAGAATATTGTTATTATCACTTTAAATAAAATGCAAAATGAATTGAAGTGCCTCTTCTCATTTTATTCTTATCTAGATATAAAATTTATCTTAGGGAGTCATTTGCTATAGTTTACATGATTTTTAAATTGTTCACATTTTCATATAATGTATATTCTTATAAAATCACATAAGCTAACACCTAGAAAATTATTTCTTTTGATAAATTTATTGTGGAATCACAATAGTAGATGGGGAAACAACATTTTTAGTATTGTCTAGTGGTATAATAATTTATTTTATCTGTTCATTACTTTTGATGTTTTTTATTGTTTGGCGGATCATAAGAGAGGTTTATTTTCATATGTGTAAAAGATGAAATTTCATGTGAAATATGTTAATTTTTAAAGAAGCATGAAAACTAAATTCAGAAGATGATCTTGGGGTTGGTCAGATCTAATAGTAATTTAATATTTAGGACTCTTGTCAAATTCTTATCCAGCTCTGCCTTTACAGCTCTGCCTTAACAAATCATGGACACAGAGTGCTGTTGCACATAGAGTCTAGATTCCATTTTCATTCCACTTTAGCTTTTGGGGTGTATATAGTTCAGAAAACATTTCGTGTAACATTATTTCATTTATTTTTTTTCTACTATCCTCTGCTTTAGGTGTTGCCCCATTTTTGCATGTGAGAAAACCAAAGATCGAAAGGATCAGTGGTTGACTGAAAGTTATATGGCCAATTGATATTAAAAACCCAATTCCCAAATTTGAATCACCTATTCCACAGCCATGAACATATGCTACTTACATGGTGTTGCATACCAGTGGCCCTCAGATCAAAACCAGATGTCTGCTTCTTCAAGTGAAGACAGTGGAGGATGGAAGATAACTTGTTAAAGCCACAGTTATTATTAGGTTAATAGTCCCAGGTAGAGATATTTGAGTGGCCTAGGACAAAAAGCACATTGAGATTAATTAGGAGAACCTTTCCAGAACAAGAGGACTTTTGAAACGTACTTTATTTTAAAGGGACTACAATAAAATTTGTGAGTGTGACTTATAGTACCTTCTTAGCTGAAACTTTATTATTTACATCTGAATCCAAATCTCTCTCCTTTAAGTTCTAGTCTTAATTCCGCATTCTCTACTAATCCATAATGAATTACATTTTTTTTTTAATGTGAAAATTCTTTAGCTCCTAAACCCTCTGTATCTTCTTCATGTATTTCCCCCAGGTTTTTCTTCAACTATTTCATAATGCTTTTCATCACATAAAAATGTTGGAAGATATTGGGGAAAAATGTTAATTGGATTAAGCTGAAACACTTGTTACCATGGTTCCTTGAACTGTTTGGCAAAAGTAAAGTTTTGTTTGTTTGTTTGTTTTTGTGGCACTGGGGATTGAACCCTGAGGCATACTACCTCTGAACTAACCCCCCAGCCTAATTTTATTTTTTACTTGGAAACAGGGTCTCACTAAGTTGCAGAAGGCCTAGCTAAATTGTCAAGACTGGCTTCAAACCTGTGATACTCCTGTCTCAACCTCCCAAGTACTAAGATTACAAGCGTGTACCTCCATGCTTCGCTTTAAAGTTTTTACTGTTGTTGATGTTTGTTTTTCTTCTTAAAAAATTATTATTTTTTGTTAAGAGTTGCTTCTGACAAGTTAGTAGAAAATAAAGTAGGAATTATTCTATTCATATTTTGTTCAATATAATCATATTAATGTGAAGTAAAGTAGCTATTTGCAGAGCATGTCATATTTTAGACACAATTTAAGCTTTAGGTTAATTCATATCATTGACGTTTTTCTTTTTTATTATTACTTGGTGCAAATCTTGGTGACTTTTTCATCGAATCCCTCCCCCTTCCTTCACGTTCTCTATGCAAATATTTGATATTTGAATTGGTAGTTTTGTATATATTCATTTTTTTCTCTAAAAATAATTTGGTTCTTCTCACATTTTACATATGAATTTATGTTGTATTGAGATTTTCCCATATAGATCCTTTTATCTAAATCCCAGTACAAAATTTCTCACATAGTGTTCTTAGAAACCATCTTGTTAAGTCAGACATGGCAGCACACATTAGTTATCCAACTCTTAGGAGGCTGAAACAGGAGGATTTCAGGTTTGCGGCCAGCCTCAGCTACCTAGACCCTCTGCAACTTAGTGGGACCCTGTTTCAAAACTAAAGAATAAAAATTGGCCTGGGGGTGTAGCTTAGAGGTAGAATACCCCTAGATACAATTGCAAGTACTTCAAAAATCTTGTTAATTTTTTATTATTTTCTAATTTATTGAGAGCATATCCAATTTTATATACTTTTATTTGATGCATTGTAATTATACCTCATACTGGGGTATTGAATGACAGAAACACACATGTACACAACTCTTAGAAAACATCCCTATGGAGATGCAAATCAAAACTACACTGAGATTCCATCTAACCCCAGTCAGAGTGGCAAGCATAAAGAAATCAAACAACAACAAATGCTGGCGAGGATGTGGGGAAAGAGGAACTCTTTTACACTGTTGGTGGAAATGCAAACTATTCAACCACTATAGAGATCTGTGTGGAGATTCCTAAGAAAGGTGGAAATAGATCCACCATATGATCCAGCTATACCACTCCTGGGTATCTTTCCAAAGGGGTTGAATCCAGAGAAATACAGCAACATATGCATACCTATGTTCATAGCAGCACAATTTGTAATAGCCAAAATATGGAACCAACCCAGATCACCATCAACAGATGAATAGATAGCAAAACTGTGGGAAATACACACAATGGAATTCTATTCAGCCATAAAGAAGAAAAAATTATATCATTTGCAAGAAGATGGAAAGCCCTGGAGAACATTATGTTAAATGAGATCAGCCAAGCACAGAAGGAGAAGGTACATATGTTTCCTCTAATCTGCCCAAACTAGGAAACACAAAGAATACCAGTGGGATTCCAGATAATGGAGGG
The DNA here is from genome assembly GCF_963383645.1 of Muscardinus avellanarius. Classification (NCBI taxonomy): domain Eukaryota; kingdom Metazoa; phylum Chordata; class Mammalia; order Rodentia; family Gliridae; genus Muscardinus; species Muscardinus avellanarius. The sequence goes on along the minus strand of NC_137788.1, from coordinate 87,388,863 downwards.
GAAATACTAGCTACGTTTAAATGGAAAGATAGGAGAGGAGGAAGGCTGATCTTGATTAATGAGGGTCTACACCTGAACATGTGTAAAATTATGAATAAGACATGGTTAACCTGGACAACCATTGGTGGGAGGGGGGAAAGGAAAATGGGGGCAGGGGGGAGAGGGCACTAAATATAGTTTAAATGTATACTATTTATGTTCAATAAAAAATTGTTACAAAAGAATTTTAACAGAAAAAAACAATATCTGTTATCATGTGAAAAAAAAGAAAGAAAACATCCCTGTGAATCAACCGCCTCTTTCCCCCTCCCATGTATTTAACATTGGAATTGGAAATTTTGTGTGTGTATATATATATATATATATGGCATTATTCAATTATAGCATTATTTCAATTTTTAACTCTTTATGTCTCCTCTAATTCCTTCCCTAAACTTCCTCCATCATTCCACTGGAGTCTCTTCTCTTATACTCAATGTTACCCTTATTTACAAATTTCTGTATAGATTTCACACACACAAGCACACACACACACACACACACACATATACACATATACATCTATACACATATATGTATATATATGTATACATATACGTATACGTATACGTATATGTATATATAGAGAGAGGACATACAACTGTTCATTTTTTGAGGTTAGTTTCATTTAGCATAATATTCTTGAGTTCCATCCATTTTCCTGCAAATGACATGATTTTATTCTTTTTGTGTGTGTGTGTGGGTCTGGGGATGGAACCCAGCGGCATTCGATCTCTGAGCTATACCCCACTCTTTTTTCTTTATTTTGAAACACAGCCTCACTGAGTTGCAAAGGTCCTAAGTAGCTGAGGTTGTCTGTGAACCGTGATCCTCCAGTCTCAGCCTCCCATACGCTGGGATTACAAGTGTGCACCACCACACCCAGCTGGATTTTATTCTTCTTTATGGCTATTAAAATTCAATTGTGTGTATATGCCATAGTTTTTTTTTTAATCCATTCATCTGTTGATGAACACCTAGGTTAGTTCCATAATTTGGTTATTTTAAATTGATGCTATGAGCATGTATGTCCAAGTTTCTTTATAATATTTTGATTTTAGTCGCTTTGGGAAGATGCCCAGCAATACCATTGCTGGGTCATATGGTGATTCTATTCCCAATCTTCTGAGAAACCTCCATACTCATCTCCATAGTGAGTATAGAGGTTTCTAATTTGCAATCCCACCAACAGTGTATTAAGAGTTTTAATTTCCCAACATCCTTGCCAATATTTATTATTGTTTGTGTTCTTGTTGATTGGCATTCTAACTGGAATTAGAAGGAATCTCAAGGTAGATTTGATTTGTACTTTCCTGCTTGATAATAATGTTGAACATTTTTCACATATTTATTGGCCATTTATATTTTTTTCTGTTGAGAACTGTCTATTCAGTTCAGTTTCCCATTAATATATTTATTGATTTATTGACTGATTGATTTAGTGTTAAGTTTTTAAAGCTCTTTGTATGTTCTAGAATTAGTTCTTTATAAGAGAGGTAGATGGCAAAGATCTCCCATTGTGTAGGCTTTCTCTATAGACTATTACTGGTTTCCTTTTTAATTTAATGTCATACCATTTATCAATTCTTTTCTTTTTGGATTAGTTTATTTTTAAAATTTTTTAAAATTTTTAATTTAAAAAAAAATTTTATTGGTGCCTTATATTCCTTCTTGTTCTATCTTCCTGAGCTTTCATGGTCTTATTAAAGCAGGTTTTACCTATGTCTGTATGTTAGAGTGTTGATCCTTTGTTCTTTTTTAGAAGATTCAAAGTTTTTATTTATCTAATTCTATGTCTTTGATTCATCTTGAGGTTGACTCTTCTTTAGGCTGAGATGCTGGGTGTTTAGTCCCATTTTTCTAGAAATGGATAACTAGTTTTACTAACACCATTTGTTGAAAAGACTGTCTTCTCTCCAGCTTATGTTCTTGACACCTTTATCAAATATCAAATGCTTGAATGATATGAAACTTTGGTTCTGAGTCTTCTGTTCAATTGACTTATGTGTCTGTTTATGTGCCAGTACCATGCCACTTTAATTTCTGTTACCTTGTAGTGTAATTTGAGATGAGGTATTGTGATGCCTCCAGTATGATTCTTATTGCTGAGAATTGCTTTGGTTACTCTGGTTCTTTTGTTCTTTCCATATGGATTTTATGACTAATTCCTCTAGATCTTTGAATAATTATCCTGCTATTTTAATGGGGATTTTATTGAATATATGTAGATCACTTTTGGTAGGATGGCAATTTTGATTATATTTATTCTGCCCTTCCAAGAACATGGAAGATCTTTCCATATTATGTGGTCTTCAATTTCTTTCTTTAATGTTTTATAATTTTATTGTAGAGGTCTTTTACTTCATTGGTTAAATTTATTCCCAAGTGTCCTATCCTTGTTAAGATGATTATGAATGGCATTGTTTTCTGGATTTCTTTTACAGCAGATTAATTAGTGGTGAATAATGATGCTAATTATTTTTTAGGTTTTTTAAGTTTTTAAAGTTTTTTCTCTCATGTTTCATAAGTTTTTTTCTCCCTAGCTAAACCTTTCTTTAATAATGGTGGATTAATCCTAAATCCATGCATTGGAACCATATGTCATGTTGAGGTGTGATAGAAACCTACATGTACATAGCACCCAGTGCATTTTCCTTTTGATCCGTTCCACATTTTGATTGTTTTGAATTGCCAACATTACTAATATATACTTTTATATTGTTTGTTCTATCTTCAGAGTATCCTGGCTTTAAATCCTCGGATACAGACTCATGCAACTCTACGTTCCACTGCGGCCAAAAAATTAGACAAGAAACACTGGAAAAGAAACCCTGATAAGAACTGCTTTGTAAGTTATCACTGATACATAATTTTCTAATGAAAATTATCTGATTCTACACATTCTAAGACGAGTTTATACAAATACTTAGAAATACAACTAAATATGCAGAAAGTATAGCTCTGATTTTCTTCACATTCTAAATATTTTTATGTAAATAATCTTAAAACTGCATTTATTTTTGCTGCTTAAAAAAACTTCTGGGACACTTCAAAATCATATTGATGTAGTCTGGTGCCAAAGAAATCCTAAAAAATTTTTAAATTATTTAACTTTTTAAATAAAATGGCACAATGTTACAGAAGTTGGCATGTTACAGAAAGGGTCTAACTGAAAAGGACTGTAAATACAGCTATCTATAAACTACTTAAAATATGCTTTTAGGAAATGTATGCACTTTATTTTTATTGTTATTATTGTTGTTATTATTTATTTGGTACCAAAAATTTGAACCCAGAATTGTTCTACCTCTGAACTATACATGGACCCTTTTTATTTTTTATTTTGAAACAGATTCTTACTAAGTTACTAAGGCTAACCTCCAACCTGTGGTCCTCTTGTCTTAGCTTTGCAAGTACTGGTATTACAGTTGTGTGCAAACACACCTAGCTAAATATATGAACTCTAGATGTTCAACTTAAACAATTAATATTCCCAAGTAAAATAAATTCCCAGGAAAAATCTCAATTTCTCTGAGATTTCTGATTGCTGGACCTTACTTAACTGGGCCTATAAAATTATCACAGAGTTGGGGCTTTGAGGCCATAAGTGGGACTAAATATAGCCACAAAAGCAATAGTTAAAATGTGATCCTATTAATACATACATCTTTAAGAACGAATTGTTGTTGTTGTTTTTTACTGTTTCTCCAAAATTGACTTTTCTAAAAATATTAGCAAGATAATAATATGAGGTTATCTGATATTAACTCTTTGGGTACTTTATATATACTGTCTTATAATATATATGGGTTGTACTTTTTCTTTTGTATAGTATGAGGATGAAAATTAAGGATGTGTGCTCACATTGTATGAATGTCTAAATTTTTATCTTTCTATTACTGCCCATCAGCAAAATTTTTGAATAAAACAAAGAAACAGAAACACCGAGAAAGAATATGTGTGAGAAGATCCCATGGCTGCTCCATAGCAGACCTGGATTGGGACATTCACCATTCCTTGCTCTAGTTCTGTGAGCCCTGCTTTCTACCATGACATTTCTAGTAGAGGTTTTTGGAAGAACAACAATGTGGTCCAGATTAGATCAAGTGACAGGCTGACCACATGCCACGACCTTGTAAAATGATGTGAGCCTTTGAGGGGCACGGAGAAAAGACCCATGTTATTTTCAAACTTATCTCCTAAAGACTATTATGTCTAAATTTCTCATTATAGAAGTATGATAGTCATGATCTGTAGACATCAAATGACTATCCTGAGGCTTCTCATTTATAGGCAATCAAGATACTTATGCTTAAGGATCTATTAAGAATAAGCTTTCTCTATTAAGATAGCTATTGTTATTATTATTTTGTGGAAATGATTTTTATTCCATAATGTGATCCCAAAGTTGAGCCTCTTATCATATTTTGAATACTGTAAGAATGCTATCAGATAGGTTTTGTCCACCAAATATGTGCTGGTACACATTTATAGAAAGGCGGTATGATAATATCTTTGATGATATTCAGTACTATATATGCTCATTCTCTAGGGCTACTCAATAAAGGATCACACACTGGGTGGCTTGAACAATAGATATTTTTAAATAATTCTGGAGGCTAAGAGTCTGAGAGCAAAGCGTTGGTTTTTTTCTTTTTAATTGAAATCAGGGGCATTCCACCTGTGAGCTACATTCAAGGTCCTTCGCAATTTTGTTTTGTTTTTGAAACAGGGCTTTGCTAGTTTCTGATTGTTTCACCACATTGCTGAGGCTCTTCTTGAACCTGAGATCTTCCTGTCTCAGTTTTTTCAGTAGTGGGATTACAGGCATGCACCACCATGGGTTAACTTTTTTTCTCTTCTTATAAAGATACCAATTATAATGAATTAGCATCTATCCTAATTACTTTATCTTAATCTAATGACTTCCTTACAGATTGTCATATTTTGAGGTACAGAAGTTTTAGATTTTAAGACATGAATTTTTGAGGGATATAGTTGAGCCTATAACCATACTTTTAAATCACAAAACATCTAGTAATTTATCTTCTAGTACTATATCCTAAGGAAAGAATTAGCAATGGAGGTAAAGATGGATTAGGTATAGGGAGGATAATCTAAGGTATTACTCTTTCAGTAGAGAAAAATGTAGGGGCAAATCCACTGAATGCCAGCCATTAAAAATTACTTTTTAAAATACTTAATAATCTAGATAAAAGCTCACAGTCTGTATTACAGGGAAACGGCACAGAGCATCACTGTATTTAATGGTGATCGTGTGCGCTTATATGCAACCTACCTTTACACATGTCACAAAAATAAGAAAATATGCTGAGATGTTAATTGTGATTGTCTTTGTTTCTTTGGCACTTATGTATATATCAGCTTTTCTACAATGAGTGAGTGTAAGTGAAAAAACAAAATGAAAGCTCTAAATCTGTGTTAAAATAATAATCTCATTTTATAAGATCAGGCTTATTGCTCTAGATGTTATCACTTTCAAAAGTCTAGTGACAGATATTGACAGAACAATGAGGTTCATTCCCAAAGGGAAAATATGGAGCTGGGGTTCAAATTATCTTCGGCTTGCTTAATGAATGATGTTCCCTGCATTTTCATTATTATTTCCTTTGTGCTTATGTAAAAACTAGAATTAAATTATTGCACAAAACATATGATTTATTTTTCAATTTATGAATTTTTATATGTCTATAATCACTCATCTAAATTAAAAAAGCTTTGAATGTACAACAAACATAAGAAGTCTTTGAAAGACAGAGAGGAGTAAGATGAGCTAGGAATACAGTACCTGAAGATTGACAGTTCCTTAAATTTTTATTATTCCACATATATTCAGAACAGGAGACAAAACAAAAATACTCCAGAAAAAAGGAATTCACAAAAAGTAAGAGAATATGCTGAGATGTTAATTGTGATCGTCTTTGTTTCTTTAGCACTTGTGTATCTTTCAAGTTTTCACAACCCCGGCTCTTGTGAATTTGAAAGCCTCTCAAATTCAACAAGAGACATTAAGCTACAAATTCCAAAACCTGGTGAAACCAAAAGAAATCCACAGCATGACACCTCATAATTTAACTTCTTAAAACTAAGGGCAAAGAGACTATCTTTGAAAGTGGTCTCCTCTCTTGCATCAAGGAAGCAACTTTTGGTATGTACCTGCACTGCAGGTACTGAGACTATGTAGCCCCCACTGACTGCATCTTGGCTTGACAAGAGCCTTGCTATGTTGCTGAGGCTGTCCTCAAACCTGTGATCCTCCTGTCCAGCCTCCTAAGTATTGAGATTGCAGGGATGCGCCACCATCCCAGGCTTCCTCCCCTCCTTCTTAACTTACTTTACTCCTTTTAGTTCTCTTGAAGAACACTCACTCAGTAAGTATATACACCCAAAGCCCTGTCTTGGTATTTACTTCTAAGAAAAATTAACTTAAAAGTGCTAAAATCATTGTTTTGGGTTTCACCTGCAGTAGCTGATGCAGACAGTCATTTTATCTATACTGAGATTTTCTTCACTTTGCATGCAAGGCACAAAACTCCACTGTTTCCTGTTTATTCCTCATAATTATCTTTGTCTTAGTACTTCCTGGCTCCTTTATTATTTCCATCTCTCTCCTAAATATTACAGTACCCATGGCGAATATATCAGTCCATCCTTTCTTCCTTCCTTGTTTCCTTCCTTTTTCCCTCCCTCTCCCCCCTCACTACATGGCAATCTAATCCTGTCTTTTCACTTTTAGTGCCCATGTAAAGAGGGCACTGAAAGTGACACAGACATTTCTATTTCTAGTTTTATGAATTGAATGTCTCCTCTTGAATGTCTAATAAGCATCATAAACATAACATATTGAATACGCATAATATATTAAAGATTTGCCTCTAAAACCTACTTCCTGGATTTATCTCTATCCATGCTTTCAGTGAGATAGAGACGTTGGTTTCTCTCGCCTTCCACAACTAACCAGGTCTTTTATATGCTTTTAAGTATACCCAGAGTTTGACTACCTCGTATGACCTTCTCCCATACCAACTTATCTCAGCAACACCCTCATCTCTTACCTGGATTATTGCAATGGCTTTGAAATGGGTCTCCACACTTTTGCCCTTCCCTGATGGAGTCTATTGTTAATAATACAGCTGAAGAACTCTTTCACAAATTCTGTGCTTAAAAGCGTTCATTGTTTTTTCAACGTACTAGGGAGTTTAGACACTGTTCTTTGTGTAACTCATCTCTACTTTGGCCACCCAATATATTTCAAATATAAAATAGTTTTAAACATAGAATTCTAGCTGGGCGTGGTGGCAAATGCTTGTAATCCCTGTACTTAAGAGGCTGAGACAGGAGGATCTGGGTCCATGGCCAGCCTCAGCTACTTAGGCCCTCTGCATCTTAGTGAGATCTTGTTTCAAAATGAAGAATAAAAAATATGGGTGGGGGTGTGGCTCTAATGTAAAATGTCCTTGGATTTAATCCCATCATTACAATGTGTATATATACACATATACATATATATACACACACACACACATATATAATATGTAGTCTATAAACATACTATATATATATGTATATGTATATGTATATGTGTGTGTGTATATATATATTTTTTTTTCTAACCTACCCTGCCCTTTTATCTGGGTCTTCTTAGAATTCCTTGCTTAATTTTTCTTGACACCATTCATTACTTATATATTCTACATTTTAACTCACAAATTATTTAATGTCTTTTTCCAATAAAATATAAAGTCTTTAGAAGAGGGAGTTTCACGTGTACTTGTGTTGGGTTTTATTTTCTGTTCTGTGTTCTCAGCTTCTCGATGGTGTCTGGTTCTCACTCTACGTCTGTTGAGTGAATGTGTGAAGGAATAAATGAATGCAACTCTTCTTTTACCTTTCCTTTGCATACTAGACATAAGGATTACATACTCTCTTACTTTATTGAGATTAAACTCTCAAAGTTACTTATATTGCATTTGATTTTTACCATGAGATGTGTGAATGAGTCAGGCTTGTTTTCTCATTTAGTGATGCTAAGGCCTGGACTTTAAAACTGTGAAATAAACTTTAAACAGGCATAGAATTCTGTAACGGACATACTAGATCCAGAGGACCAGAATTCTAGGTCATCACCTTCTTAGAAAATGCAAATAAGATAAGAAAAGAGATACATTAAAGTTAAGAAAAGTGAGAATTGTGATGGTTGTCACATTTGGTGACAAGTACATTATTTCTGAAGATTGAACTACATTTTGAGTCAATTCTCTGGCCATTGAATGTAATCCTTTGATTTATTTAAGTTAGCTGGACTTTCTGTTTTGCTTTGCCTTTCCAAATTTCTGGTTTCTTTTGATATAGATAGTCACTACTTTATCCCTCTCTGCATATCAGCTTCAGGGTTGTGGGTACTAGGATTTTTGGGTAGAGACTGTGTTGTTCTTTCTCCCTTCTGCCCTCATTTCTCCCTTCTTTTTATTTCATTGGTACATGAAACATCCATATTTTAGGCAGTTTTTGAAAGCTACTCAAAGATAAATACAACCTACAAAACTGGTAGTCAAAACTGCTTCTTAAAATAAATCTAGGCTGGGTGCGGTGGCACACACTTGTAATCCCCGCACTTGGGAGGCGGAGACAGGAGGATTGTGCTGGTTAGAAGCCAGCTTTGCTGGCTTAAGAGACTCTGTTTCCAAATAAAACAAATATAAAATAGGTCTGGGAGTGTATTCATGAGGTAGAAGGGTTTCCAGGAGCCCCAGTACCACCAAAATAAAAATATCTAAATTTTATTTTAATAAATAAATCATATGTTTCATATTTCTCATCAGTGGAAGTACCATAAAAGTGGCAATTCTGAAATCTTAGGCCAAGAATATATTTTTTAATTTGACAGGTTTATACTAGTCTAGTACTAATTGGAAATTCTGAATTCAGTCGGGGATTTAAACTGGCAAATGTGTTGATACTGGTTAATGAAGCACAAAGCAGTTACTTCCAGTATCTTTCAAGCAGGTGTTTCAAAACTGCTGTTTATTTTTGCCATTTTTGAAAATGTTCAACTGTTCTAATTACATAAATATTTTGCACTCATTTTTCATGCAAAAGACCAGAAAATATTACAATCAGAAAATTTAACCTGAGTGAAAATTAAAAGGAAAGGTACCTAAATAGTGAGTTATTCAATATATTTTCAAGAATTTTAGCAAATTTGTTCTCGACACATGACACGTAAGTTCTCACAGTAAAAACAAAAAGAAAAGAGAATTGACATTAAAAGTTTGTAATCTGCAGTCCTATTTCTAAATTCCTTTTTTGTTGCAATTCATATAACCTTCAGAATCACCTTTCAGATAGTCTTTATGTTTCATCTACTCACAGATGAAGGAATTAAAGTACAGGGAAACAGGAAGCATGTGCAAAGTTCTACCATCAAATGGTAGCACTAGAGATTAAACCCATGCAGTCTAGCATAAGAGCTCTTTAATCAGAATGAATTAAATAACAAAAAATGATCTTTTCCTTGTACTGAAATGCAAATGACTAAGTAATTATATAGATTTTGATAATTTTTTTTGTATTCTTGTGTGAGTTTTGTCATCTTGGTTACTAGCTTGTTTCTGATTTTATTATTTGTTTACTATAGTCCAGATGTTGTGCCATTTACCATATTGGAATAAAGAGGAATAGGATATAAGCCTCACCAAGAAATTCTCACATTCTTTGAAAGAAAACATAAATATTGACAAATAATAACGATGCCCTTCCAAAGGAAAAATGATATAGGAGACTTAACTGCCAGTGTAAATTTGTCAGATTTGCCTTTGGCTCTTTCATTGTGGAAGATGAGTTTAATGAATGTGAAATAAACTTTAAACAGACCTAGAATTCTGTAAAGGACATACTAGATCGAGAGGACCAGAATTCTAAGTCATCACCTTCTTAGAAAACGCAAATAAGATGATAAGAAAAGAGATACATTAAAGTTAAGAAAAGTGAGAATTGTGATGGCTGTCACATTTGAGAAATGAGAAAGACAGGTCTCAAAGTCTCCAACTGATATAAGAAGTTAGAAAATAAATGGTGAAGACCAGGGGAAGTAGGGATGTCAGAAGGAAAACTAGCAGGAACATATTTAAAAGGTAAAATAAAAATGACATTGGGAGTTGACTCGATTTGTACATGTAGCTGTTTATGGAGTTAATTGAGGGAAGAAATTATGAATTTAGTTTTGAATCTTTTGAGGTATTGTGTCTTTGGGTCATTTGTTTAGTTACGTAAGTAGTAGCTCAGTAAAGAGCCAAAAGCAGAGATGAAAACTTCTGGAACATGAGGATATATGCAGGTGATTGAAGTCTCTGTGTAGAATTTCCAACGCAGAGTGTATAGATGGGAGTAAGGAAAGGTTAGACCTTTGCAATTAGGGATTAGGGTAAGACAATGAGTCACTTGTCTTGGGCACAAAATGGAAGGGGCCATCAAAAGACCCAAAGACCGAGATAAATAAATCATATGATGAAATACAACACGTGAATAGGGACATCTGTTTTCCTTTGCCTCGGGCTTTCTGGGGTGGCTCAGCATTAGTACTGAACTGAGCATAGAAGGGGCAGCAAAGACAAGAACTTGGCTCAGATGCACCATGGAGGTCAAATGGGAAACACCAGAAAGGGCATGTTACAGTGGGTTTTTCTTTTTCTTCTAATATATGTTTTCCTGTATTCCTAATGAAGTTAAACTTACTTTTGGAAATTATCCTTAAGGCTTGCCTTATCTTCTGGGTCCAATTTTTCTTCTCAAGCTTACATGACCAATATGGATTGTAATCCACTTAGTTAATAGACTTTAACACTCAGTTTTCTTCACTCTTGCTTAGATAGCTGGCTTCCTGGTGCTGCCACCTTTAATATAGATCCCTAATACTGGTGTATAAAATTCACAGCATGGATTCCTATGTGTAAGCTACAAAACTAGATGAGCCTTTGACCAGATTCACAGTAGGAAGGCAGTGTCTCTTCTCACCTCGCCTCTCCTGACACCAGATCTTGAAACAATTTCTCAAGTTCAAGCTTGCTTTCTGGATTGTTGACAATAGCTTTCTTGCAAAAATAGATTCAATGCCTGAGTTTCTGGGGGAAAAAATCATAACCGAGATTCTTTGCAATTTAATACCTTCTTCAGTAGGTAAAAATGCAGTATTTGTGTAGAGAATACAAATATTTGACTAGAAGCTCAGGCGTGCAGGCTAGATAACCTCTTTTATTTTCCTCTCAATTTCTGTTGTGAGCAGTCTCTGGAAATGGAAACTTTATCTCCGTAGCTTGTAGGATTCTTTTTTCTCTGCTTGTGCCCCAACCATCTCTTATTTCTCTGGGTTGATATATGACTTCAAGGGGGTTTGGTGGCAACTGTGATAGGTGAGGTGGACCCAGATAATTCTTCATGTCACCTTTCCACTAATAACTGTCATGGAGGCTTTGGAGTCATCCTTCATTCCCATTCATCAGACCCCATCCTGTCCTCTACCACTTTCGGGCACTTTTGAGCATTTGACCAGCTTTCTAATGTGTGGCTAAACACTGCAGCTCAGGATTTCATGATTCTGTTGGCTCCTTCAGGGTTTCAGCTAGTTAGTCAGTCACAGATTTTCTGTCTTGTGATTTCCACACACCTGGATGGTATTTGACACAGAACAACCTGAAGGGCTTGGCACTGGTCCTAGCTCTAGGGTTCAATAACTGTGTGCCCTTTTCTTGTATTCAGTCTTCTCTTACCTCTCCATCATTCATGTACAGAGAAGAGAGAAGAGAGACCCTGACCATCTAGTTGGGAAGGTTTTAAGTAAAAAAAGTTACTTTTAACTCAGCACATATTTCCTCCCATATCCACTTTCAATCACCCACATCCTTTCACATTCCCTGAAACCTTTACATAAAATCCTAAGCCCTAAAGAAATATCCTTTATTTCTCTGCATTTTTTTCAGTTACATTCTTTCCTTTAAGAAAAGAAGCCAGGTGAGGTGGCACATGCTTGAAATCTGAGCATTTGGGAAGCTAAGACCAGAGGATCGTGGTTTGTGGACAGCCTCAGCTACTTAGTGAGGCCATTCACAACTCAGTGAGACCCTGTTTCAAAAAATAAAAAGACTAAGAAAATAGGGCTGGGAGTGTAGCTTGGAGGTACACCCAGATCCATTCCCAGGACTGCAAAATGAGAAGAAAACAGTGCTATCAGTGTCTAATGGGTATACATTTTGGGGAGGAATGAGAATGGGTAATAGCAAAACTACCATCACCCCACAGAGTTTGACTTTAAGTCTGAATTTAATAGGAGTGATGATATCTCCGTCCTCCTCCAGCCTACTTTAAGTGGGTAATTGATAGGGGATGGAAAGGCAGCAATGTATCTTCTGCTTATTGTGGGAGGTCTTATGAAAAGGATGAGTAGGACAGGCAAGGCCATAGGAACATGGTAGGAGGAAGCTGGAACAGGCTTTCAAGACCCTGAGAATGAGTACAAACTTAAATTTTGTGCCATAGGCACCTCACTGACTTTACTACTGAGCCTTAAAGTGGCTGCCAATCAAAGAGTTTTCATTGTCTTGATGTATCATCCATCCCCAGGAACCAGGAGTTTCTCCATGAGTGATCAAACTTGAGCAACAACAACAACACCACACACACACACACACACACACACACACACACACACACACCTACAACACTACAACACTACAGAGGGATTTGGTTGGCTGCAGAACTCCTGGATGGCTTTGCAGGCTTCCCTGCCATTCTATTAACTGTCCATTAACTGCACCACACATTATGCATTGGTACATTTTGTGGAACTATCGATCTTTGTATGTTTTTAACACTTACTTTTAAAAATTATTATTCTGTTGCATTTTTTGAGGAAGCTGTAGAAGAAAATGAACATTTAATTTTATATAAGTGTATTCTCAGAGATCATGACTGGATAATCTCTTCTTTAGTTAGCGGAAAGATAGAAGTTATCACTTGTAAATTTAATAATTAAATGTGTGTGTGTGTGTGTGTGTGTGTGTGTGTGTGTGTGTGTGTGTTAGAATTGACAGTAGAGAAACTAATATTTTAAGAAAAATGCAAGCCCACTGTGTGTGGTGGAGCATGCCTATAATCCCAGGAATCAGGAGGCTGAGAAAGGAGGATCACAGGTTTAATGCTGCCTACTCAGAACTTAGTGAATTCTTCTGCTGTTTCAAAATATAAAATAAAAATGGCTCCAGGGTTGTAGCTAAGAGAGAGAATGATCCTTGGTTTGATTCTCAGTATCAAAAAATAAAAATAAAAAAGAAGAAAAGAAAATGCAAGGATAAAATTTCAATATTGGGAAAAAATAATACTGTGAAATGAAATTCTGTCATCAATAAAAAACATATTTAAGCAGAATAGGAATGTTGAGTCTGAAACTGTGCCTTGTGGTCTTTTGAACATATTTAGATCTTGCAATTTTGAAATTGAGGTATGGTCTTGCACTCTATGAATTTTGACATATCACTGATATTTATTTTAAAATAAGAGGAAATGATTATACAACATATTTTGGTAAAAGTTTTAAAGTTTAGTTTTTTTTTTATTTTACCAAAGGAACTTTAGGTAAAATAAAATTAGACTCAAGACTCTCCGAGATCTATATCCATTGCCATAGTTTTAGTGACTATCTGTGTGCTTATTGACAGATAAACCAGTATCTCTATCTAAGATCTCATTTCTATCAAGATTCCCATAAGAGTTCCACCTGGATATAGTATTGATCTCTTGATATCACTGTGTCAAAAGCTAAATTATTCAATCCTACTCTTACCATTGATTCTGTTATATTAGTAACACCAGTAATCACTTTGTCACCCAGGTAAGAAGTGCTGAGTCTATTCTTGACTTTAAAAATGTTGTTGTTGCTGGCTGTGGTGACATATGCCTGTAATCCTGGTACTTTGGAGGCTGATATAGGAGGATTTCAGGTTTGAGGCCAGTATCAGCAATTTAATGAGACCCTTAGTAACTTACCAAGACCCTGTTTCAAAGAAAAAAATGAAAAAAAGAAATAAGTTTGGTCTGGGGTGTAGCTCAGAGGTAGAATATCCTTGGGTTTACTCACCAGCAAACAAAAATGATATTGTTAATAAACTATTTTCAACTAATATATAGAAAAAGAGCACTGAAATTTAAAACTATAAGATTTTTATTCAATATTTATGTGAAGCCAGGCGTGGTGGTGCATGCTTGTAATTCCAGCATTTGGGAGGCTGAGACCTGAGGATCGTGGTTCATAGACAGCCTCAGCTACTTAGTGAGGCCCTTTGCAACTCAGTGAGACCTGGTTTCAAAATAAAGAATAAAAAATGGGGCTGGGCGTGCAGCTCAGGGGTAGAATGCTCCTGGGTTCCATCCCCAGTACTGCAAAAAATTTTTTTTATGTGATTCTCTTTTTATTTTTATATGGAACCATGAATTACTATGGTATTATGAACCATGAATTAGTATGGTATGGTATTGTGGAACATGCCATATTAAATACACTTATCAATTCTAAGATGTGTATTTAATCTCAGTTAAACATTTTCAGATTTAAGACACATTTTATAGTGATAGGAAAGCATTGTATCTGTTTAATTTATAGCACGTTTTTGTTCTTAGTGCTAATAAAAACAACTTCTTTTATGATCCATGTTGTTGGTTCTATAAAATAAGTAAAGCATATATGATGAGAGCATAGAATATATTTTAATTAAATATTCATCAATTATTAAAATAAAGACACATCTATGGGCAATGATCATACCAACTACAAATTGAAATTCAACTCAGACCCTTTTCTCTTATTATTCCCAGAATAAAAAGAAGTTCTGAGAGTCTGAATCACTAATTTTTAAGAATTCTCTTTTTATTTTTTCTGGTGTGTTACTATGGATTGATCTCAGGGACATTCCACTTCTTAGCTCAACCCCTCCATTTCTATTTGACTTTTATTTTCAAACATGATTTCATTAAGTGATGGTGCTTTGCTGGCCTCTACCTGCAATCCTCCTGTCTTAACCTCCCTGGGATTATAGGCATGCACCACTGTGCTTAGCTAAGGATTCTTAAATATCCTATATTCCTTTCTCTGAATTAATTTAACTAAATATTATCAAACATTTTAATAAACCAATTTGCTTACAAAATCTTGATTTGAGAAAAACCTGACTTGCACCCAGTTCTGCAAGTAAGTTAGATGAGCATAGGTGTCATACAGGTTCATAATTTTTAAATACTTGTATTTTTCCTTCTTTATGAGTTTGTGACATACTTTTGTACAATGTTGGAGTGTCCAATAAAAACTGCCTCGTTGAAGATTTTACCTCAGAATTCAATTTTTTATATATTCTTTCCATCTCTCTTTTGACAAGTGGATGCATTTCACATACATTTTCTGGAGCTCTTAGATGCAGGGACTGCATGTGAGGCAGGCTTCTGCTGAATGACACGTGCACATTATTCCCAGGTCTCAGGGAATCACGGTGATAGTGGTGATGATTGTCATGAAGGTGGCAGGCACTGAGCTGACCTCTTCACATCGGTAACTAAACCCACCGACCAACCTCTGGAACAGACACTGTCCCATGCACTTACTCCCAAGACTTCTCTTTCTTCTTTATTTTCCTTCACAGAACCAATGTCATCTCGTGTACTATGCTCCATATTTTACTCGTTTAGTCTCTCCCCCCTCGGAATGTAAGGTCCCTGAGACCTGTTTTGCTCATAGTTGTAACCTCAGTCCCTGAATTAGTGCCAAACCTATTCTTCAGTGCTCAATAAATATTAACTGATTGAATATAACATGGATTCAATTTTTGCTCTCTGTCAGACATTGTTCTTGGTGCTGAGACTACAACTATATTCTTATGGAACTTGTATTCTTGGTGGGTGAGAAGAATTATTGTTGAGTTATTATCGCGATTATTATTGAATATTTATTAATGAAAATATGAAGCTTGGAGAAGATAAATGAATTGCATAGTGTTGTATATCTCATAACTGATAAAACCAGTACTGCTAACTCTGCAAGTATTCTAAACATACATAAAAATATTCTATTCTTCCTTTTGAAAATATTTTATGTGGTAAGTCTTATGAACAGCCATTTAGACTTTGAAACATAAATTAAACCATCAGCTGATTTCTGTTATCTACAGAGAAGTATGAAATTTGAACAGTATATTCTGAATATTTTGTGACAGTAACCAAAGTTTATGAAAGAAGTTACTTTCCATTTAAAACCCCCATTAAAATTAATTTATTACATCACAATTTCAGATATTTTTGATACCACTACAGGTAAACTATTACATCCTTGTAATCATTTGAGAGTATAAATATTGATGCGAATCTGAATTATACATATTTATTGTCAGTATTTTGTGTGTGTGTGTGGTACTGAGGATAGAATCCGGGAACATTCTACCTCTGAGCTACAACTCCAGCCCTGTTTTTATTTTTCATTTGAAACAGGATTTCACTAGGTCACTGAGGGTCTCACTTAGACTGACAGCGAATCTATGATCTTCCTGAGATAGCCTCCCAAGCATTGGGATGGCAGGTGTGTGCCACCATGCCCAGCGATTGCCAAATATTAATGGAAACTCTAATAAGTGCCAGCCACTGTGATAAGTAATGGAGAAAGAGACAAAGAATGTTGTTGCCCTGACAACTTAACAGTCATTCGCACAGACATTACACTACACCTCGGGCTCATTATACTGGTGTTTTCCATTGGGTTTATTCAGTATAGCCTGCCATAAGAACTATAGCTAAAGTATATAGCCTGGTATTAGGAGTCAAGATTGGCTTCCTCCAGGCAACAGTTTATGTTAAAAATGAAGAAAAGAAAGAAAGAAATAAAAGGGATTCTACCAGAGTAAAGAACTAGTACTGAAAGACTTGTGAGGGAGCAAATAGAACCAAAGGCAGTGATGCAGTTTGAGTGCTTGGAGGATGACCTTGTGTCTGAGGGGGGCCACTGGTGTAGTGGTGATGATATGATAATAGGTGGATCTACTGGAAAGTTCTAAGGTCCGGAGATTTCATTAGGAGTAGCACTGCCATCTCACTAGGAATTTGTGGGCAGCCAGGATTTGGAGTTTTTGCCCAGAGTTCTCTCTTTGAAAGCATGTTTGCTAGGTGTTTCACTCCACCCATAGAGTGGTATTGTCAGGGATTTCTTCTTCAGGCAGATAGATAGATATAATAAAATAGAATCTGACTAAAAAGAGAAGGGAAGTGTTAACTCTTGACTTCCTGAGGCTATTACAAAAGGCTTTGCTTTAATTATTTATTTCAGACTGATTCCAACTTTCTCCTCATCCATGTGACATACAAATTAAACTCGTTTGTAATTGTCGGCCATCAGCCCTTCTACTTTTATTTTCTCTTCTTCTTCTTTGTTTTTTTTGTGTGGGTGTGTGTGTTGCCAGGAATGAAATCTAGGGTCTTTGTACCTCCGAGCTATACCCCAGCCCTATTTTTTAGTCAAGTTTTGAAACACGGTCTCACTGAGTTGTAAGTAGTCTGGCTAAGTAGCTGAGACTGTCCACGAACCACGATTCTCCAGTCTCAGCCTCCCGAATGCTGGGATTACAAGTGTGTGCCACCACGCCCAGCTGTTATTTCTCTTTTATAGTTTAAAATTTTTGTGGTGATTAAGCTATTGACCTCCCCCTTTAAGTCAGTTTTATTATTAATTAGATATAGTTACCTAGTTAGGATTTACACTGAACTGGAGAAAATGTTCCTCTAACTAAAATGTGTATTAATTAGCTTTATTTTCTTTTTTATTATTAATTTTTTATTTTATTTCATTTTTAAAATTTTTATTGGTGCATTATATTCATACATCATATTGGGGTAAAAAACTTGTGTGTACAGACATGTACACATCACCAATTTAACCGCTACCCAATTCTCACCCCATTCCCTCCCTATCCCTCTTTCCCTTGCTTGGCTTAGTGGTTGACTTCGATATGTTTAACTACATTGTGTGTTTTAGAGATTTACTCTTCCCCCCTCCTTTCTCCTCCTTTAGGTCGCCTTATTTGCTCTTCTATAGGATTTCCTTTTTCATCTAGAGTTCCTCCTATGACCCATTTCTCCCTAACTCTCACATATTAGGGAAAGCAACTGATTTCTTATTTTTTGTGACTGACTAATCTCACTTAGCATTTTCAAAAGAAAAAAAAATGAATTTTCTCTTTTCTGTTTCCTTACCTTTGAGGTTGTATTTTTATGAGAGAAGAGAATGGAGCCAAGGAAGTAAACATCAGCAGACAGATTGGTTAAGAGTATGAGCTCCAGATATAAATGGCTTGAGTCAATTACTGTCTTTGTCATATACTAGCTATTTGACCTGGAGTAAATCCCTTAATTTTTTTCCTGCCTCTATTTTTTCATCTGACAATACCTACCTGATGAGTTAAATGAGACAGTGTGCATCCTGTATGCCTAGAATTGTGCCTTGCATGTGTGTAGCTTTCTGTGTTAGTGCTTATCAGTGTTAGCATTGATGGCTTGGATGCTCCCACAATGTTGGTTTTACTACATAGGTAGGTCCCTCCTGGCAATGAGCCCAGAATAATAGCATAATGGAAAGATCTTGGAAGTGCAAAAGATAGGAAGATGCTAATGCAAAATAACATTTTCTCTATTGCTCAGAAATTTCTTGGCATCAAATCATGAAGAGAGAGAGAGAGAGAGAAAGAGAGAGAGAGAGAGAGAGAGAGAGAGAGAGAGAAGAGACAATGAGAATATGAATGAGGAGGAGGAGAGGAAACAGAGAAAAAGCCACTAATTCTTTTTTAGTACTGCTTCATATGCATTAAGTTGGAATTAATTATTTTCCTGTGATTTTTTTTTGGGGGGGGGGGCTAGGCTTCTGCATTCTCTAAAAAGCCTTTGTATGAAGCCCTGGTCTTGACCAGTTGTTTTCATAGGATGGAAACTTAGCATTTTGCCTGGGAGTTCCACTCTGGTTGAAGCTTTCTCGCAAGAACAACTGAAAAGCTACTAAGTACTAACCCAAAATATATTGCACTCCTAGATGCCCCAAGAGTGAAATGTTTACACTCAGTGTGTGACACAATTTCTCTTGAGAGAAGAAATTGTTCAAATACACTGCATTTGATTCCAAGAATATTGAGACAGGATCCAGAAGATCTGGAACCGAATTGATTTGATTTGTTTACACAGCGATTATTTGCATAATCATAAATATTAAACTGGAATTGTATGATGTATTGTAGGTCAATAAGTACTATATAATAAAGCAGATGTGTTAAGACTATGTCTACAAAAACAGAATATGTATATTTTAAAAGATATTAATGAAGCATATTACTGTATTTGCAAATAAGAAATATCTTTGCATATGGGAAAATAGAGTGCTCTGAACAAAAGAAATCAGTTAAATTGTCTTTAGAGCCTAATGGTATATTTTACCTTTGCAAAACATTTATTTGATGCTCATAGCAAATAAATATGCGAGTTTTGCTGTTTTCCAGAATGGGCATACAATGGCAGCTGTCTTTCTAATCGTTCCCCTATTCAGACACTAATCGGTGGAACCCTCATAGAATACTAGATGCCTGAATAGGTAGACAATGGCAGCAGCGCTTTTAATCACAGTTCTATTCAAGCACTAACAGGAGTGATGATTAAGGGACATTAGAGGGAGCACTTTGACATCTGATCCTTTGAACTGAAGTCTATGTGGCTGCACTACACAGAGCTCACTTGGCCAGACTGATTTCCTTAAATAAAGTGCCATGATTTCCAATGTAGGAAATATTACATTAAATCCTATTGAAATGATTAGGAATTGAGGAGCTTTTCTTTTAGTGAGGATGCGGTGTATGCTGTATACTCATAAAACTGAGAACATTAATATTGCATGTGCCACTCTGAATATCAGGGGCCATAGAGAACTAGCATGAAAAATATCTTCCTGCAGTCATGCACTTACAATTGAATATAAACTGAAAGGTGGAACTCTGCTGTGATAGCTCTCCATTATTGAAGTTTATGAATTTTGAAATACTTGAATTTTCATATAACCTAATTAGGGTGAGTACATCCTAACTAGTTATATTACAATTTTTTTGTTTCATTGAACCAGGATATTTTTAGTGTTACCAATCTTGAGTTGTCTTCATGTAAAATTAAAGTATGTTACAGCCCATTTGCCTGGTCAAAATTTAATAGTCTTTAGCCATACAGAATGGTATCTCATTTTATCTTTCAGAATTTCTAATAGTTATTTAGATTTTGTTATCCAAAATCTAAACCCAGAATATTTCATGTGATCAATTCCCCAAATGCAAATGTTTGTTCAACATTTATAAGTTGGATCAGTGGTTCTATTTTAACATCAGTATTTGAAGTTATAGCTCCCAATGTTATCAAAATCTTTTCATTACCGGGTCCTTTCATTCAGTCTTCCATTTAGGGCATGCCAAAATGATGCAGGTGTGGGTTTTTGGTCTGAAGATTTGATGATTAAAGTCTACAGACTATTGAAGGGATATGAAAGTTTATTTTAAGCCAAGATAACCAGATAGAACCCCCAACACACATGCACGCACACACACACACGCACACACACACACACACACACACACACACACACACACACACACGGAAGAGGTATCCCTGGAAGAGAGTAATCCTTGAAGTTCTCAGGAATGTGAGCTTTTATTCCTTCTTGCATTTCCCCATCTGCTATTTTGTGATTGACTAGAATTGGGGATTGAGGGCCCAGTATTCTTGGCCAAGTTTCAGTACTTAGTTTGAACCTCTATCTTAGCAGTTGGTGGGCTCTGTTAATCTCTCCTGGCATCATTTTTCTGCTTCCCTCATTCTTCCTTATTTTATTGATGACATTTGGAAGTTAGTTACTTTGGTTGTGTCCTCAGAGTGAAGTGAGGCCTGAAGTTTTGTATTAAATTGCATTGTTATCACTGTATCTATTAACCTTCCATATTTCTGAACTTTATATAGATTTTTAACCTCTTTTGTTCCTCCTCTACATTCTCTGCCCTGACTCACAAATATTAATAGCTATATATCTAATGTATTTGTATATGCATGTATATATATATAAATACATGAATATTTATGTATATGAAATGTTTGCAAAAAAGGAAAACCTTTCTTCAAACCTCAGATGTTAATAACTGGGGCATGTGAATTATACTGATAATATAGATTAACAGAAATCATAGAAATATTATCTGATGTTCATATTTCAATTTGTATGAAGGCTTAGAAACCTTCAGAGCAAAGAAATGAAAACCCCCAAAAGTAGGTAAACCCAGCAATTTATATACCATTTTAACAAAGGATAATAAATTATGAGGAAGTAATAAGACTAAGCAAGAGAGGTTCAAATTCTAGGGCCAATAAATCATGGGAAGATAAGTATATGGTAGATATTAATTAGTTATTTGAGTAAGGTTTGTTTATTCAGATCTGTTTTGGTGCTGACTTTCCTACTCTAGTGTTAAGGGTTATTCTCCTGGTTTTAGAGAGGAGAGAGGAAACACCTTCACAAAAGGAAATTTATTGTTGCCTTTAAACAGATTGGGGAAGAACAAAGGGTATTTTTTCTTTTTTTGCTTCTTAATTTTTTTCAGCTTATATTGTGGCTGAAGCCATAGGCCAGAGGTCTCACTCGCTATGAGGGTCCCAGCAAATCATATTTGGCCGCTCAGTGCAAAAACAAAATATAAAAGATAATGATGGAAAAACAGGAAAGGAACTTTAGTCAATTTGCCCACATTCAGAATGCACATAACCTCAATTTTGGTTCTGGAGAAATCGTTATCATTTGAAGGGGCCATCTACATTTGCTGCTCAGGACGTTTATCTGTCAGACTTGTGATCCTGGAAGAGAGCAGTTCGGTTCCCATGAGACTATTGCTCCTGCTTGGGGGCGTGGGGGGAGCGTGTGGTCTCATCTCGCGTGATCTGCCTACAAAGCTGTACTCTTCTTGGAAGATACAGCTTGGAAGATGACTGGAGACTTTCAGGTGCTGCTTCCAGAGTGTCTGGGATAGCGTGCTGTAGAAGCTGGTAGCTGAATGCCCCTTCAGATCTTCAACAAACCTTAATTAAGTTTATTTTGATGTCATCAGCCTTGAATGGGGCTAGTGTTTTGGGTGAACACTCCTAAAATGATTAACATGCCTATGTACAGAGATGGGCATTGGAATCTGACCCAAAGTTTAAGGTAATGAATGAGACAGATACAAAATGAAGATAGAGATGCTGGGCTTCATCCTGCTTTCAGCTACACATCAGGTATTTGCATACTTAAGTGAAGAGTCAGTGCCTTCATTCTTTTTTTTTTTTTTTTAACAAAAACAACCTCTCTAAACCCCTCTGATAAACATAGTCCTTATGCAGAGGACTTGGGGCTGAGTGTTTTATTCCCCTCATGTACGGCTTCTCAGGAGTGAGCTCCCTGTACTCATTATATTTCTTAGTTACCTTAAAGGTATTTGTCCTGAAAATCCACAGTTTTATAAGTCAGGCTTGTTAGAAATAAATTTCCATGGCATCATAGGAAAAGACACATGTTGAAAAGTGGCTTGGCAAGGTGAATTTATTTTTTGCAAAAAGGGATCCAGGTACCAGTAAAGTCAGGTGTGCAAGAAATGGCAGCATAGCAGAAAACTGCTGGGTATTTTATTTTCAGCAAGGGCCTGCTGTGCTGTGATTTTACTGGTGAGAAACTTAGCTTCATACTCTTCATTCCGTCGGCTGTGAATGGGATTCTAGGGGAGAGGTTGGCACTTACAATTTCCAAGAAATGCTATTTTTACAGAAAAAATATAATCACTTACAAGTTTACACAATGATAATGTTTACAAAATAGAGCTTGAGTCTAGCTATTCCTGTGATAGAAAAGGTCAAAGTATACTACAGTTATCCCCTCTTTTTTCCCATTATTACTCTTTTCTTCAAATTCTTTAAGCATTTTTTGAGCAATTTAGTATTTCTTTTTTGCAGTATTTTTCTTCAAGCTCTTTAGCATCTTCAGGTAATTCATGTCTAGAGCTGATTTCTCTAGATCATCCTATTGGTAGTATTTAGTAACTTAGCTATTCCCTTAATGACATCTCAGATAGAGTTTAAAACTCATTGCTGATTACAATATAAATAATTAATTTGCTCTACATTACAAAACACTCCAAACTAAAATCAAACACAGCATACAATTTAGCATATTGGCTTCTATTACTCTGTCCACTAGTACTAATAATTTACTTATTATAAGCGTTGTATTCACAACTCTTTATCTCTTGTTCTCACACATTTGGCAGACAGAGCCGTCTGTAAATCAATCATCTTGTGTTTTCTTTAGGTGTCTGGTGACCCTAGACCTTCAGACTTCAAGAGGGATATGTTTAGTTTCATAACATTAGCATTCCATTGGAGAGTTTTGGGCTTTGGGCGTCTGTAAACATATCTCTTATGTGGATCAAAAAAACAGAAGCACCATTATAAATTATAATATCAGTAGGTGGGGATTTTTTTTTTTTCTGGTGGTACTGGAGGTGGAACCCAGAAGCTTTCTACCTCCAGGTTATACTCCCAGACCTATTTTATACTTTATTTGGAAACAGGGTCTCAGTTGCTGAGAGCCTCACTAAGTAGCTGAAGCTGGCTTTGAACCCGTGTGATCCTCCTGTCTCAGCCTCCCAAGCGCAGGGATTACAAGTGTGCACCACCACGCCCGGCAGGTGGGGATTTTTAAATTGACTCCATGAATAGTTCTCTCCTTATACCCCAGAATAGCACACTTGTTGGTGGTTAGACTTTCCTGCTGGATATTTAAGAACAAGTAGGTAGGCCTATGTTAGGAAAAAATAATTTTTTAAGAGTTAATTTTGCTGTTAAGGTCAGTTAAGTCTTCTTAGAATTATTCTTAGGGAGTTTATGATGCTTTTCTTTTACCAATTGCACCATCTGCCAGGATAGGTCTTGCCGACCACATGTCTTCCCTTAAGGTATTGGACGTATTTCCCTCATTTTTACAGAATATGCACTGGTGGCTTTTAGTCCCTGGGGTCTTCACAATCCTTCTGTTCTTGGAGTAGAAGATTTGCCAGAATTTCAGAGCTCTTAGGAGTCTTATGGGGTCTTATCTGGGTCCTTATTATTGTAAATATGGAGAGCTGGGTGTGGTGGCCATGCTTGTGATTTCAACAATCAGGAGGCAGAGAACAGATTACTGTTCATGAACAGCCTCAGCTACTTAGTGGGGCCCTTCACAACTCAATGAGACCTTGTTTCAAAAAACAAAAAGACTAAAAATTAGGACTGGGGGTGTAACTTAGAGATAGAATGTCCTTGGGTTCCATCCCTAGAACCTCAAATAAATAAATAAATAAATAAATAAACAAATAAATAAATAAACAAACAAACATAAATAAATAAATATTGGGGACACTGAAAATTATCTTTAAAATGCCCAAATCTTACTCTCCAGGCTAGTTTTTCTAAACTATTACCAAGAGCAGATTAATATCTTAAAAAATATAATTGCTTTAAGCATAGACTCAATACATTACATGTGACTTAAAATATTTTAATATTTTTATCTCTTGCAAATCATTTGCAACTCCCTTAAACCCTCTTCATTCCAATAAATATCTTCTTTTATTTATTGTTTTCTTTTGCATTTAAAACAATCCTTATAGAAATATTTAGACAAAAATACTCTTTTTCAGTAAGAAAGTTTAGTTAATACCCAAAAAAAGTAATCTTAAATTTTATTTACATATATGAAAATATATTTGGTAAAGCAAATATATTGTCTCTTGCTGATGTTAAGATGAAAACAGGGCAGGTGAACAGAATGGAGGAAAGCCCAGCTATGACTAAGGCGGGTGGCCTTACACTGCAGCCTTAGAAACCAGGAAGGGAAAATCCAGCATGGCCGACTTAGCATTATAGCCTTAAGCTTTGGTGAGAATGCAGAAGAAATGTGGCGGCTGAGCCCATGGCCATGCCAAGGCCCTAAAGAAGAGATATGAGTGCCTTTGTTTCAGGGCATGCAAATTACTGATAATTATTTTTCCCCAAAGTGTAATACACATGGGTACTCCTCCATTTTCCTATGGGGTGTTCGCCCTCGAAATCTCCTGGGCATAGTTTCTTATTCCCCATTTTAGCCACATTCTTTCCAACATCCTCTCCCAAATAGTTACAAAGTCCACATGGTCATACTAAGATCTAACCATGACCCCAGTCCTCTGGTACCATCTAATCAGATCACCCTTATAATCCAAGGTATCAAACACATTTCACCATATAAGTCATTATTTCCGCTCAAATCTTAACAGTGAACACTAGACCTCCAATATTACAATGAAGCAAATAGCACAACCCTAAGGGGCTAGCTTGTATTTGTTAAAGATGTATAAGTCATGTGAACTAAAATGTATTTGCATCCATTTTGTTGTTCTTAATTTATGAGCAGTCATTTATAACTGATATATCAAATCTTCATCTGGCCCAAACTAAAGGTGAATGAAACAACATTGGATTATTCTTTATTTCTTTTTGCTTTAAGTCTCTGGGTTATCTCCCCAATATTGTAACATTAGGCCTAAGGAACTATCAAAAGGAATTTTGCCCTTAGTCTTGTTATTTTAGGTACTTTGCTATTTCCAGTAGAGCCTCGACCTCTCCTGCCTAGAGGTGTCTTACACTCTAACCATCCCAGTACTTGGCTATGTATTCCCATCTGAGTCTGAACTTTTCTAATTTTTCTGGGCATTTCTCAACTTTGAACCCCATTCCCCCCCAAGCCAGGCCTCTCTCAGGGAAAGAGTGGCCTTTGGGGTCCAGTTCTACTAATGTCTTCAGATGCCTCCATTAGTTACAAACAACCCTTACCCTACTATATCCCAATCAGCAAGGAAATACTTGGTCACCTTCCATGACAGTTTTTTTTTCTTGATCTGTACATAGAGTTACTTGGTCTTGCCCTGTGCTAGCTAGAGTGCCTTTCTTCTAGTTGCTGATGGTATATTGTTGGCCAGGGAATGACAGTATTTAATCTTTCCTGGAGAGATTGGCAAATTGGCAGCAGGATATGTCTCCCCAAAGAAAAGTGTCTGTGACCCTCGGGTGATCATTTGATACACTGGTATCAAACTGTTTAAAATAAATTTCCATGGCATTATAAGAAAAGGAACATATTTGAAAGTGGCTAGACAAGGTGATCTTATTTTTTGCAAGAAGGGATCCTGGCACTAGGAAAGTCAAGTGTGCAAGAATATCATGGAGGAAAACTGTTGGGTATTTTATTTTCAACACAGGGTTTCTGTGGTGTATTCTTACTAGTGGAAGCTTTAGGTGCACAGTCTTTACACCATTAGCTGAAGGGAATACTAGTGACGGGGTTACCACTTAAAATTTTCAGAAAATGCTGTGTGTGTGTGTGTGTGTGTGTGTGTGTGTGTGTGTGTGTGTGTTACTGGGGATGGAACCCAGAGGCTTTCTACATCCAGGCTACACTCCAAGACCCATTTTATATTTTATTTGGAAACAGGGTCTCACTAAGTTGCTGAGAGCCTCACTAAGTAGCTGAGGCTAGCTTCGAACCTGCGTGATCCCCGTTTCAGCCTCCCAAGTACTGGGATTACAAGCATGTGCCACGACTAGTGTCACATGGCAGGAAATGCTATCTTCACAGAAAAATATAAGTGCACACAAGGTTACACAGTGGTGGTTTTTCCACATGAAGCTTAAGTTAAGCTATTCCTTTGATAGAAAGGATTTGATTATATTTTCACAGGCTTTTGAAAGTTGCTGATACCACAAGACTCTTACTGATTCTGGCTGCTTGAATGATTGCGAAAACTGATCAAAGCTGAGATAATCAAATGGTTTTCCAGAAATCTGAGACAAGGGATCCATTTTGATTCTGGGATATTTAAGCAGAAAAATGCAAGCTTGGTATTGAGGGCTGGCTATTTTCACCCATTATGTACAATGTAAATATGAGAATGTCAGGCCAAGAGAGAGCATATAGAAACAGATGTAGAGAAAGAACTTGCCTAGTTGAATAGCATGCATTTTCCCCTCTTGTATATTTTCTTTCCAAGAGTTCTTCTGAGTACTCCCATTTGTATTCTGGATTACAACGATTTCTTTTTCTTCTACTCATCTTATAACTTTTTGGACAATAGCTCAAACTTTAATTTCTTCAGCCCTGAACCATGATGCTTTTTGTATTGATGTCATGATAGTACTCTGGTTTAAATCTTTTGAATAAGAAATATGAAACAACTTAAGAGAAAATCCTACAAAACCCAGAAATTTATGAAAATGGTGGCATTTTAGACATTGTTATTCATTCAAGAAACTGACCTCAGGTCTAATGATAAAAATATGATAAAAAAGATAAAATATACACAATTAGATTTTTAAAAACAAATTATAAAATAGATGAATTATAATACAGATCAATTCTAGGACATGTAATAGTGATGATACTCTATAAATATGTGTTTTAAAGACTATAGTACTGTATTTTGAACCAACTACATATGGTATATTACTACAACAGACAGGGTAATAAGAGCCAGATTATGAGGCCCTTTCAATGTATAGGGATATACCATTTAAACAATGAAATTTAGCACTATTTATTTCAAAATAACTCTGTGATATAAGTACCAGAATTCTCCTGTTTTTAAAAAGAACAGCAGGGGAAAAGAATTATTAATTTTTTTGTTCAAGTCATGAGCTAGTAAGTGAAATATTAACATCTTGATATGAAATTAGATATTGCATGTCTTAGGACATAGGAGATTGCATAAAAATATATTTCTATTTTTACAGAAGAACCAAATGTTTTAGATACTCATACTAAATGAAAGAAGGAAGAATCAGTTGCTTTTGACCCATTTGTTCTTTTTTTCCTTTTTTTCTTTTTGTGTGCTGGGGATTGAACTCAGGCATGCTCTACCACTGAGCTATACTCTAGCACTTTTTATGTTTTATTTTGAAACAGAGTCTCACTGAGTTACCACATGCTGGCCTTACACCTGCGATCCTTATTCCTCAGCCTCACAAGTACTGGGGTTACAGGTGGGTGCCACTACACCTGTACCATTTGTTCTTATGCTGATGTTTTCATTACCAGTATATGATCAGATGAATTTTACTGGGTTTGCACAAAACTTAAAGCATTTTTTCCAAAGAAACTTTATTTTCGACAATATCAGCATGATATATCTGTCAAAGAATTTGTTAAGAATTAATATAACAGAAATATGTAAACAGTTCTTGGGGTGGGTATCAAAGCAATGCTATTGTGTTGCCACATGAGGTGATAATTAAAAATAGTATTTTAAAAAATAGAAACAAATTAAAAATATATTTAATGATTGAAGCAACATATAGCAAGTGCAAGTGAATGATCATAAGTTTCAATAATGCTGAAAATAGTGTTGAAATACTGAAAATAATAAGGTTGGTGAAAATTTTTTTTCTCATTGACATTTGAATCATAACTGAATGTTCCACTGTCACAGTCCCATTAGATCTGCCATTCCGTTTGTTAACACAACATGGGCCTCAGGAAAGTGCCTAGACAGAATATCTGCTCTACAAAAATCCACTGAAAACTATCACAAATGTAATATCAAGATAGTAATTCCACTTTGCATTTAGAGAATGTTTTCCTCCAAGGAACTCAAAACATTTGACATTCATCTTATCTCTTTGGCAAAGTATATCTAGGGCTAGTATTATTGTTCTGTCTTTTTCTTCAGGAAGAGATGCTTAAAAAGCAGCAGCTGATTTTCTGTTACCTATGCTTTTATTCACTTTTTGATCTTTATTTTTTTGATTGCCAAATTGGTCTTGGAAAATGCAAGTTTTGTCTATTTAAGTTCTCTAGCCAAATATACTGAATCCTTAATTTCTCATTTTTCTTACATATCATATCCATATCAAATCTATTAATAATTTTTGTTAACCTCAAGATAAATACAAAATAAGGCAAGTTCTCACCTTTTTTTTTTTCTTTTGCCTCAAGGACCCTTCATTTATGTTGTGTGCAAAACTTGGTGGAGCAAAAGGTGGCAAAATCAATGGTGACCCTTGTTTTGGGATTTGTTTGGTTCAAGCAAGAGTTTAAATAGAGCTCCACATATCATATATCTAAATATTTAAAACTTTTAGCCTTAATAGCAAGCTTAAAAACTTAATAGCAAGAGAAAAAAATTATTAATGTTCTATCACCCTACTGTGACAAATTTGTTTTTATAATAACAAAATTGAGAAATATATTTTTACATGCCTAAAGTATTAATGGGCTTTTATTTACATTTGCTAAAATGTAAATACATGAAAGTAAAAACATAAAAATTCAGAAATGACTCATCAATTTAAATTTTATTTTTTAAAAAATTAGGGTGATAGAAAATTATAATTCAGCAATAAAAACAAACTGCAATTAAATATCAAAATAATAACTAATATTCAAATTTAAACACAAATATGAATGCCAGATTTTATATTTAATATTCATAAATGTTATTGTATATTTTCATACTAAGTAAATATTTATATATTAACTCTATATTTCAACTATTAATGTAAGAATCCCATTTCATACAGTATATATCCATATTTTTTATTTACATGTATTTGGAAGTAATATAGATTGTTGAAAATTACAAAATGTTCACTGGCTGCCATATGCAAATTTTGGGCAGAATTGCAATGGCAAAAATATTTCTGGAATAATGAATTATAAGACAAAAAGAAATAAATCATTGACTCCTTGGCCTTATATATAAATTGATGTAAGATTTCTTGTATTTATGGTATGGAAAAGAAAGGAATTAAATAATTAATTAATTAATTAATTTTTGTGGTACTGGGGTTCCTGGAAGCCCTTCTACCTCCAGGCTACACTCCCAGACCTATTTTATATTTCTGAAACAGGGTCTCTTAAGCCAGCGCGGCTGGCTTCGAACCTGCACGATCCTCCTGTCTCCGCCTCCCAAGAGTGGGAATTATAAGCGTGCACCACCATGCCTGGCGTGGAATTAATTTTTTTAGTTGCTTAGAAAGTTTTTATGTTACTTTTATTTTTAATTGAGTGGTTACATATTTATGATGTGCATGTTTATATTCATTATATATGTTTGGATATATGTAGTAGACTTGCTAAATTAAGGTATTTAATAGATATATTACTTCACATATTATTTTGTAGTATTTACACTTAAAATCTGCCATGAGCAATTTTTAAGTATATAACATATGTCATTTGAGCTGTAGATACTATGTTATACCAATGGGTCTTTTGAACTAATCTCTTCCAACTAAATTTTGTGTACTTTGCCCAACATCTCCCAACTCATGCATTCCTAGGTTCTGGTAACCACCATTTTACTCAGAATTTAACTTTTTTATTTTATATGTAAGTTAGATTATGCAATATTTTTTTTCTGTGTGCCTGGCTTATTTTATTTAACATAATGTTCTCCAGGCACATCTATGTTTATGACAGATATGACTTTTTAAAAAAGATATATTTTATGCTTTTTAAAAGATATATTTTATTGTTTATGTATGTATATATTTATGTAAATCTATCTCTATATCTTTACATGTGTATGTATATTTGTTAACATATACACAAATTTATGTGTGTGTTTCTTGAGCCATTCATCCATTGATGTCTAGTTAAGTTGAATCCATATCTTATATCCTATGTGTAATGCTACAGTGAATGTTGAAAGCAAATATCTCTTCTAAGTACTGATTTTACATCCTTTGGATATATCTACACACTAGTGGGACTGCTGGATTATATTGTAATTTGGTTTTTAACTTGTTGAAGAACCTTCATACTTCTTTCATTGATGGCTGTATTAATGTACATTTCCATTAGCAATATCTATGAGTTCCCTTTTCTTCCAGTATTTAGTAGTACTCCTATCCTCCTATCATATCATTTGTCTTTTTTTTTGTGTGGGTCTGGGGATGGAACCCAGGGGCATTCAACCTCCGAGCTACACACCCCTGCCCTATTTTTTATTCTTTATTTTGAAACCGGGTCTCGCTGAGTTGCAGAGGGCCTCACTAAGTAGCTGAGGCTGTCCGCAAACTGCAATCCTCTGGTCTCTGCCTCCAGAATGCTGGGATTACAATCATGTGCCACCATGCCCAGCTTATATCTTTTTGATAATAACCACTCTGCAGTGAGTTGGTATTTCATTGTGACTTTGATTTTGATATGTATTTTCCTGGTAATTGGTGATATTGAGAATGTTTTTATATACCTGTAGGCTATGTGTACAAGGGTTCCCATATCTCCACATCTTCACCACAACTTGTTATCATTCATATTTCATTTCATATCTATTATGAGTTTTTATGTTTTGTCTTTTGCATAGCTCATTTTTAGTGTTTAGAGCACTACCTTGTTTTTGTATGTTACATTAGTATCCTGCAATTTTAATAAAGTTTTTAGTTCTAACAGTTTTTGGATGAATCATGCTGTCTTCAAACAGAAAATTTAATTTTTTTCTGATTTAAATGCCTTTTTTTTCTTGCTTAATTTATTTTACTAGGACTTCTGGCACTATATTTCATAGAAGTGGTGAGTGTAAGTATCTTTGTTTTATTCCAATCTTAGAAGGAATGTGTTAAAATTGTCACTTGAACTTCCATTGACTGCCGTTAGCTATGTGCTCAGCATATATAGCATTTATTGTGTTTACTTTTTTGGTTCAGAGGTTTTTTTTTTATCATGAAAAGATGTTGAATTGTGGTTTTTTGCATTTATTGAATTAATCATATCTCTTTTATTCTTTATTGTTTGCATTGTATATCACATATTGATTTGTATATGTTGAATTATCTTTGCATTTCGGAAATATATCCAAATTGATCATGGTAAATAATCCTTATTTGCTATTGAATTCAGTTTGCTAGTATTTTGATAAATCACTTATTTTGTTTTTGTTTATTTTATTTACCCCCAAAGTTCTGCAATTCTCATTTTTCTTCATTCCAAGGCAGATTTTGTCTGATATATTAGCAGTGTATAACCCATGGCTATTCTTGTTATCCTTCCTTTATTTTTATTTTTATTTATTTTTATTTTTTTGTGGGTCTGGGGATGGAACCCAGGGGCATTCGACCTCCGAGCTTCATCCCCTGCCCTATTTTTCATTTATTATTGAAACAGGGTGTCACTGAGTTGCAGAGGGTCTCACTAAGTAGCTGAGGCTGTCCGCAAACCGTGATCCTCTGGTCTCAGCTTCACGAATGCTGGGATTACAAGCCTGCACCACCAAACCTGGCTGTTATCCTTCCTCTTAAAAGGCTTAAAATAGTACCTGGCCTTTTGTATCCTATAAGGCCCTGTTTCATCCACTGCTGTTTCTCTTGTTTCAACTTCTATTATTTTCCCATTAAGTCACTGTCTTGTAGCCTCTTTGATATTTTAGGAGCCCATCCTACATCCTTCTGCCTCAAGGTATTTGCTCTAGATATTTTTTTTATGCTTTTAGTAATGTTTTTTTCAAAATATTGAAACAAAATAAATTTCTTATTTTCAAAATAAGGTACAAAAGAAATTCTATAATAGCTAGTCAGTGATTTCTGCTCATATAATAGCTAGTCAGTGTTAAATTTGCTGACACTGTATATCAAACAGAAACATATCTCATTTTAGCATTCTTTATTACCCTTAATCTTATTTTCTTTTTCTCACTAAGTTTATTACCCTTTCTCCATATGAAGTTTTTGTTGTTGTTGCTGTTGTTTAGCTGCCTCTTTTTTTCCCTTTAGAATGGAAGCTTTTTGAAGACCATATCTCAGTCAGTTTTGGTCACAACTATAACCTCAGGACCTACACAGATACTCGAGAGATAGTAGATACTTAAAAGAATGAAAAAAATATATTCTAGAGACTAGACCATTAGACCATGTACTATTGTATATTGAATAATAAAATATGGTGAAATATATACTGGAATTGAAGTTCACATTTAACATTTTGGTTTTAAATGCATTTTATTTTTTGAACACTGGTAAATTTATGTTGTATAAGTTTGAAGGTATGCAATAAGAATAAGAAATACTTAGCTACTAGTGGGCTCAATAAAAAGGTTTTAGGAGAATTTTTATTTTCTCTTTAAGGGTAACATGTACTCATATATTTTAGAAGGAAATGATTCTCAAATTCCAAATGTACATAATAGCCATCTTTCTGATTTTTGCAGAAAAAGCTGTTAGCTTATATAAAAAAGTGATAGCTTGTAATCTATACCATAGGATTATTAAATGAGAAATATTTATTTCACCTAGAATACTTTTATATAACAGTTTAAGAGGAGCATATTATTCCTTTTCTACAGTGCCCAAATAAATAATGTTTCTTACTCTGATGCACTTTAGTTTAGACATTTTAGAATTTTGTGGGATTCTTGGGGGCATAATTTGTAATATTTTTTCTTGGTTAAAATTTTAAGCCAGATATGGTGTCATGCACCTGTAATCTCAGTACTTGGGAGCCTGAAAAAGGATAATTGCTCATTTGTGGCCAGCCTCAGAAAATTAGTGAGGCATTATGCAACTTAGTGAGACTTTGACTCAAAATAAAAATAAAAATAGGACTAGGGGTGTAACTCAGAGTTATAATGTTCCTAGATTCAGTCCTTAGTAGCACCAAAAAAAAAAGCTTCATAAATGCAGTAATCTAGCTGATATAAACACCACTGACTTTACTACAAAGACATTCAAGTTCTCTCATTATTAAAAATTAAGGATTAAGGATGGCAGCATAGAGGAAGACAGTGTTTTTCAGTTGCTCTGAGAATTAGAACTCAACTACTGAAAGACTGCTTCTTGACAAGGGAAGAAAAGGAGCAAAAAGCTCAACAAAACAATGACAGTTGTAACATTGTGAAATCAGAGGCAGAAGAGAGAGACTAGAGGACTCTATAGAGCCAAAGGAGTTTCTTCTTGTGAATCGAGAGTGGTGGCTGTGGTGCCATCTTGCTCAGGTCTTGCTTGGGGCTGATGGCTGCCAGAACTGTTGCCCCCATAGCTAGCAAAGAAGCTATAGATCCTTGTGAAACCAGTGACTACAGACCATCATTAAGAGCAATAGACATTTCTTTCCATGCTTTACAAAGACCTGATTATGAAGACAGTCCTCCTGTGTTCTGCAGCTGGAGATGTTGAACTCATCTCTGTCTGCAGGGACCCAGAGCAGTTCTCATCAAGATCTTGAGTTAACAATCCACCCAGTGAGAAATGGTCCTATGTGGCTGGAGACTTTTCTGACAAGATGCAGATTCACCTGATATGTGACTTTGTAAATCACCTCTCTGGAGGTGGGGATAGCTGCTGTTGGACACAGCATAAATTGAATTAGTAGCCAGCTCCTAGGGATATTCAGTATAGAAAGCATTAGAATTGCAGTTTGCCAAGCCCTTACAGGATTTCTAGGAATCACCACAGGATAGCCAGCAGTGGTATGTGTAGGGTGGAAATAACTCAGCAGGATGAATTATTTTCTTTCTGTAGGCTCAGTAAACATTAAACTCATGCCTGGCCATGTTTGGACACTACAAAAAAACCCACCAGATTCCAACAAGGGCTTAGGTGTTTGCAGCTGCCTGGAGCAGGAATGGTGTCTCTGTGGCTAAATAACTGAACCACCCAAACCTCAGGCTTAAAACTGTACAATCTCTTTCTGACAGAGGTTAGACCTTGTAATCCAGGAGGCCAGGGACCCAGCAGGGTTTCACTTGATCTCAGCTACAAACTGGAAACTCTACACTTTTTCTTCCAGCAGAGTTTCTGCCTGGCATGTCTGCATGTCAATGGCAAACAGTGCTCCCCATGATCATAACAAGCAGATCAGGAGCAATGTCTCAGGGGGTATCAAAGTTCAGTGAGCCAGGCTATAAGCTTGAAACATAGCAATTACTGGTCTTGCTGAGGTTAAGCCCACAGGACACAAAGATCAGAGGTCCATGCTCTGGAGTTTCACAGGTTCACAATTGGTGGAGAAGTGGTGGTATCTGTAGGATATTAAATCCCAACCAACAGGCTGTAGGCTCTGAAGAGACAATTAGATACTCTGGCCTTATGGAGGTTGGGCCTGGAAAGCATGTTAATCTATAGCTAATCAGAGACTTCTATTTGTCTACACTAAGAACTATATCTAGTTAAAGAGGCTTTGTGGGAAAAACTCAATAGTTTGATCATATGAGACAGATTGGAAGGGGCAAATATATACCTTAGCATAGACTTTATTATAACTAAAGAGTAAACACAGGACTCAAACACAAAGAGGAAGATGATGCCAAGATAACAGAAATACAAACCTGAGAATTCTAAAAATATGAGAATAAAGAACAGTAAAACAACAACAACAACAACAACAAAATAAACAATAAACTCCCACAACTCAACATCAAGAAGATCACCAATACTGATCTTCAGGAAATGAAAGAAGGAATATTTCAAATTTTGATCTTTAGTATGATGAAAGGCCTCAAAGAAAGTGTATAGAAAATAAAGGAGAACATTAAGGCCCTAAGGGGGGGGGTAGCTTTGAATAAAATAAAGAAGCCAATGAATGAATTAAAGACTGCAGTAGAACCCACCTCTAGCAGGCTAGATTACATAGAAAACAGAGTATCACTCTTAGAAGATAGTTTATTCAAAAGTGAAAATACAGTCAATATAGAGAAGACAATACAACAACACAACCTGAACACCCATGAAATAAGTTACAATATAAAATGTACTACTCTATAGATAAAAGTCATTAAGAAGGTTTAGAAGCACAAACCAAGGGTATCAGAAACCTCTTCAGAGAAATACTTTCAGAGAATATTCCTACGTAGAATAAGACT
This sequence comes from Muscardinus avellanarius, assembly GCF_963383645.1. NCBI lineage: Eukaryota > Metazoa > Chordata > Mammalia > Rodentia > Gliridae > Muscardinus > Muscardinus avellanarius. Next base: position 87,352,825 of record NC_137788.1, on the reverse strand, counting down.
TGGACTTCCACACACAGAAGAATTTCAGAACACCATTATGATGAGATCAGAGTTTCTCACATCATGTAATAATCAAAATGACTAACACGCAGGACAAGGAAAGAATCATAAAAGCAGTAAGAACAAAAGAATGGATGACATTCAGGGAAAAAAAACAATACATTTTACTCCAGACTAAAGCCAATAGGAACCAGTATGGAATACTCCATACTAGTATGATATACTCCAAACCCTGGAAGAAAATAACTTTCAACCAAAACTGCTTCATCCAGAAGAGATATTATTTAAAATTGATGGAGAAATAAAAAAAAATCCAAGACAAGAAGAAACTAAAAGAATTTATTGTGTTGGTTATAAAGCCAACACTAGAGATAATACTTAATGAAATAAAACACACAGAAGAAAAAAAAAACAAATTCCAGAAACAGAGAAAGGGCAAACTCCACCATATGGGTAATGAAGCAAAGAAAGAATAACACTACAAAACAGAAAATACACCTCAAAATGACAGGAAACAAAAACCAACTCTAAATAATAACAGTGGATGTCAAAGATCTTAATTCCCCAATCAAAAGACATAGATCAGAAATGTAGATTAAAAAACAATATAACCAAATGCTTTTTGCAAGAAACTCATATGCTAAATTTGAAAGGATGAAAAAGATATGTCATGCAAATGGAGACCAAAAAGAAGTAAGGATAGCAATACTTATATCTGACAAAACTGACTTTAAGTTAAATTATAGCAGAAAAGATGAGCCAAGTCACTTTGTATTAGTTAAAGGAAGAACCAACAAAAAGATATAATAATAGTAAACATTTATGCCCTAAATGTGAGTGCATCCACTTTTGTAAAATATGCTTTTAGGAACATCAGGTCTCAAAAAGACCCAAGTACAATAATACAGCATTCATACCACTAGATCAATCTCCCAGACAATAGATGAGTAAAACTTCAAACCTAAAGAACATTATAAACCAAATAGACCTAAAAGACATATATGCAGTATTTAAATCATCAACAGTTGAATACACATTCTTTTAAGCTGCTCATGGAACCTTCTTCAAAAACCCAGCACATTCTGGACTACAAAGAAAGCATGAGCAAATTTAAAAAAATATAATTCCCTGCATCTTCTCAGATCACACTAAAATGAAAATGGAAGTTAACAATAGGAAGACAAAAAGAAATTACATAAATACATGGAGACTGATATGATAAACTGAAATGAGGACTGAAATAGAAGAAAAATAATGGGAGAAATTTGAAATTTCCTTGAATTAAATGGAGACACAATGTACCAAAATTTATGGGACACTTTGAAGATGGAGTTTAGAGGAATATATATAGCAATGAGTGCCCACATACAAAAACCAGAAACCTACCAAATAAACAATGACACACCTCAAGAACATAGAAAAATAGATACTGTCTAATCCCAAAGCCAGTAGAAGCCAGTAGATAACAACTAAAATCAGAGCAAAAAAAAAAAAAAAATCAATGAAATAGCGAACAAAAAACAATACAGAGGACCAACAAAACAAAAACAAACAGCTGATTCTTTGAAAAGATTAACAGGATTGGCAAACATCTAGCTAACCTAACCAAAAGGGAGAAAGATTCAACCCAAATTATTAAAATCATAAATGAAAAAGGAAGCATGACTTCAGACAGTGGGGAAATCCAGAGGATCATTGGAAACTATTTTGGACATTTATATTCTGATAAACTGAAAAATAATGGAAGTAATTGACAGATTTTTAGACACATTCAACTCACCTAATTTGATCCTAGAGCATACCGAAAACCTAAGGTGACCATTAGCAAGCAAAGAGATAGAAACAGCAATAAAAAGTCTGCCATCAAAGAAAATCCCAGGCCCAGATGAATTTCAGTGGTATTCTATAAAACCTTTACAGAAGAACTAAACTCAATACTTCACAGGTTATTCTATGAAATCAATATTGATGGAATTCTTCCAAACTTCTATGAGGCCAGTATCACTTTAATACCAAAACCAAATAAAGGTACCTCAGTAAAAGAAAATTAGAGACCAATATCACTGAAGGAGATAGATGCCAAAAATCTAAAGAAGATACTAGCCATGAGCATTTAAAACCACATCAAGAAAATTGTACACCATAACCAAGTTGGTTTCATCCCAGGAAACAAGGCTGGTTCAACATATGCATATCAATATATGTTATTTGCCACGTAAACAGAATTAAGGGAAAAAATAACACAATGATCTCAATAGATCCTGAAAAAGCATTTGACAAAATTCAATACACAATCATGTTAAAAAACATTGCAGAAAAACAGAATAGAAGGACCATAACTCAACATCATTAAGGCAATATACAATAAACCGAAAGCAAATATTATATTGAATAGGGAAAAACTGGGAATTCCCTTTAAAATGAAGACTGAGACAAGGATTCCATTTATCACTGTTTTTCCATATAGTCCTTAAGACTCTTGCCAGATTAATAAGAAAAGAGAAGGATATCAAAGGAATTCAAATAGGAAAAGAATTAAAATATCTTTATTTGTAGATGACATAATCCTGTATTTAGACCTCCCTCACTCCGAAAGAAATGTAACCAAAAGACTCCTACAAATGATTAACAAACTGAGCAATGTAATGGGATTTAAAATCAACCTAAAAAACCAGTACCTTTTTTATATGCCAATCATGAATACACTGAGAAATAACAATTTCATTCACCATAACCTAAAAACTAGTAAAATACCAAGAATAAATCTAACCAAGAAAGTAAAAGACCTCTACAATCAAAATTATAAAAATTAAAGACATTGAAGATTTTAGAAGATGGAAAGATGTTCCTTGCTCTTGGCTATACAGAATAATATTATAAAAATGGCCTTTCTACCCAAAGTGATCTACAGAGTTAATGCAACTCTTATTAAATACCAATATCATTTTTACAGACCTAGAAAAATTAGTCATAAATTTTATATGGAGAAACAAAAGACTCAGAATAGCCAAACCAATTCTCAGCAATAAGAACCATGAAGGAGATATCACAATTTCTAACTTCAAATTATACTACGGAGATATAGTCATTAAAACAACATGATTGCAGGGTGAGGTGGCACATGCTTCTAATCCCTGCACTTGGGAGGTGGAGTCAGGAGGATCTCGCAGGTTTGAAGCCAGCCGCACTGGCTTAAAAGACCCTGTTTCCAAATAAAAATATAAAGTAGGTCTGAGGATTGTAGCCCAGAGGTAGAAGGGTTTCCAGGAATCCCAGTACCACCAATAAATAAGTAAGTAAGTAAGTAAGTAAATAAATAAATAAATAAATAAATACATCATGATATTGGCACAAAACAGACACATAAACAAATAGAAAAGAATATAAGATACAGAAACGTATCCACAGACATATAGCTAATCAATTTTTGACAAAGGGTGCCAGAGAAAAAATGAGGCTTTTCAGCAAATGGTGTTTGGAAAATTGGTTATCCAGTTCTAGAAAGATGGAACTAAATCCTTTCCTCTAAATCTATAGAGATGTCAACTTGAGTTGGATTGAAGATCTGGAAGTTAAGCTGGGCGTGGTGGCGCAAGCTTGTAATCCCAGCATTTGGGAGGCTGAGACTGGAGGATTGCGGTTGTGGACAGCCTCAGCTACTTAGTGAGGCCCTCTGCAACTCAGTGAGACCCTGTTTCAAAATAAAGAAAATAGGGCAGGAGTGTAGTTTGGAGGTCAAATGCCCCTGGGTTTCATCCCCAACCCCCCCCCCCCCGCCAAAAAAAACACCCTGGAAGTTAGGCCAGAGACTGTAAAGTTACTAGAGAAGGACATAGGTCCAACCCTCCAACACATAGGCACAGGTTGAAACATCCTCAACAAGACCTCCAAATCTCAAGAAATTAGAACAAGAATTAATAAGTGGAATGGCATTAAACTAAAAAATCTGCTCATCAAAGGACATTATTAAGAGTTGAAACAAAAAAACTACAGAATGGGAGAGAATCTTGGGCAGCTATCCTTCTGAAACAGGACTAATATCTAGAATATACAAAGAACTTAAAAGAGTTTGCACTAAAAAACCAAATAACCCAATCAGGAAATGGACAATTTAATTGAATAGACACTTCACAAAAGAAGATATATAAGTGGCTAATAAATTCATGAAAAAAATGTTCAACATTCTTACCAATCAGTGAGATGAAATCAACATGACACTGAAATTCCATTTAACCCCAATCAGAATAATAATCATCAAGAAGTGAATTAACAATAAATGTTGTTGAGGAAGTGGGGAAATTCGAATGCTTCTACACTGTTGTATGGGTTGTAAACTATTTCAGCTGCTATGGAGATTTCTCAGAAAACTGAGAATGGATCTACCATATGATTTGGCTATACCACTCCTGGGTATCTTTCAAATGGACTGAAATTAGAGAACTACAGTCATATATGCACACCCATGTTTAGTAGTACAACTCACAATAGCAAATTATGGAACCAACCTAGGTGTCTATCAGCAGATGAATGAGACATATACATTATGGCATATACACACAATGGAATTCTATTAAGCAATAAAGGACACAATTATGTCATTTACAAGGCAATGGAAGGACCTGGATAACATTATGTTAAGTGAGATTAGCTAGTCACAGAAAGTGAAGGGTCATATTTTCTCAATATGTGTAAACTAGGAAGTAATTGGGATACAAGAGGGACTCCAGATAATGGAGGAGAAACATCAGTAGACCAGGCAGGTGGTCTAAGGGAAAGGGGATAGGAGTGAGGTTAACTAATAGAATTACTGCCATGGACTACATATACATATATGAAAATACCAATGTCAATCTCAGTACTCTGTATTGGGAAGGGGAAAGATCAGGGGTGGGGATGAAATGGGCATCAAGTTTTGTGTGTAGGTATGATACCGTCAAAATGATTTACATTATGATGTGAGATTATAATGTGCCAATAAAAGCATATAAAAAGATAATCCTTTAACATTAAAAAAGGCAAATTTATGTCCAATTGGGATCTAACTACAGAAAACAAGGATAAGAATTAAATTAGTGACTTAATCACCAGTCATTTAGACTGAATAAGAATTTTGTTCCATACAATATTGTCAGTTTCTATGGCATGAAAAATTTAAGACTTAGATTTGGTAGAGAATGTCATCACTTATGAAGCATGTATTTGAATTATCTTCCTTTGAGCCTGTAACTATTTTTTAGCATGAAAATACCAATGTAAATCTCAGTCATCTGTATTGGGAAGAGGGGAGACAAGGAGATGGGGGACACCAAGTGCTATGTGCATGTTTGTCCCTGTTAACAGGATTGATGATATGATTTGAGACTATAATGCACCAATAAAAGCATATTACAAAATAAAAATTTAGGAAACTTCTTGCATAGCCTTACCAAACATTTTAACTTTTTGTTTTGTTTTGGAGCATCATGGCACAAATAAACAGCTTCATATTTATGTTTATATGCCATGTAGAAATACTAGGGAACATTTGAAGGTGTTTTTATAGAGCTTGTATGAGTAAATTATATTTCCTTATGTCAGAATAGTATGATTTAGCCGGGTGTGGTGGCACACACTTGTAATCCCCGTGCTTGGGAGGTGGAGACAGGAGGATCATGCTGGTTTGGAGCCAGCCTCGCTGGCTTAAGAGACCCTGTTTTCAAATTTAAAAAAAATATTAAAAAATAGGTCTGGGAGTGTAGCCTGGAAGTAGAAGGGTTTCCAGGAACCCCTGTACCACCAATAAAAAAAATGAATAGTATAATTTATATCAACAAAATCTAAGTAAATATACTTCATATGTGTAATTATATACATTAATATACATGCAAATTTGTAAATAGCAGGCTATTTACTTTAATGTTTAAAAATAGTTATGATTATAATAAAAGCTTTTAATTAGGAAATTTTAAATTATCAGATAGTAAGCAGAAGAACCTATATAATAATATTCAAATATATTTATAAGTGCTATAATTTTTAAAAGCCTTAAATATTCAATAATTTCCATCACTATAACAAATGTAGTACTTTATACCTATTAGTATCTACTGTTCTACCTCTAATCTTTTGCAGAAAGTGTCTTAGTTATCATTGTCACTATTGCGATTCAAAACAACTGAACACACAGCTTAAACACGTATTTCTTTGCACACAGTTTTTGGAAATTTTAGGCTTTAGTTTAGGTTAGTCTGGGTCTGTGAAGCTCAGGATGTGGCAGGAAGCAGAGGGAGGAGGAGCTTGGGTTGGAGATTCAAATATAAAAGTATAGTCCCTAAGGCTATTCCCCCCAGGGATCCAACTTTTTCAGCTATACCCTTTCTGCCTAAGTACCACCCATTAAATTCATTAAAATGAATTTGTCAACTGATAAGATAAACTCCTCATCACCTAATGATATCAAATGTGAATTCCAGTAAATGAGCTTTTTAGGAGATACTCTACTCTAACCATAGCAGCCAGCTGGGAAGCTCTGTTTTAGAAGTCATACTTAGAGGCCATGTTTATTCTGTGTTGGCTTGCATGTTGTTTCTATTGACTGAACCCCAAATTTTACACTTGAAAGACTATGGCAGAGTTTTAAGCAAAATGAGTAGAAAATAAATATTTATTTTAGAAGCACTTTTGAAAATACTTTTTGAAGATTCATCACAGTCTTAAGCAAAGAATTTTTTTGGTCTGTGTCTGTGGTTTTGTCACTGCAGGAGTCCCCATTTCTTTAATTATATCTGAGAAAAACTTCCAATGTAGTAGTTTCTTTTTTATTCAAAGATTATTTGTGCTATTTGAGGGTACAAACTGTAACTTAATTGTCTTTGCTTCACCTATGTTTATACAGCTATGTGTACAACAACTTAATGAATAATAAAAAATGAAAGCAGTCTGGTGTATATAAAATTTAACTGTGTGTCAGTGTTTGATATTTTTAATAATTTTAGTTACTTGTTTGCATTAAATGTTTTTAAGAAACCCAGATTTTAGATAAAAATATTTAGGGAATTTGATTAGAATAACTGTTCTCAAACCTAGGCTTCTTGGTGTATTTATATACAGTTCTCCCAAGTACATATTAACAGGTAATTTGCACTTAATTGTTAAAGAAACTTTAAGAGTGCCAATTACATAAAAGCATCATCAAATAGTAAAGCTAAATGTAGTATAGGTGATATTTTTGAGTGATTTTTGTGAAATTTAAATTTTAAACTTCTGGGTTACTTTGTAATGAAATAAATGCAATATTGATTTTCTGGTTATTTAAAATTTACTTCTTACACAACAACACATAAAATTTACTCTTAATTTTAAAAACATATTTACTAACTTTATTGTGAGAAGAACGAAGCTGTGTCGATATGCAGAGTTAAGGGAGCTCCCTTGCAAGAATGGAAAATAAATGGAATAAAATGGTAGCAATGGAAATTCTGTGGCAATTTTCCATTACATAAATCAATGAGCATGTGATAATAAATTGTGAATTTTAGGCTTTAGTATTTCATGCTATTTGAAATAAATTATTGTCAAGTGTCTCCATGAATATGTCTGTCTTTCTAAATGTTGTCTTAGAACAATAGAAAGCACAGAGTGTATAAAAGCTTAAACACACCTGTGGTGAGAACAATTAAATGCATTTCATGTGGTTCAGTGAACAAGCTTAAACTGCTTGTTAGAGCTGTTTATTTTTCTTTTTCCTTCAAATCCAAATAATAGGGAAATCTTTCCCTCAACCAGCCAGTGTCAGTAAGTTCTCTTGTACAGTTTGATTCTCAAAGCTCATTATTTTTTTGAAAATACCCAAAAGCTTGTAAAGGAAAGTGACATGTACAAGGAGGGCACATTTCCCCTCTGCCTCTGCAGCAGTGTTTTGTCTTTCACAAACAAAGAGCTGAGGCTTGTTACTTCAAAGAATCACCTAATATATTAGAACTAGAAGCATTCACAGATAGAACCCAGGATAAGGCCTCAAAAACATTGTTTCTAGAAATGCCAAGCTCTCACCCCTCTCCTACTCCTAACCCTACCACAGTCTGGTTTCTGTCTCCTTTGCTCCGGTGGAAGTGCTCTTACGAAGATCACAAATGTCTTCTGTGTAGCTATAGCCGGTGGACATATTTGCGGGTATTTTCTTACTACAACTATCTAACTTGACATGGTAGTTCTGTTTCTTCATGTAGTCTTCTTCCTTTTCAGACTGCCTTCTCAGGCCACCATCCTCCCCATTTATGATCCCGTTACTCATCTTTCCTTGTGTTTCCTTTTTTTTTTCAGTTTTCCAAAAGCTATCTCCTTTCAAAAGTTATATACTGAATTCCGGATCGATATATTCGGTACGTCTTCTCCATGGATACCCCATGGGAATATTAATTTCAAAATGTAGCTCATACAGATGTGAGTCTCATCCTGGACTCACACTCCCTCCACACTCTTTCCTGAATCTTTTCTGTTGTTGTTTGTTTTCCTTACTTGTTTTTCCAGAAATAGAGGGCTCTTTGTGCTCATTGACCTCTTCTTTTCATCTTCTCACCTTGTTTTCCTTAGCTTGTTTTCCTGGAATGGGAAAGTCCTTGGGATCTCTGCTAACTTAATATGTGGACTGCTTTGCTTAAGTTACCATGGTAAATCACTTTTGTTGTTTTTGTGTTTTTCGACTTACACACTTAGTAAGTCAACCAACCTGCTTACCAGATCTTCTGAGGCCAAAACACTGGGGAAAAATTGGCTTCAAAGGACATTTGACCACCTCCCCTAGGCTGGCCATCTTGGGCTACTGTCAAAAGGCTTACCTCAAGTGAGTTCACACAAAGTTCAGGCAGCTCTCCCATAAAAGGAATCTGTCCCCTGGAAAGATTCTCTGTGTGGTAAATTAACTACAAACTGGAAATTTCATGAAAATACATGTAAAATTTAAAAATTCTCTCCAGGAAAGACTATAGGTTTATACCAGTCTTTTTCTTTGTGGGTTGTATGTTAATTTCTTTATTTTTCTTTTTTCTTTTTCTTTTTTGTCTGATTACAAGAGCTTTTTCAGTTTGGAGACTTTTGCCATGACCTTTAAGTACATTAATTTTCTTACCTTCTTCAATAAGTTAAAATTTATACTTTTCATTTTTTGTGTGCAATTTTTGTTGTTGTTGTTGTTTAATTTTTTGGAGGTACGGGGGATGGAACCCAGGGGACTTCTACCTCAGGGCTACACTCCCAGATCTATTTTATATTTTTATTTGGAAACAGGGTCTCTTAAGCCAGAGAGTCTAGCTTCGAACCTGCACAATCCTCCTATCTCCACCTCCCAAGTGCGGGGATTACAAGCGTGAGCCTGGCTTGTGTGTAAATTTTTAATTAGGGCTACAGATATAGCTCAGTAGTAGAGCATTACATAATATTCAAAAGGCCCTAGGTTCAACCCACAGAATCCAAAATATTTTAAAAAGCTTTTAAATTAATAGCTTAATGACATCTTAATAACATTTTTAATGTTAATTATTTTCTTAGATGTCTTCATTTTCTAATGCAGTTTATGCAGTTCCAAGTTCTCAGTTTTATGCTGTCCTCAGAACAGTGGCCTGACTGCTCATCTTTAGTGTGATGCAGACAGTTGTCTTTATCTTTTAGAACTTGTTTCACACACACACGAGAGTTTTCTAACATTTTGTTCTGTTTAATAGAATTTATTTTTCTCTCTCTCCTTTTACTATTATTCAGCTTCTTGTGAAAGCAATCAGGTCCTTAAAAAAATAGGAAATTTTATCCAAAGCATCTGAAGTGCTACCTAAAGGTTCTTCATTGTTGGGATGTATTTTGAAGACTGGTTTTGCAGTTACCTGAATTTGATTGGGTTTGTATGCATCTCCTAAAAACTGAAACTTTCATGTATCCTATGGAACCAATTTAATAGTTCTAAACATATAGGTTTTTTTCTTTTGTTCTTTTTTATTATAAACCTAAGAGTCAGTACTTTCTAGTGCTTTGTTAAAGATTTTTGGTTTATATATTTCTAATAGATTTTTTCTTGAATCTGGGTTTAATCAAAGTTGATTCAAGGCTTCAAAATTCTTTGAATTTTATCCTGTAATTATTTTAATTGATGTACTATCAGATATAGTATGATATGTAAGGATATATACTTACATATCATGTAATGACCGAGTCAGAGTATTTAGCATATATATCACCTCAAATATTTATCATTTTTTTGGGAATTAAACCCAAGAACATTTTCTGTCCAAGCTATGATCTCAACCCTATTTTTTATTCTTTTTTGTTTTTAATTTCAAAACAGGGTCTCACTAAATTACAGAGAGCCTCCCTGAGTAACTGAGGCTGGCTGCGAGCCTGTGGTCTTCCTGTCTCAGCCTCCCAAGTACTGAGATGACAAGTATGGGCCAATATTCCTGGCTGTTTATCGCTTCTTTATGGTGAGAACACTGAAAATACTCTCTTTTAGTAATTTTAACTGTATAATACACTATTGTTAGCTAGAGTCACTCTGTGTTACAATAGAATGTGAGAACTTATTTCTTCTAACTATAACATTGTACTTGTGGATCCATGTCGCCTTATTCCCTTTCTCTTCTCCACACTTCTGGTCTCTTCTCCACTAAGTTGCAGAGGGCCTCCCTAAGTAGCTGAGGCTGTCTGTGAAACAGGATCTTCCAGTCTCAGCCTCCTGAATGCTGGAATTACAAGCATACACCACCATGCCCAGCTAGCCACATTTTCTTTATCCATTCTTCTTGAGTGAAACTACTCTTCTCATAAATATGTTCTTTTTTTTCTGAATGATAATACTCTAGTAGCCAGTTCTTTGTTTCTACTTGCAAAACTGGGCTTTTAAATCAATAAAAAGCCTACTATGATTGTCAGTATCACTGTTTCCCTCAGCAAATAAGCAGGGACCTGTCCCTGGGCTAAGGGTTCTTGGCAGCACTGTCACTCCCAATAGTAGCAATTTCAGTGCCAGCTTGACCATAGAGTATAATGGCCACCAGCCTACCCTCCATGGCCTCTCAGGCCACTGCTGAGCTCATAGGGTGCTAGACGCCTGCCTGGCACAATGACTGCAGAGAGCACTGATGAAAATTTATCCCAGAAACAAGCTAGTACCTGGTAACCAGGACAGAGTATTGCAGATAAAAAAGGCAGAGGTGGAGGGAGATGCAGAGGGAGAAAGGGCATAGCAGAATAGAGCCATCCTGCCTCTTCCACATCCCAAAGCTCAGGGATCATAATACAATTATAACACCCTCATAAGTCATGCAGAGGCAGAGGTGGCACCCTTAGATGCTGGCCCCTCCAGGGGTATCCTGATATCTTTATTATCAGGGATTATTTATTGGGAAATTTAGTTGCATTGAATTTGCAGTTACTAAATCTGACTATTGATTTCTTTTCTGAGGAATAGCTCTTTATTCTGTGGCTGTAGAGACCTCCTCCTGTGTAGAGTGACACAATTTCTCCTGACTCAGTTCCCCTAGTGTCTATATCTGGTTGGCCTTGAATGCATACCCATGGGGGTATAGGAAGGGTTATGACAGACTGAGCCAAGGCTCTCAACTGTCTTCACTAATATCACCATTGACAACTAAGAAAGAGAGGTTCAGTGGGATTTTCAAAGTTTTCACATATCAAGAATGTGCAGTCTAACTATGGAAGTTATGATTTGCTAACTCCTCCTGAGTGTGCTAAGATGTTATATTATAAAAAGAGCTGTTTGGATACTGATGTTCAGAATCTTAACTCTAGAAAGTGTTCAATACTAGACAGCACTCTTCTCTAGTGGCAGCAGTGGCAGCCCACCTGAGCTCCTCCTGGTTTTGGAGGACAGCCCATGTGATGGGGACTGGTTACTCCATAAGTGTGTTCCATGGTATTTTTTAGCTACTATTGATTATCTGATAGGTTGGAAAAATATGCAGTGAGCTAAAAAAGAAGTTTTAAAATTGGTATGTGATATTTAACATGTTATTTATAAAAGTCTATAAAAGTCTAGGCATTTGTAAAAGGCATGTGTAAATACAGAAAGTTTCATGAATTCGTCTACAGAAAGCTTTAATCTTTCTGAAAACTTTCAGTCTTGCACATGTCTCTTTGCTCCAAAATTTATTTGCATAGAGGCTAGGAAAGTCTAGAAAACAAGTCAAATAATTAAATGTTATAAATGCTCTCTTAAAGTATAAAAATTCTGGATAACACAAATGGTGATTTGGTAACTCCCTTTTATGCTGGAGACTTATAATTAGCAGTCAAATGTGTACATAATAGAAAGATAAAGCAAAGCATTTTTTAGTTCTATTGTAATTAGAAATGTCTTTTTATCTTAATTATTTTAGTTAATTTTGTGTTAAAAATATTTTTGCAAAGAAAAAGATTTGCCTCCTTGTGGACTGATTAATAGTCACTTTAAAAATGTTATGAAGATAGTTTGTGTATAACAATACTAGAAATGAAGAAACATTTTATGTTAATTGCTCAGTCTTAGACAAGTCACCTGACTTCTGGGCATTCTCTGACAATATTCTGTATGTTTCCTAGTAAAATTATTATATTGAAGATAACTTAAGATGATGTATAAAAATATTTTGAGAAAATTAAATGTTAAGCCATAGCTATTAATATATTTACCCAGCTTAGTAGATTTGCTACTATTTGGGTAGTATTCCAGTCGTGGATTCTAGGACACATGCAGTAAATTAGTATCATGTGTAGCTAGGGAGCAAGTTAGCATCGAGGTTGTGCTCAACAATTTGACAATGGTTGCTGCCCATTATATATACCCATATGTAGCAGCAGACTTTTTCGTATGAGAGTGGCTCATTTATTTCAGAAACTGAAGTATGACGATGTCCAAATTGTTCATAAATGAAGAATTTTTACAACTGGGTATAATAAAACTTACAGCATAGAAGTTTCTGAAGAGTTGATTTAAGTATAAATTGATCATTAGTTCAGTAAACTGATACTGAACACCTACTATGTGAAGCCTGCATGCAGAGTAGATAGTTCCTACCTGCAGAATGTTTAGTCTAGTGAGGAAGAGAGACCTGTCAGCAGAGCACTGAAGCACAAGAGAAGTGGCTTGATAGCAGATGCTCAGTTTCCAGGGATTACCTGTATAGAATCATGCCTCGTCTGGGGTTAGTGGCCTTCAAGGGAGATTTCTGCCTGGAAGATATGTCAAGATACAAAGTTTGTACTGTGGGGTTTAGATATTGAGAGGAGATTGGTTCTCATAATTTGGTGATAGACTTCTAGGGGAAATGTATCTGAGTAGGTCTTGTTAAAGTAGCATTCAATGTGCAGAGTAATTAATTGATCATAAGGAAAAGGACTTCCATGTGCCAGAATATTTGAATATCATTTTCTGTCTGTGTTTGAGCCACTTGAGGTATCAAATCATCACCAGAAATAGGTTGATTTATCCTGACAAATCACCATGACTGAAAAAGTAAATTTATCAAAAGCCAAATTGTACTGCAAAAGCTCTTATAGGATGCTCATATCATCTGATTTTGAGTAAGATGAGTAGAAATTTTGTCCTATGTAAAACAATTTAACAATGGAAATGACATGCTCAGTTCTCATTGGTACTTTGCACAATTGGGGTAACTATGATAAATAAAATAATAATAAATTTTGTGTTCTACACTTTTAAGATGGGAAAACAAAAATTAGAGAATTACTATATCTAAAATTAGGGAGGTTATATCAGCTTTCTGATCCCTGTTTTTTCTCATCTATAAAACGAGAATGACAGAAATATGCTAACAGTAATAATGTCAGTATATAATAATCTTATTAGCATATGTCTGGCACATAATAGGTACTATGTGAACTATAATAACACTGTACTTTTACTGGTGCACTATAATTTCATATCATAATGTAAATCATATTGACAATGAGATACATACACTCAGCACTTGGTGGGCTTTCTCCCGACTTCCTCCCCATCCCACCTTTCCCCAAATGTGGTCCTGAGATTGACATTGGTAGTCTCTACAAACAGCAAATGGTAGTAATTCCTTCACTGATACTCACTCTTCTTTCTCCCCTTCCCATAAACCACCTTCCTAGCTCCATTATTGATTATTTCTCGTCCATTATCTGGAGTACATCTGGTATCCCAATTGCTCCCTAGCTTCTGTATATTAGAGGAAACACGTGACCCTTCACTTTCAGTGGCTAATCTCACTTAACATAGTATTCTGTAGGTTCTTCTATTTTCCTGAAAGTGATACAATCTTATTCTTCTGAATATTTAGGTTTTAATGTAGAGATTTCTGATTTTAAGATTTAAAAAAGAGGGTTCCTTGAAATTTTCTTATGCTAGTCCTTAAATATTTACATCAATACTGGCCTAATTTTTACTTTATTTGGTTCCTTTAGCCATCATGTAACCCCTTTACTGATTCAAAAATGCAAACTTTAAAAAATTTCTTCCTGGCTTATACTTCTTATTCACCCAATTTATATACAAGCACACACATTCATACACATAGATCTATAACTCTTATTTATGGTGCTTTATAACTTACAAGAAGCTTTCATAATACTTACTGTTAAGAGCTTAGCTCCCTTTATTTATTTGTTTTCTTTGCTGACACCACCACTTACCACTGTGGAGATCACAAAGTAAGCAATGTCTGGTTTAGCATTTTCAGAGTTCTTGAGACCAGGATTGGATATCATTTTTTGACTTTGGGTCAGGAGCTTTCTATAAATATGTACAGGTTGGAAAAAGACTATGTAGAAAAGTTCCAGAGATACATATTTAAATTATAAAAATACTCTTTCCTAAATTTTTATGATACTATATGCCTTTCACATGTTTTGTTTTTATTTTGCTTTGACTTTTTGGGTGATATTTGCACTTAAATGATTAATATGTTTTAGTGTGGTGAAAGGGATAATTAATAATGTGATGCATTACAGCATCATTGTGTGCATGTGTATGTGTGTGCATGTGTTTGTGTGTGTGTGTGTGTGTGTGTGTGTGTGTGTGTGTGTGTGTGTTACTGTGGATTGAACCCAGGGGAATTCTACTTCTGAGCAAAACCTCTAGCCTTTTTATTTTTTGTTTTTGAAACAACATCTTGCTAAATTGCCAAGTATCTCTGTACATTGCTGAGGCTGGCTTTCAACCTGTTATCCTCCTTTCTCAGACTCTCAAATACTAGGAATAGAAGTATGCATTACCACACCTAGGAAGTGCAGAATCTTAAAGATAAGAAGGATCTTAATATGACTTCATAATAACCCATACTTTCCAATTACTTGTTTGAATAAGAATAATAAAGGGCAACAGTAATGACATGTATAGGAATTTAAAAAATGTTAATTTGTGTTCCAAAATTATAACTTAGAATAAGCTTATCATGTAGTAGAAAAATCTAAATTACGATCTTTTCATATGTGTCTTTTTATTATAATGGATATGGCTATTTCTTTGTTAACCATCATCTATTTGAGCATAATTGGTTTGTTACAAGATAAAATACTATGACACGATTAATTTATGATAAATAAAATCTGTTTTATATAAAATGTGTTATGTTTTGACACATAGACAGTATAAGAAAAGAGGGAAATACAATACTTTTTTTCTTTTCCTTGTAAGTTAGTGAAGACTCATGGGAGATGTATATTCCTAAAATGGACAGGTGTTTTAAAACTCACCACCGATTTTATTTTAATTTTTTACTTATTGAAAAGCAGATGGTGGAGTTATAGTTATAAGCAATGAAATACAAAAATTACTCAGCCCAAAAGTATTTAGTAGGCAATTTGAATGATTGAATTAAGTTTGAAAAGATAGGAGACTTGATATTATGGATGGCATTATTGGTAGTTTTATTTTTCCTATGATAGTCTATATTTCTTATCTGTCAGATAAAAAGTACAGTATCTATTATATTATTTCTCTTCTCATATTCCATCTTATTCAGTCACTCCACTCTTCTAGGGATGAAGATTTAGAGATTTAAAACCAGATTCTGATGCAGAAAATCCATTCATATTAAAGAAATCAAATGAAATAAAAGGGCTAATGAATCAATGGACAAAATAGTTCATTAAGAAGCATTGTAGAAGTGAATAATGTCCTCAGAAAGAGTTTTATGTATCATTTTCATATCTAAGAATTTAATTAAGCATATCTTAATTTATTTCATCAATTAATACCTGCTTTAGAAGTTAAATAACAGAGAAAACTGGAAATCTAGCCTACATTTTACCATTTGTGTGAGATATTAAGTATTCTATACCAGTTGTAATCATGCATGACTTTAATCAGATATTTGGAGACCTGTTTCAATTGCCTGCAGTGTTAGCTATTCAAACTCAAAATATTCTGAAAGATTTCCTTATAATTTGAGAACCAGATGACTCATTTCCCGTAGACAGCTCAGCTTGTGCAGAATGAGCTGTCCATTACACTTTATCACCATTCTCTGCTGAATGCATTTGCTCTTTCTTCCTTTCCATTGCTTGTATTTGTTTATCTAATTTGGATTATTAGCATCCATAATGGTCTATAATTTTTTCCCCTCATTTACTTCTCAGTCAGAAAATCCTTTTGGTGCTCCTGAGGACAAGAATACAACATATTATGTTTTTGTTTTAAAAAATAATCACAAAATCAAAAGTTTAGAAGTGACTCCTGTCTTTAAGAAAAGTTCTATAAACCACTGATGAGGAATGTTTGCCTATGTTTTCTTTTTCATCAATATGTAGAAAAGAAGATAGAGCTGATCTTAGTGATATGTGTCAAGCATGGCTATTCTTGAACTCATTAACTTTTCTCCTATAAATTTTAGTGCAGTGCTTTGAAAATTATGAAAGTTAAGTTCTTATTTGTGTGAGTCTCGTTACCTAACTAGTATACTAAGATTCAAATTCAGGATCCCTAGTTTTTCTCAGAAAAGTTTAGGTATTTAACTTCTATGCTTCATTTTTCTTATCTGGGAGAAAAAAAAGATGTCTGATTTAGGGTTTAAAAAATAAGTCATATAAAACATATATTACCATACCATTTAGAATAAAATAGTTGGTAAGAATTAGCTGTTAAAAGATTTTTCACCTGCAAAAATTTAGAAAATATAAATATATATATATATATATATACAGAGAGAGAGATAGAAGAAAAATAAATCACTTGAAATCCTACCACCTTTAGAAATGAGTCACTAACACCATTAGTATGTTGTTCTGATTTTATTAAATGCATCTGTCTTTATTTTAAAAAGAGATTATAGCATACATATTAGATTGCAACTTCATTTTGTTCACTTAATATTCAAAATTTTCATGCGATCATATAAAATACATTATTTAAATGACTTTAGTATCAGAATACTGTATTAATTTAGTTATCTAATGCCATATAGCTGAACATTAAGTTTTCATACAGGGTTCCTTTCTTTTATTTTTCCTACCATTAGTTTTCCTAATATCTTATTAGTTATAAATGAACACAAACAAAAATTGATTCTATTTCAATTGTTTGGGAACAAATTACTCTAAATATTTTTATAATGTACAGATAAAAGTTCTTATCTTTTCCTTATTGTTAAAATTTGAGCTTTTACAAAAAAAGCTGAGGCCTTAAAATGCTAACTCATGATGTCAAACAAGGGGAAATTCTGCCTATTATAAATTACACATCATACTTTTTCTCTTATGTCTGTGATACAATAGCACTGATTAATATCTAATTAAGCAAAGTTAGGTGTTCTTTATATTAGATGTACATTAGAATTTTTAAAGCAGGCAATTTGAATGTGTAGTATATAAGCATATTTAAACATTCATGAAATAATGTGCTTCATATGTAAATTCTATACATATATAAAGCTTCTTTTAGTATACCTCCTTTCCTAATAACAGAAAATATAATTGCATATTAACACTTAGCCTCCTGTGTCATCTAAAGTGATACTCTTCATATTACTTTAAAAGATGAACTACCTTGGATTTAATTTATTTACTCAATGTGACATTTAACATCTTTTAAAGGTTTTTAAACAAGAAATATATATTCTCATGTGAATTAGATGTGTACTAAATTTTTTAATGATATTGAATATTTTTAAATGTTATTCTTTTCATCTAATTTTCTACTATTGTATCTTATTTATGGATTTTATCACTGGTAATTTTTTCATTTATATCTTGGCCATCTGATAGGTATAGCTTATACATAATACAGTGGGCCTTTATTTGGTAACTTGATTCTGAGAATTATTTTTTTCACTTTATGATTTTAATCAATTTACATGTATGTTTAGCATATATTTGGACTTGCATTAAAATGATATGTTAGCCCCTACCCCAGTGTTCATGACATATATAGGATTTCTTTTTGTCTGAAATACTCAATTTTTCTCTTTACTCATAAGTCACTTACTATACTTTGATTTTACAAGTGTTTGATTTTAAAATTTTTTAAAAAAATTGAATTAATTGACTCCTCTTTCACAGCCAGTAAATACCAAAGTCAATAAATAGAATTAGGTTCTATTGAGTCCCTTTACTTAAGCTGATAAATTCATCATGATTTAATTTTCTGCCTTCTGTTATTTCTTAGAATATGGTTGCTTTTGAAATCTGCCTTAATTTTTACTATGAGACTTCTGAGAAAACTTTTAATATTTTTACTTAGCTTCATAGATGCGCTGAGGATGTTATATTGCCATTTCAATTTTAACACTTTTATTTACTTTTTATAGAGAGAATTTTTTCTTAGGTTTCAGCAGTCACTATATTACAATAATACTTTTTATTTCTTGGAAGAAAGTATAAAGTTACATGTAAAATATGTTGAGCAACATAGTCCCTATCTAAATTCCTAATAATCAGTTGGAAATAAAAGACTGAATCTTAAATAAGAAATCTGAAGCATATGTTAGACGTGAGGGTGAGTAGCTGAAAATGATTGCTGGGGAAAACATTCCTCACACCCCTTATTCTTCTTATTTATTTCCACAAACTAAAAGGTACTTTCTTCATTACATTGCTATCTTTAGAGATTTTTCACTATCTCTCCTTCACGCTTTATTCTCTTAAAAATTTTAAGATCCAAGGACTTCCCCAAAGGTGGCTACTGAGGGAAGCAGCACATCTTAGTCATGCTGACACTTTATCTCCATTGCTGTGAAAACAGCATCTTGACAAGAGAAAAAAAGCAGCAAAAAATTGAACAAAGCCATGAAAAATTGAAAGGTGTTGGAAACATAGCCAGAAGATAGAACAAAGGACAGGAAAGTACACTACCTGCCTTCCCTAGGGAATGATGCGGCCACAGGGGCTGCAGTAGTGCCCTGCCTAACCATGCCTGAACTGTGGGCACTGTAGACTTCAGAGACCCCCAACAAAAAAAGCCAACAATCAATAACACCATAAGTGAACTACCGTCCCTGTGGGAGATCACCCACTGAGGCCACAGGGACTTGTGCATTAAGCTATAGACTCACAGAGTCTGACACTTTGCAGTTCAGAAGTTGGGAATGAAGTCTGCTCTTGGACACCGCAGAGGCATGGATTAGCAGATAGCTCCTTGGGCCAATCAGGCAAAGAGGCCAACAGTCCACAAGGGGTAGGACAATAGTAGGGCCTCTGGAGATCACCAGACTACCCAACCTGGTGATTGGAAAGAAGTCAGACCACACAACCCTATTTGTGGAGAACTTAGACCCCTACATATACACTGAGTTTGGTCCCAATGGCACCTGCCATTTATGTAGACAGGGAAATATGCAAGCTCAGGGTCTATAAAAAGCATGGAACCCCCAGTGATACCCATGCCCTCCATAGACAGAAACTCAGAGACAAGCCCTGTGGAGTGCTCAAAGATCCAGGCTTACAGTGGGAGAGGCACCAGCAGCACTTGGTACTTGCATAGAAGGAGACACCAGGCCAGGATCTCAATCATGAAAAAGACCAAAAAATGGGGTTACAAACTGACATCATTGTTATAGGTTACAAAGCAAATGAGAGCACTTGAAATATGCTCAAGAACCTAATATAGGAAGTAAAATTTCAAAGGTTAAAAGTATCGCCACAGACCAGGAGGCCAAGATTGCTTTGTATTCATATATTTGTAGGGCTGTTTTGTTGTTGTTGTTTTGTTTATGTACACGTATGTGTGTGTGTGTGTGTGTGTGTATGTATGTGTGTGTGTTTGTATGTGTGCTTGTTTGTTCCTTTTTTTTAACCATTTTTATGAAATCTTTCCCCTTTCATATCTATTGTTTTCTTTCTGTCACCTATTTTTTTTAGTGGTGCATTATATTCATACATCTTAATGGGATGCAGGATGGTAGAGACATACATGCACACATCACCCAATTGATCCTTACCCAGTTCCCACCCCATTCCCTCCCTCTCCCTCCTTCTTCTGTTTGGCTTAGTGATTAATATTGATATGTTCATTAAAGTACATCATGTGCATTAGAGATTTTCCCTTTCCCCCATCCCATCCCCTCCGTTATGTTACCTTATTTGTTCATGTATAGAATCTCCTTCTTCATTTAGAGTTCCTCCTATGACTCATTTTCTCCCTAGCTTTTGAATATTAGGACGAGCATCCAATTTCTTATTTTTTGTGACTGATTAATCTCACTTAGCATAATGACCTTCAGTTCCATCCATTTCTCTGTAAATGAAGTAATTATATTTTTCTTTATGGCTGAGTAAAATTCCATTGTGTACTTATCCCATAGTTTTGTAATCATTCATCTGTTGATGGACATCTTAGCTGGTTCCATAGTTTGTTAATGGTGAATTGTGCAGCTGTGAAAATAGATATACATCCATTAATTTGATACTTTATTTTCCTTTCTTTTGGGTAGATACCCAGGAGTGGTATTGCTGGATCATATGATAAGTTTGTTCCCATTCTTACGATCTTCCATACTATTTTCCAAAGTGGTTGCACTAATTTGCAATCCCACCAACAATGTAGTAGAGTTATCACTTCTCCACATCTTTGCCAGAATTTGCTTTTGTGTGTGTTTTGAATGATTGCCATTCTAGTTGAAGTTAGGTATAATCTCAGGGTAGTTGTAATTTGCATCTCTCTGGTTGCTAATGATGAGCATTTTTTATGCATTTATTGGCTGTTTGAAATTTTTCTTTCATGAAGTGTCTAGTTAGTTCACTTCCCCATTTTTTGATTGGGTTATTTGTTTTCTTAGTGCGGAGTTTTTTGAGTTCTCTGTTTATTCTAGATATTAGTCCTCTATTGGAGGATTAGTTGGCAAAAATCTTCTCCCTTTCTGTTGTCTCTTTGTTGAGGTTCATGGTAGTTTCCTTTGCTGTACAGAAGCTCTTCAGTTTCACGTAATACCAGGTATGTTTCGCCTGTTCGTTTCTTGTGCCTTTGGGGTCTTGTTGAGAAAGTTTTATCTGTGCCTATGTGTTGCAGTGTTGGACCTATGCCCTCTTCAAAGAGCCTCAAAGTCTCTGGTATAATTTTTAGGTCTGATCCATCTTGAATGAACTCTTGTGCAGGGTGAGAAAGTGGGATAAATTTCCATTTTCCCCTTTGTCTTGTATTAAATCAATTTCATATCACTATACCTAAATACACTGGTTACTAGAATCCCCCCATATATTTACTATCTCTAATCTCTACTATATATTATTTTACTACACTCAAACTCTTATTCTACTTGATCCTATCTGCTATTTCACCCTATTCTTGCATTCACTACTCTAATTCCTTCCTTCACACTCAACCTTCAGCATTGAACACAACTTGCCCTTGTATATACCAGCCAACACCTACAAAATGAGAGGAAGCTATCAAAAGCAATAAAGATATAAAGTTAAAAATCTTAAATCATGAGAAGAAAGATTAGCAAGGAAACAATGAGCTCCTACAACCTGACAATAACAAAACCCACCAAGACAGAATTGCAATTATCACAAGAAGGACAAATCAGAACTTTAATAGTAGAAATGATACAGGATTTTCAAAAAGAATTTAGAGAGAGCTTGAAAGAAATAAAGAAGCAAATAAACAAAGAATCTGACACTCTGAACAGGAATCAAAAAGAAACTTTGAAGGAAGTGAGTTGTGCACTCATTGAAATAAAAGCATTAACACAAACTATAAACAGTAGTCTTGGCCACATGGAAAATAAATATCACTTTTAGAAGATAACCATTCTGCTGGGTGTGGTGGCACATGTTTGTAATCCCCATGCATTGGAGGCGAAGATAGGAGGATCGCGTAGGTTCAAAGCCAGCTGTGCTGGCTTAAGAGACCCTATTTCCAAATTTTAAAAAAAGTGTAAAAATAGGTCTGGGAGTGTAGTCCGGAGGTAGAAGGGTTTCCAGGAACCCCAGTACCACCAAAAAAAAAAAAAAAAAAAAAAAAGAGAGAGAGAGAGAGAGAAGATAACCATTCAAAGAAATAAGTATATAATTTAGAAAAAAAGAAAAACAAGCTGGGTGTGGTGCCATACACTTGTAATCCAAGCATTAGGATGGCTGAGACTGGTTCATGGACAGCCTTGGCTACTTAGTGAGGCCCTTTGCAACTCAATGAGACCCTGTTTCAAAAATAAAGAATAAAAAATAGGGCTGGGGGTGTAGCTCAGAGGTTAAATGCCTCTAGGTTCCATCCCCAGACCTGCAAGGCAAACAAACAAACAAACAAACAAACAAACAAAAAACAATTCAACAGCATGAATTGGACATCGAAGAAACATGGGCCAACTTCAAAAGAGCTAATCTAGAATAATAGGCATAGAAGAGAGAATAGAAACTGAAATCAAATAAATCAATAAGCTTTTCAGTAGCTGGACATGGTGGCAAAAGTTTATAATTCCAACATTTGGGAGGCTGAGACAGGAGGATTGCAGTTCGCAAGCAGCCTTAGCTACTACTATTAGTGAGGTCTTTTGCAACTAAGTCAAACACTGTCAAAAAAGTAGAATAAAAAATAGGGCTGGTGATACAGTTCAGAGGTAAAATGTCCCTAGGCTCCATCTCTAATACTGCAAATAATAATAACAATCATCATCAGCAGCAGCAGAAGCTTTTTAGAGAAATAATATCAGAAAAATATCAAATACAGAAAAAGAGTTGGACATACAAGTACAGAAAACATATAGAATCCCCAATTGAGAAGATGAGAGAAAACATTCACCATGCCACATAGTAACTAAATTTACAAATTTAGAGGACAAGAAGAGAATCTTAAAGTAAGTAAAAGTAAAAGACCAAGTGACATTCAGAGGTAAAGAATAAGAATCACTCCAGACATCTTAAACCAAGTTCTGAAAGCGAGGAGGGCTAGGAGTGGTATATTCTTTAAAAGAAAACAACTTACAACAAGACAGTTCTGCTTGGCCAAAATATCTCTCAAATGTAATGGGGAAATAAAAGATTTCCATGACAAATAGAAGCTGAAAGAATTTGTCTTCAAAACCAGCATTATAGAAAATAATCAGAGATTAATTACAATAAAGAAATAATAGATGCCGGAATTATAGAAACAATGATTTGTCAAACAACCAAGCAAAGAAAAAGACTACCTCAAACAGAAGTCAAAACTCAAAATATGAATTAAAAATCATCTCAATAATCATGCCATATATAAATGGTCTCAATTCCCTAATTGAAATGCATAAGGTGACAAAATGTATTAAAAATCTTTCTCTATATGCTACTTGGAAGAAACACATCATTCAAATAAAGATATTCTGCCTTTCCAAGAGCAAGGAAGATCATATAATCTTTCAAGATCTTTTTCAGTTTCTTCTTTTAATGTTCGATAGCTCTCATTTCATTTGTAGAAAAATGAAACTAAATGCTTACCTCTTAACCTGTACAGGAACCATCTTGAGATGGATCAAAGATGTACAGGAATTATCTTGAGATGGATCAAAGACCTTCATGTTAGGCCAGAGACTGTGATGCTATTAGAGGAGAGTATAGGTTCAACACTCCAATGTATAGGCACAGGTAGAAACTTCCTCAGAAAGATCCCTGAAGCTCAGGAAATTAAAACAAGTAGCATGGCATCAAACTAAAAATTTTTGCTCATCAAAGGAAATCAAGAGTCTAAAAAGAAAGCCTACAGAATGAGAGAAATATTTACCATCTATTCATTCCTCTGACAAAGGACTAATATCTAGAATATACAATGAACTTAAAAGGTTTACACTAGAAAAATGAATAACCCAGTCAAGAAATGGGGTTCTGAATTGAATAGACACTTCACAAAAGAAAAATAATTGTTTGACATTGTTAGGAATCAGGGAGCTGCAAATCCAAACTACACTAAGATTTCATTTATCCCCAATCATAATGGCAATTATCAAAAAATCAAATAACAATAAATGTTGGGGAGGATATGAGGAAATCAAATCTATACTCTTGGTAGGATTACAAACTAGTTCAGCTGCTATGGAGATCAGTATGGAGATTTTTTAGAAAGCTGAGAATGCATCCACTATATGACCCAGCTATACTACTATTGGGTATCTTTCCAAAGAGATTGAAAGCAGAAAACTATAGTAACATATGCATATCCATGTTCATAGCAGCACAATTCACAATAGCCAAATTATGAATCTAATCTAGTTGTCAATCAGCAGATAAATGGGTTACAAAATTATGAAAAATACAAACAGAGTTCTACTCAGCAATAAAGAAGAACAAAATTATGTAATTTGCAAGAAAATGGAAGGACCTGGAAAACATTGTTAAGTGAGATTGGCCAGTCACAAAGAGTGAAGGGTAATATGTTTTCTCTAATATATGCAGGATATGGAGTAACTGGAATACAGGAGTGACTCCAGATAATGTAGGAGAAACCTCCAAAAAGTCAGGAAGGAGCTCTTTGGGTAGAGGAGGAGAAATAATGAGATTCTGTAATGGAAATATTATCAAGGACTATGTGTATATGTGTGAATATACCAGTGTTAATCTGGGTATTCTGTATTGGGAGGGAGGGAAATAGGAAGAGGACATAGTGCAATGTGTATAAATATCATTGTCAGTATGATTTACCTTATGATGTGAGATTATAATGCACCAATAATGCACATTAATATATCTTAAAAATAAAGGAAAAAACAAAAAAATTCTAAGATCCTTGACAATATAAAAATTTCCCTTGTAATCTTTTCTTACATCCTCCCCAGTGTCATCTTGAGATCTTTATTTTTATTTTCTTTTTTACACTTATTGTATTGTACATATTTGAGGTAATATTATGGGATATCTATAGATAATAATTACTAGAGTGAAACAGATCAATGTATCATGTTATATAGCTATCATGCTGTATATCATGAAAATGTAAAATCTAATTTGACACAAAATTCATAATTCAGTAAAATTTAACTAATTTTAACCCCTATGTTATACATTGGACCTCTGAAATTTTCTGCATTATATAGCTGTGACTTTGTATGCTTTGACCTTCATATCCCCCATCCTGTTCTTAGGTAACCTCCACTAGTTTCTTCTTATCTCTATGTATTTAACCTTTTTTAAACCTAAAAATCTATACTCCTTGATGAAAAATGTTTTTTATAGATAAATATGATGAATTTGTGTATTAAGAAATTTTAACAACTGACAGGTAATGAATAGTGATTAAATGATAGAGTAATCATATGATAAATATGTGATTTATTTTTCTATGCTTTCAATATAATGATAGTAAAAATTATTTTACTGTAAAGATTTCACATATTAATTTAAATAATTTGGAAAATTCTTATGGTGAAAGCAGAAAAATAATGTCTCTTCCTTTTGATAATATACTTCTCAGCACATCTGTCTTGACACCAGATGTTTGAGGTTTTCCCACATCAGTTCTCCATTTCTCTATGGACACCAACTAGGGGTACTACAACTTAATCTGATATAATCTATTTGAAGTTTCAGCATCAGACCCCATTCTCAAGACTGTATCACTTAAGATGTCATCCATGCTTCTGACCAATTGGTTATAAATTGTTTATTCCAGTGCACATCTCTATTGGATTCAATTGTTGGCTACAAAAGCTCATAAAACTCAAGAAAAAAATCAGTTTACTGATTAGATCACTGGTTTATTATAAAAAAGATACAACTGAAGAACAATCAAATGGAATAGTTGTGTTGAACAAGGTGTGGGTGAAGGGATGAGGAACTTGCATATCTTCTCTGGAGGGTCTACCCTCCAGCACTTGCACATGGTCAACATCACAGATGCTTTCTGATCCCAATGTTTTTTTATTTTTTATGAAGGCATCATCATTGATTATTCATAATAAATCCAACATTCATCCTTTCTCCCCTCTCAGACATTCAAGCATTAGGGTAAAAAGTTGTAACCCTCTAATCTTATGTTTGATTCTTTTGCAACCAGCTCCCATTTTTAGGAGGTTGTAACCATCAGTAACTCACTAGTATACAAAAAGACACTTAGTGCCTCCAAGATTCCAAGGGTTGTAGGTGTCCATTGTGCCAGAAAACAGGGATACATGCCAAACTGTATATTTCTTACAATATCATAAGATTCTCTAAGATTGTGTATGATGTGGACCTTGTCTACTCTCCTATTTTATCTTCTTCTGTTATGTATCATTTTTATCATACTTTAGGCATACCAACTTTTTTATTTTCCAAGTTCATAGCCTCATTAGAGTATTTGGAGTGCCTTTCCTTTTATCACCACCATGGAAAGCCCTTCTCTTACCATCTTGTTTGGTGTAGGTTCCATTATTTTTAGGATCACATTACTCACCTGTCTTCATTTCTGATATTCAAAACAATCAATGTTTTAAATATATATTTAATCATCTTTCTCCCATACATTAATATATAAGCTTTATGAGGTCAGAAGACTAAAATATTTAAAGTATAAAAGTACTTGAAATTTTGTTTCTAATATATTTATGCACATAAAATTCATTCAATGACTTATGTATGTAGATAGTTACAGAACATCTATTTTAAGTGTATTCACTCAAAAAATATCTGACTTATCAAGGCAAGAATATAACTTTCATTTAATCTTGTTATGCTATCAAGCAAGCTCAGTATTATTGTGTACTATAATAAGTGATTTAAAAAGTTGTTTACAATTTCAACTTGGATAGAAAAAGGAAAGTTCTCAAGCAGCCAATATCATAATGTTCACTGGGAATTGTTCAGAAGGCTCCATAGACAAAGGATTTGAGCCAGACAATAGAATTATTTAAAGCCATCATATAATACCACATGGGTATTTTTGACTGCTTTGTTTTGTCTTAAAATTTGATTCAGTTTACATGTAATCAGGTTATGCTAAGAAAATTATGATAAAATCCTGCTGAATATACTTAAGGGAAACATATTACTTGCTCTGAGGAACAGCATCCTCTCCTACTAAATATGAATGTTCTAGTGAATTGAAGTGCCATTTTCACTTCTAAGAA
Source organism: Muscardinus avellanarius (assembly GCF_963383645.1). Lineage (NCBI taxonomy): Eukaryota > Metazoa > Chordata > Mammalia > Rodentia > Gliridae > Muscardinus > Muscardinus avellanarius. The sequence continues at coordinate 87,325,370 of NC_137788.1, read as the reverse complement.
CACCTAGAGAGGGGCCTATAGGAGATGTTATTGCTGTAGTAAGAAGCTGTAAAGCAATATTTTGTTGATTGTTTCAAACTGATTAAAAGCATAAGCTGTGCAGTTTGAAACCACATTAATAAGAAGGGAAGTAGAGACCTGAAGAGGATTTCTGAGGTAGCAAATGTATAAATTGAGACTTAAAAACAAATCATAATGATGAGGGAGCCTAAAAAGATTGGATTGCTCAGTCTTGACTCTATAAGAGTTGGGAGTTAATAACAGTCTTTAACGATGAAGGGTTCTTATAAGAGAAATATAACTACTACTTTTTTTTCCATCTCCACTGAGTACAAAACAAGAGGATGGGATTTCACAAATATTTATTGAACATTTCTCTAAGTATAGAACAAGAGGATGGGAAGATAAGGGCTTTAGATTAGAGCTAGAGAATATCATGGGAGTGGAGATTTTAATTCCTTGAGAGGTTATGAATTTTGCTTTTGGAGGTCTTTTAAACAATATTGATTTTGCCTTCATAACTCTATCAATAGGCAGTAGTATCAATTCACCTCAACAAATGTTGATTGCTTCTTAAGGTCTCTTGCAGTTCAATGATTTCAGCAATTTGTCAATGACCTACGTGCTGAGAAGATCTTTGTAGAACAAGTCAACATTTATTTTAGATGATAACCATAATAATATTAATTATGATAATAGCATTAGAAATTATTAATATTAATTATGATAATAATTAATAATATTAATTATGATAATAGCAGTAGAAAATTAGAAGAGTAAAAGGAAAAGGTACAACTCATTGCAGTTACTAGGAAATCATGTAACTGCAATATTTGTTTCTGCATGAATTGTAGAAAGCTTTAAATATTTACCTTAATAAAATATATTACATAGGTACCTCTTAATAAAAACAAACGATTAACATATAATCTTTAATTACAGCCTAATATGATTTTCCTTAAAAGTATATGTATGAAAAAATTGAATTCTAGGATTCTGTTGTACTTGCAATTTAGCATATGCATTTATAACTTAATTATTCATAGTAGTATATTAATGATTGTAGCCAACACTTACTTATTCAACAAGATGACAGGATAGTTATTCAGTTTAGCAAGATAAAATATTTAGTATGTATAATTAAAGTGCTACATTATGTGTTACTAATGGTCATTAAGAATAAAATTAAGGCATGCTTACTATCTTTCCCTGTGAAGTTAGTCAGCTTCTGAGAATTGGATTAATAAAGTAGTGTTTATCAAATTTTCAGCTGAAATTCTATTGATGGTAAAAAGAAGTTACTGCGTGCTAGATAAGATCTGGGCCTTTAGTCAACAAGGGAAAATGTCTGTGAAGTCTTTCCTTTGTTTAATTTTAATATTTATGCATTTTAAATTTTATATATAACATAGCTTTTATTCATTTATTGAATACCTAGTTTGGGTCAGGCATTTGTTAAAGGTCTGGGGATGCAGTAGTGAACAAATATAGAGAAAAATTTCTTCTATTGTAGAGATTGCATTCTAGTTTAATAAAATCTGATTTAAAAAAAGCAAAGAGGTACTATGACTAACAAGAGTTGCCCAGAGCTAAGTCCAAGAATCAGTGCAATACAGTACTTCCATTCTGTGCTACTGGAAATTTTCATAAGTGTGTTTTTTATGACAACTTAGCCACTCATAGTTTATGATGGGATGGAAGTGTTACTAATCTTTTGGTCAATCTTGTCTCTGTGATAATCTCATAAGAGAACTGATTCAGGGAATAATGATGACTGATAATGGCATTAATTTTAACTGATACTATAATTTTCATCACATGTAAATTATCTGAGCCTTGCAATCTACATAATCAACTCTCTTCATTGAATTTTCAAATTTAATTTTATTGCAACATTTCTATCATGTACTATAAATATACTATTTCCTTATAATTTTTATGAATTATGCCACAACTTTAGTAATATTTTAACGGCTAATTTTTTAATCTGTCTTTTAGAATGAACAGTTATTTGAGTTAATTTATCTTATTTCAGTTTCTGCCCTTTAACCCTGCATCATTTTTTTCTTCATGGAGAAAATTTCATGGATCAAATTCTCTTTGAGTAAAGTTCAGAAGAATAAATCATTCACATTCATGTGTTTTTCATTAAAAATTTCTTAAGGAAACAATAATCCAAACTTTAAACATTTCAAAATATATAACTCAATTGCTTTACCCATCAGATAAACTTATTGAAAAAAATCATGACAGAGATAGAGATACAGAGAAAGAGAGGAAAAATCTAAAGACAAGGTATAATTAAAGATTGAAGGCTGTATCTTTGTAATTCAAAAAGTGGCCTGTCTCAGATATAGCAGAATTCCCTTGTTCTGCTTTTCATAGATTTTCACACTATTTGTACAGATGACTCATTTATTTTTTAATTAGAGCAATATCTTTAAAAGAGTAATAATAAATACAAGAAAAAACTCACATACCTACTAAAATTTTCATTGATTATTTTAACTTTAAATCTTTGGGGAAGGAACATGTCATAAAAATAGTGATGATAATGATGTGTACAGAAAAATTAATAATTGCTGATGGTCATCCTTTTATCCCAGAAAAGTACAGTATTTGGTTTACCTGCATTCTCAACCAGTTACTCAGATGTCATTTGAATATTAAATTTTATGTTTTAGATCAAATAATTTTATTTCTGCTTAAGTACTTCTTTGTGAGCTAAAGCAGATTCAGATATTCAAATGATAAAATATAGCATTCAGGTTCAATAATATACTACTATTTGAATGGTCAAGTGAGAGGAGTTATCTTTTTTCTTTATTATCCACTTAAAACATTTTATAATTTTCAATATTTTTCTCCTAAATTGTATAAATTTTTTTCTAAAAATTAACTTTAGCTTTTGTGCATAGATTTCCATGTCATTTTGTTTCTTGTATGCCTTAAAAACAATAACATAAGAAAAAAAATGCAGCAAAAGTCGTTACAACCAGGAATGGTTTATATTGAGGAGGAATATATTATAAAAGGAAGGTAGCTTAATGGTATTTTTTTGGGGGGGGCAATACTGGGGATGGAACTCAGGGTCATTCTACTTTTGAGCTATAACCCCAGCCCTATTTTTTAGTCTTTTTTTTTTTTTTAGTTTTTGAAACAGGGTCTGAGTTTGCAAAGGGCCTCACTAAGTAGCTGAGGCTGTCTGTGAACCACGTTCCTCTGGTCTCACCCTCCAGAATCCTGGGATTACAAGCATATGCCACCATGCCTGGTACTTAATGATATTTTTATTTCTAAAATTTTGTAGAGAAGTGGTTGTAGAAAGAGGCGAAGGTATTGTATAGGCAGTTTTTGTTGTTGTTGTTGTTGGTTGGTTTGACCAAAGAGGAAAGACTTATTTCTAATGTTGTCAACTTTATTTTTTAAAAAAAATAATTAATGAGCATCTATGGAAATTGCTAACTTTATCTTTTATATTTCCTATTGTTCCAGCATTGGTCCTGTTCATCTGATGGGACAACAGAGTTTATAATGTATAATTCAGTATTAATACTCAAGGTCATTGTCTTGCAGTTTACTTAATGAACGTGTGTGTGTGTGTGTGTGTGTGTGTGTGTGTGTGTGTGTGTGTGGGGCTGGGGGTGGAACCCAGGGGCTTTGCTACCTCTGAGCTATACCCCTAGACCTATTTACCTATTTTATACTTTATTTGTAAACAAGGTCTCACTAAGTTGCTGAGAGCCTCACTAAGGAGCCAAGGCTGGCTTTGAACTTGTGCAATCCTCCTGTCTCAGCCTCCCAAATATGGGGATTATAAGCATGCACCACAATGGTGAGCTTGAACATGAGGTTTTTTTTTTTTTTTTTTGGTGGTATTGAGGTTCCTGGAAACCCTTCTACCTCCGGGCTACACTCCCAGACCCATTTTATATTTTTATTTTTATTTGGAAACAGGGTCTCTTAAACCAGCAGGGCTAGTTTTGAACCAGCGTGATCCTCCTGTCTCCGCCTCCCAAGCCCAGGAATAACAAGCATGTGCCACCACGCCTGGCAAACATGAGTTTTTTTTTTTTTTCATTCTGACACTTTATTGAAAGAATACAATATTGGGTAACAGAAAATGTTACTCTATTGATTATAGTTGACAGAAACATTTTTACACTTCTTTATTCCAAAGTATCTTCTGTGAAAATAATATTCCAGGAAAATGTACTGTTTTTCATTTGTCTTACAATACTCACAACTAATTCTTAACCATATACTCATAGTATTACATTCTGAGAGTTTAGTAAGATATTGCATCTGTGTTCAGATAATTATAATTTTTAATCTTTTCTAATTCTGAAGTGTTGGATATCATAAGAAAACACACCAAACAAAATACTTGTAGTGTAACTAAGGGAATATAAAAGTCACTAAAATTTATTTTTATCATGATTATTGAGTTTATATCAATTTTTTCTCTAATCTTACCAGATAAAATCAAAACACACTTGTAATTTGTGATTATTGGATGAAAGAAAATTTTTTTTAATTTTATGCCTTCTGAATTGAAAGCAAAGTTTGATATATTTTATATAAATGATAGAAACTGTATTACTAACATAAGTCATTTGATATACACTTCCGACATTTGTGTCTCATGTGTCTCTGTTGAAATTTTTTAAAAAGTATATGTCTTAGAATTTTACTTAAACTTCTTCTATTTGCCTATTTCATTCTACGTTAGATTTTTTCCTAATTAATATTTTAAAGAAGCATTATGACAGTTAAGTATTTGGTCTTTAGGATGGAATGTCCACAAAAACTGAGTTTATCCCTTCTATATTGATTTGCTTACTTCTGATACTTTAAAATTTTGGAACTGATAATCACTTATTATTCCGAGAGATATGAATTATTTAATCAGTTCCAAACTTTTGAAATAACTGGTGTTTTAGAAACCAGAAACAAAATTATAATAGGAATTTAGACTATAATATATTGCTGCAAGTCTAATTATTAAGGGAAAACACAGCTGACACTTCCTGATTTATGCGCACAATCAGAGATGGAGTCCAAGGACTGTGACATAATTATCTTCATGCTAACAATTTTTGTAAATCTCTTGACAGAATTTTAGCTAATTTTAAAATGCCTTCTGAAGATTAGCACTTAAAATTGTTGGGGAAAATAGCACAATTTATTAGCAAGGGTATAATTGTAAACCTTCTAAATACTCATTGTGAATATCATTTAGACAGTAACTCCTGCTTTAGCAGCTGGTATATAAGACACCAGTTTATGGAGTCTTGAAACAACAGAGAGTGGAATCTAATTAAAGAGGATTACATGCCAAAGGAAAAATTATTAAAAACAGACTAATAGACAATTGTTATGAATTTAGAAGTCTCTGCCAAAATTTCTTTTTGATACAAACTCATGTGAGTAACTGTCAAGTAAAACCTTTTATTCCTTCGAAACCAAAAAGATATAAGAAGACATTCTCTTCTGTGACTTAAATATGATTGCTTTTATGAATTTTAACTCACTAGAATTAAATGGTTCTATTGATCTTTTCTCCCATATTTAAATGCACATATGCTATTAAAGATAAATGGGTGAATATGAGGGTTTTGTGAGTTTTTTTGTCACATGTCTATCTAGTACCAAGCATTCTGTTACTGTTTCTAGGGATATGTTAGGCAAATGTTTCCTTTTATTAAAAAGCCCATTTATTAATACATATTGCTTGTTGAGACATATGCCTGATTTCCACAATTTTATTTTAATGAAAATTTAAATTTCTTGATGCACTAAAGATTACAGGTTTTAGAACCAAATCTATTAAACTTCTCCTTTCTGTTTGAATTGACTCTGTTGTATTCTCAAGGGGTTTATGCCAAACAGTGAATTGAGAGAGCTTCAACTAGCACATATCTTTCTGTTAATTATTTTTAAAAAGGAATTTGCAAAAATATGTTTCAATACTAAACAAAAGATTGTGTTAAAAGTCTGTGTGTTTACCGTGCGTGTGACTTTACATATTACACTCTCTTCTTGGGGTTTTTACAATGCATTATGCATTACATTACACAGTCTTATGATCTAAGTATACTTTTGTAGATTTTGACCAAATTAAATATACATTAAAGCTTAATTGCTAAATACCAAGAATAATGTGTTTTCTATGTCATTCATAAATGCATGAGCAAACACATTGGATTCAGTAAATGAGACATTTGTTTAATGTTCTTAAGTTGGTGACAGTCCTAAAATCAAATACTTGTTGTGAAAAACTTACCAAGCCAAAATCGTCATTGAGATGCAGAGAAGCATCACTCATGCCAAAGCAGCAACAATGAGATAATTTCACTCCTCCATCTTACTCCAGGCCCTAAAAGTTTTTTTTTTTTTTAATCTATGTAGATGTCACTGATTCTAGCAGGAATTAGCTGCTTCTAAACAAACAAATAAACAAACAAAAAACTCCTCAGGACAGGGCCTTGTTTTAAGTTTAAAGCCTGGAGATTACACCAGGTATCTTTTTTTGGTAATGTTAACATCTTGGAGAGCAATGGTATATCTGTAGTTTTCCTGTGACAATAATGTATTTAGTGGAGGGTATATTGATGTTAGTAAAACCTTTCAGTAAATCTTCTACGCTTTCATATGATAAAGGTGAGTAGCTGAGGATCATGTCTTTCATGGTCATGTTAATGTACAATGATCAGAGCTGGCTTCAGTCCTTCTGTTCATAGCACATCAGCCAGTATATAGTAGTATTCAGGAAGATAATTTATTACTATTAATAAAAATTCATATGCATTTTTGGTAAAAAAAAAATACTCGTGTGTGTGGGTGGATCGGGGGATTAAATGCAGGTGCAGTCTACCTCTAAGCTACATCCAGATCTTTTAAAATTTTGCTTTGAAACCTGGCCTCATTAGGTTGATAAAGGGGATCCTGAACCTGAGATTTTTCTATCTGAGCCTCCCAAGTACTGAGATGATAGGCATGCACCACCATGTCTGGCAAAAGTACTTTTTTATAGGTATATCATAGAAGAGGATTTATTACTTGGAAGTATTCTGGTCTTCTTGGATTTACGTTTTTCCCACTAGTTTCATCTTGCATATCTGGATTCAAAATATCTCCCAGAAAGGGTTTGGAGGTCAGTGAGATATCCTCATTTATTTGACAAGCAAAGCAAGGACTTGGTGGCCCGGAATTGTCCATGGTGTTAACTGTGATCCCATACACTCCAGTAAAAACTTATGTGCATGTTAAAAATGTCCACACACCAGGTTAGGGGGAAAACAGGATGACTACCCATTCCTTCTTTCCAGCACACACTGGATATTAGAACATGGAAAGGTAAATTTGACCTGTGGGTTTTGTCCACTGATCAATGTATATAAAAAACTCTACCCTTTACTTACTATAACAGGGCTGAAATAGAATGAAAATGCTTAGAAATGAACTGAGATCAACACGAAGCCTTGAGAAAATGATTAAAAGGTAGACTATTATTTGTAATATTTGACCTTTACCCCCAATTATGTTTACTAAGAAAATTCTATAAACACCATCAGCTTCTGGCCTTTTGAGGTTCATTTGCTTTTCCCTTTGTTTTAGCAATTTGTTAATATTGAATTTGAAGTCCTTGTCTTCTTCACACTATCCATGACTTGCTAATAATTTTATTGTTTTATTTCTTTGCTCCAGAGCTAGTGTTTGTGACGTAAGAGCATGTATAGAAAAATTACCTTAAAAATGTTTGGGATATTTAGACTAGTTTTGGTTTATTCTACCAAAACATTCTTCAGGAAAGTTTGCTTATCTCAAGGATCATAGGAACAGATGAGTTATAAAGCTCAACAAGGGCAGCGTTTATCTGAGCCAAGTCATATCACTGGTAACAATCTCTGTGGAATGCAAGAATACTCTGCAGTCTTTCTCAAAGCAAACCTTTTTAAAAGCTTCTGGTTTCTTTTGATTAGAATCTATGCTCACCAAGCAACATTCAATTTTTGTTTGCCATTCTGTATTGAGCTTTCTAAAAGTTAAATTTTACCGATCCTATCATCACACTAGTGTGGTATACATAAAAATGTTATGTATTGAATGAGTGTAATTTTAGGATAGTTTTGTACATCTGTTTTTATTAACATGGTTAATGTGAGACAATATGAAATTCAGGCTCATTGCCACTGGAATGACAAAATTAACTTTGTTATTTACAAGATCAAAGAAATAAATTTGAAGCATGAAGAAGTTGTCGATATAAGGATATAATGGAAGGTCTCTTGGAGAAAAGATAGCCCACTTTCTTTAGTAACTTCCTCTTGCACTTTTAATTTAAAGCTCACCTCTGATCATATTTGGGCTGATTAGATGTATGGGAAAACTCCTAAAATATCCATTTGATACACCATTAATGATTACTATGTGGAGATACAATAGTAAATAAAGAAAACAAATGTCTTGATTTCTTAGAACTTATAGCCAGTATTTAAAAAATACAGCAGGACAACAGGGCAGAGATCAAAGGTGAGTTTGTTTTAGGGACAGTGGCCGAGGGATGTTTCTAAATAAGTGACCCTTAGGACCTTTGGGAATCTTAATCACAGAGACCTGGCCATTTGGGAGAAAGGATATTTCCAGTTGAGGGAAGAGCCTGTGCAGAGGCCCTGAGGAGGGAGAGTAGTTTGGGGTTCCAGGAATAACAAGGAGGCTTTTGACTGGACCAAGTTGAGCACCAGAAGCCTGATAGTAAGTGAGATTGTCATATTTCACAGAGCTGAAAGGTGAGCAAGCTTCCTCCCTTGAAACAGTATGTTTTCACAACTTAAATTGCTCTTCAAGAGCTTCCCTATTGTTAGGATTAAGAGATAAGTATATGATAATGGCTTCGGCAAAGTGATACTAATGTGATCTGTGGTTGGGCCATACTTGACACATAGAAGAACTCTACAATATATAGTGAAATAATGATGCTGTTTTTCATTTGGTATTGTGTAGATCATGTGAGAGTGGATTGAAACATACCTACATGTTCTGTGAACAAGGTTATCATAGTTTTAAATAATAAATTAGAACTAAAAAACATATTCTCAAATCTCCAATTTCATTGACCTCCCATAGATCTAAGAATGAAAGATTAACAGGCTAGATATTGTTATTTATGTTTATCATTGATATATTTTTGTTTACTTCAAGAAACTGTCTAATTTTGTTATTTTTGTCTACTCCAAGAGAGTATTAAAATGTTACCCTATTAATTCCAGGTGTGAGAGTTGAAATCTTAATATATTTCAAATATAATTAAATCACTTTGTTATTTATACTCTAAACTTATAAAAATGTATTTTATCCTTTTAAAGCTATAAAATGCTTAAATGGTGCTTTCTTTCTTAGGATATATTTTCACATACATGATCTCACTTAATTTAACCCTCACAATAATACTTTGAAGTGGGCATCATTAGTTTTATTACTTTTATTGATATACTCATTTTGTGTGAGAATATTTGTGGATTGTATTGTTAGACATTTTCCTTGAGAATTCATAAGCAGTTTAGATGCAGAGTTGAAACTCAAAAATAGATTTCTTGTCACCATAGCACTGACCTCTCCTACTACATTATATTGCATTTCACTGTGACTCATAGAAAATTTTCCTAGACAGGGCCTGATTGTAAGCTGGCCACCATTAGTGAAATGACATTAGCTAAATATGATTACCTTTTAATGTTCCCTGAAAGGATTAGACTAGTTAAGGCACACCGAAGGGAAAAGCAATTAGCTATTGAAATATGAATCTCTTGATTAGAAGTGGAAACTGTATCTTGATATTCAAATGTTCATCTGGAATTTTAGAATGAATATAATAATTATTTCTTACTTCTAGATGTGGTCAAGAACTTCAGTGGGACTAGTTTTGAGATTTTTTTGTTGAGTGCCAAAATTAAAAGAGGACATTTTCCTGGAAGAGTAATTTCACCAAATTGATACTTTCTTTAGAGGAACTTGGACCTCAGGAAATTTTAAGTATAGGATAAACGTAGGTACCTGCACTGTTTTCCCAAGCTATTTTGTTACTGTTGATAACTGTTAAGTGAACCCAAGTTAAGGTGCTTTTGAATTATAGTAGTGTGACTTGGAGTGGGCCATTTTACTTAAATAGTCTTCCAGGTTTAAAATGTGAAATTTATTATTGCTTCCTAAGACTGGTAGCCTTCTGGTGATAATACTCTGAGGGTCCTCCAAGATATAGTGGGCACCAGGATTCTAACGATCAGAGATTTGTAATTATCAGTAATATACATCAATGATTCTCCTTCTCACACTGTATTTGAGGTACAATCACCTAATTACCTTATGGAACTGAACTGATAGTTTAGTTCCATAAGGTAAAAAATAGTATTTTTTTAACTTTGATATTTTCAGTGACTAGAATAGTATCTGGTACCTATTGGGTTCTAATTAAACATTAAAAAAGTATGACTAAATGACTAGATTTCTTGTTTGGCAGCACAGTTGATATTTGCATTCACACTTTCATAAGAAAACAAAGCAAAACACAAATCTCCATCAGAAACCTGTTAAGTAACTTGCTCAGGGATGTAGCTAGTAGACAATAATCTTAAAGTCCTATGTGGGCCCCCTTTCTTTTATGTTAAGCTAGAAAATATTAAAACATTTTGAAGATAAATTCCAAATTAATAAAATCAGATTTCTCTGCTCCAGCATAACTAATTCTTCTTTCTGTCCTATATTCCCACTAGATTGTGAGCACATTGAATTTTTTATGTACTTTTATAACTCTGTTTTTAGTATGTTCCTGACATAGTAGAGTTTCAAGATTTTTTTTCCTGAATTGAAATCTAATTAGCTGACATCTAATTAGGTAGTATGTTGAGCTTTTGTTCCTTAAGCAATTCTGAGACTTAAGTTCCTATAGCAATGCTATTAATGCTCTGTGACCTTTCATTTATTAAAATTAATTTCTTCCCATATTAAATTTTGGTTAGTATATAAATTTTAAATCCAACTTATTTAAATTATTATAGTTTTTTCATAAAAATGTAATTCCATGGAAATTAAATCCTATGGAAATAGCAATGAATTGTATTTAATTATAAAATCTTCTAGCTTTTCTTTTTTGCTTCTTTCCAGCTCCATCCAACATATGAACCAGTGGATATTTGAATTTTGTTATTGTTTGGTCTAGGTTATGCAAGGATAACTCAGTGATCTTATTCAAATTTCTTAGCATTGAGAAATCTCTTTGCATGTTATTTTTTCTAAAGTCACTGTTGGTATTTTGCTCGTTTGTTTTATTATACTTTTGTGTAATCTTTAACATGGATGAGATATAAAATACTATAAAATCTATATCAGTTGAAACTCTGGACCTTCCTTCAACCCATGGAGAATTGTTTGGCAGGAGGCCACCAAAACCAGTTCTTTGTGATGCTTGGTTTCCAGTTTCTCCTTTAATTGCTGCCAAAATCTGAACACTTGGGAATTTAATTGCTCATTATATTTGTCGTGGTGGTGTTACAGACTCAAATAAAGACTGTTTCATGCAAAATATTTATGGGTATTAATTTGGCCTAGACTTGTCTATATTGGATTCCTTACTTTTCTACATCATAAGGCATATACAGCACATTCAAACTGAAATGAGACAAAGTCTTGCAAAGCCTTGTGCTTTGCTTGACTCTAGTAGTAGACTATTTTACACTTGATCCAGTGCCTAAACTTAAGAAGACCTAAAGGAGGGCCTAGTCAGAACTTTATAATATCCAGTGTATGTACTTTATATTTTCTTTATCAGCAGTCTCCAGAGTCTGGCTCTCAGTTTCTACCACTTGGGGACAAATTCCTGCCTTATCTCTCACTAGTTATATAACCTTGGGCAAGTTACCCTAATATCTATGTAGATGTTTCTTTATTTTGTAGGTTGTTGTGCAAATTAAATGGGTAAAGCTCCCAGGAAAGTACCTAACAGAGAGTAAATCCTCCATATTTACTAGTTAATTGCAGTCCATCATTATATACCAAAAAAAAAAAAACAAAAAACCTGTCACCTTGACCGTGGTTGCTCATAGCAATTTCTAGTTGCCTACCTTGCCTTTCATGACAAGTGGGATGTTTGTTAGGCACCATAGTCAGTGTCTTTCATGACCTCCCATCTTTTCTGCGTGTTTCCATTCTCTGGTTCTGTGGTTGGGATGATGTTTTGTCTAGTTGGTCTGGCAGGGTTTATTACTAATCACTGATTTTTGTTGTATTTTTTGCCTGCTAATCTGAAGAATACTTCATTCGCTTATTTCTGCTTTCTCTTTTATTTACCTTCTGCTTTGCCCTTTTGTCTTTCTTACAGAAAGAAAAAAGGAGAGACAGAGAGAGAGAGAGAGAGAGAGAGAGAGATGAGCCACGCCACTGTGCTTCTGGTGTGGCTGTTGTGGTTGTTACTTTCTCTCATGGGATTATTTTGGTTAAAGGGAAATGAGACACTTGAAGAGTAGAAAGCATAGATCTCTACTATGCACAAAGCAACTTTTCAGAAGTGTTGGGAATTTTTTTTATCTTTGAAATTTAGTACTTTATGTCTTTTTATGCCTGAAATTATATTCTGAGATAGTCCTGCACTAACCAAAAGATACCATTGCAAGATATTTTTCATGTGCAAATGAGTTTGCAATTGTTCTCAAATTTACATCTATATGAACTGAGCTGAGAACAGAGTTTGATAGAAGGCCACTGGTCTGGTTTTACAAATAGTTATCCCTAATGTTGGGGAAATGTTATTTCTTGAATATGGTGGTAAGGCTGTTTTGCCCTTTACACAGTGAGGTTCTGGTATCTAAATTTGTAGAGAAAATAATAGATTAAGATGTTATTTGCTTGAGACGTTTATTTCATATGGCAAGTGCCTACTGTTATCAGAACAAGTTCATGTATCTGAACTTTGATACTTTTCTATATTTTTCATGAAACATAAAAATACTGCATTCGATTTTCATTTCTAGACAAGTGAGTTGCTTTGGTCAAGGTTAACCGTTGTTCAAATTCTTAGTCTTATTTCCTTTGTTGTTCTGTTGGGCACCATGAGTTTTAAGCAGACCGAGTATAAAGTATGGAATATTCTTTCTGATAGTCAACCTAATACTAGTTTTGAGTTCTCATTGTACCTCATTGAAGAATATTCAGTTTTAGCCTCTTCCAGATAAAGTTACTACTAAATTTGGGGCTTTTCCTCAATGAAATGAAGAAATTCTCTCAGATACTCTGGGACACTAACTTTTCAGCTAGGACAAGTTTGGCTTCCTCAATTCCTAGACACACAGAGAGCTATGTGAGACAACTTCAGGCCGTTCTTGACCCATTTATCTCTCTCCTGTGTGTCCAAGAGAACTTTTTTTTTTAACTCCTGTTTCCATGTCTGGGAAAACTAGATAAAGTCTACTTTTATGCTGAAGATGGGACCTTGAAAAAATTAAAATCTTTTAATTTCATTTCATCTTTAATTTCTTAAACTCGTTCCCCTATAATTGTGAATACTAAGATAAAGTTAAAATTTTTAGTAAGGCTGGCAAAGGGAAGAAAGAGGATGCTAGATTTCAGGTCCCCAATAAAATGAAAAACAAAATAGTCTCACTACACCGCATTATGATAAAAAAGGAAAGCGATTTTTTTTTGTAGTAACATCTGGATTCTGCAAACTACCTGTACAATTTTAAAATTATAAATCTGAAAGAGGAAAATTTCCTTAAGGATTCTGTTTTTAAAAGGTTGTCTATGGGTACTAATGTAAAATAAGCTCAACAATGCATCATATTAACATTCATTTTAAAAGGACGTATAAATTATGAAAATGTGTTATTTAATTTTTACTTATTACACTTGGTCATATAGTTTTCCACAAAAAACTTCTCACATAGTTTACTGGGATGACAAAAGGTTGTATATGCTCTATCTGTGTTTGCTTTTAATTTCAAGCTATCATGTCACATTGCAGGCTGCCTCAAATCTTTTCTGTCCTTGACTTTGTTCTACTAGGAGCATTATTTCTTCAGCCTATGGAGTAACCTTAAATTGCTAAACTGAGATCTTAAAATTTGCTTTTAATTACAGTAGTACAATTATCAGGCCTTTCCACTGGTATAAACTGTTAAAGCACACTTTTCTTATACCATTGTTGGTTTTAAAGGCAATACTCTTAACAGAAGACAATTGTTTTTAGATAAAGAAATTCAGATTTAGTGTTGTTTAATTGTGTTAATCCCTATGGTTAAATCCCTAAGATTTTTTTTAAATACCAAACTGAACAAAAATATGTCAGAGGCACAGATTTATTTCTATTAAATAAAAAAAATATATATGTGTGTGAATTAGCACTCATGCATACACACAGGTGGATGTGCGTGCACACACACACACACGCCTGTACCTGGAGATTTATTGAAAATGTACTCATGGGAATGAAATAGAAATTTCTATTTTCACATCTGATTTGTAAACTATCTCTAGGGGAAAATCAATTTAATAACAGGCAGTGTTTTTCATATTGAACATCAGTAATCTAAAGTTTGCAAAAACAAAAAGAAGCAAATGTAGATGATGTAACTTTCCTCCACTTCGAGATTTAAATGTCAGACGTTTTCTTAACAGTGATCCACCTGGATTGATGTGGTTGGACATAGACTAATTGCAAAGAAATAAGTGTCATATAATAAGTTACCAGTGAGAAAAATATAATTTCCCATTAAGTTTTAAGTCAGGAGAAAAAAAAAAAAGATTGAAGTTTAGAATCAGAAGGCCTGAATTTATTTCTTTTCCTCCACCACTGACAATAAAATTTACATACTTCGACTGTATTTTAGGTGGCAATAACAACATGCCTAGATGGCAAAATAGTTGGAATGAATAATCCAAAGGATATTTTTTATTTTCTTAGACTTTTTAATTTTGAGATTCATTTTACTCATCTATTCCTGTCCTATGTGTATGTTTATAGTAACATTAGCACACAAACAAAAACAGAGATATTGGCTAAGTAAATTATAGCAGTAGATTGGGTAGAATATTATAAAGCCTTAAAATTATATTGCAAAAGTCTGTTCAGAATCATAAAAAAGATATTAGACATATGATATTTTGTTTAAATGTGTAAGATCTAAACATAAAACATTATAAATAGACCTCTTGGTTGTGTTTTAGTATTTTTAGGTAATGATGCAGCCCACATGACATTTTCAGAGTAGTAGTGGTTAACAGGAAGCTATTCTTAATGGTTGAATGTAGCAAATGAATTGGCTTTGTTACATGGCTTAATTTTATTTTATTACTTTTTGTCTATCTTTACATTTATCTTTGGGTGCGCAAAAGGAATGAAAACAAACTGGTGATTAGAAACATTTTGGGGGGGATAATTTGAAATAAGAAAACCTTTTATGAACACTTTGCCAAGCAATTAGAAGATGCATAAACCTTAATTAGTGAAATATAGGCTTGATGAGAAAAATTAAAAATTTTGAAAAAGTCAAGTCTTATTTAATATTACTTTAATTGCCAACACTTAAGTTGTATTATCTTTGACCAAACTAGCAAATTCATTATAGAAAATAAAAATCCTTTTAGAAACTTTGAGAATATCATTTATACTTACCTTAAAGTATAACAGTTAGCTGGGTGTGGTGGTGCATGCCTATACCCCAGCATTTGGGAGGCTGAGACAGGAGGATTGATACTTAAAGGATAGCTTTAGCAAATTAGTGATACCTTCAGTAATTTAGCAAAAGCTTCTTTCAAAATAAAAATTAAAAAATAGTGCTTGGGTTTTGGTTTGGAAGTAGAACAGCCTTTGTTTTAATCCCCAGTACCCAAAACAAGAGAAAACAAAATAAACTCCTAAGTAAAAATTTGGACAATTCTAACACATAGGAAAAAGCAGTATATTCCTTTGACCTTCTGAGGTAATGAGTTACTACAATAGTCTTTGTTGGCTTTGTTTGCTTATTTTCCATAATTGTAATATAGAACATATTTTATTTTATAGCATCTCTCTAAAAATTACCAGCAGTCATATAAAGATTGGTTTGTTGAAAATTCACATATATAGTCTTTGTAGTGATCACATAAATTTCAATTTTAATGTGCCCTATTTAGCTATTTCTTTAATTTGAAAATTTAGGATTTCCCCCCAGTTTTTAGTGTCATGAGATGCAGTGAACATCTATACACATAAAACTCTTTGAAAAATGATTATTTCTGCAGAAATATGTGAAAGGGAACTACAATCTGCGAAGTGTAAAATATGTGTTTTTTCTTTTTGTCTGAATGCCAATATTAAGACAAAAAGAAAGGAAAATTCTATTTGACTCTAGAAAGACCAGACTATATAAGAACTTATTTTTCTGTCCATAAGTACTGGAAATTTCTTCTTGCAAAGGCTAACAAATCCAAATGATTTAATTGCTCATTTTTGTAATTATACTTGTATAAATGCCATTTTAAAAGCCATTCACTGTGAAGAGAAAAGGATTATAATTTAGTTTCTGAAGTATCAAAAGCTTAATAGGAAAAGTTAGACTCTGTTACAGGAGATGGATCTTTAACGTAGAATATTTATTTATTTATTTATTTATTTATTTATTTATTTATTTATTTTGTTGTTGTTGTTGTATTGGGGATGAAACCCAGAGTCTTTCTTCCTCCAGGCTACACTCCCAGACCTATTTTATATTTTATTTGGAAACAGAGTCTCACTAAGTTGCTGAGAGCCTCACTAAGTAGCTGAGGCTGGCTTCGAACCTGCACGATCCACCTGTCTCAGCCTCCCAGGTACTGGGATTACAAATGTGTGCCACCACACTTGGCATAGAATTTCAATAAGTAATAATAATTAGAAAAAACAACTGTTGTCAGACTATGACTATGGATTACTTAATTTTAACTCTAATTAGAGATATGATTGAATTATGATTCTTAAGCAGAATTCAAACTTTTATTTAGTTGCTTTTGTTGAGAGATATACTTTTAAATTAAATTTATTTGAACTGATGCATAAAAATACACAATTATGCATATTAATGTAGCAACAATCTTTTGATATATCTGCGCATTATAAAATGTTTAAATCAGGTTAAGTATGTTTATCTCCTTAAAGTATACTTATATCCTATCTTAAAATATTATTATTTTATAATTCCATATGGACAAGTAAAAAAATCTTTAATTTTATTTCCACACACTTTCATAAAATATAAGATGTATTAAGCTATGTACTGGAAGACCTGCTTGTGCCTTTATTGTCACTACCTGCCAACTTCTAACATTAAGGAATAGTTTGATTATTTGTAAAATAATTGTAAAATAACAGCTTCACTGAGATGTAAAGCACACAGCCCAAATTATACCCTTTTAACAGGCTATATTTAATAGTTTTAATATATTTACAAAGTTGTGCACTGCTCACCACTAATTCTAGGACATTTTCAATTAATTCCCCCCAAACCACATCCTCAATAGCAGTCACTACCTACTCACCACTCTGGCCCTTGGAAACAGCTAATCTGCTTTCTATTCAGTTGTCTACACTGGGCATGCCCTGTGGACAGGATGTTAAAATGTAGCCATTTAGCTGGGCATGGTGGTGCATGCCTGTAATCCCAGCGTTTGGAAAGTGAATCATAGGTTTGTAGTCAGCCTCAGGTGAGGAGGCTCACAGGTTTGTAGCCAAACAGGATCTCAGGTAGGAGGCTCACAGGTTTGTAGTCAACCTCACACTTAGTGAGAACCTGTTTCAAAATAAAAGATAAAAATAGAGCTGGGAGTGTAGCCCAGATGTAGAATGACTCTGGGTTCAATACCTAGTATCATATACACAGAAGTTGACATTTATATCTGAATTTTTTTTATTTAGCATAATGTTTCATCTCTTATTCATTTTGTACAATGAATCACAACTTCTCTTTGTACAGCCAAATAATATGTTGTCCCCATATGACACATGGCTTATTCACTTGTCATTTGACTTTTGGGCCATTTCTACTTTGTGTCTGTGATGAATAATTCTGCTAGAAGCATCTGTGGCCAAATTCTTATGTTGATATATATTTTCATTTCTTAATACTCTAGTAAAATAGGATTATAATTGTTTGATCATATGGTGACTTTATTAATTATATACTGATTGTCCTTACCTGATTCATAGGATAGCACTATCTTTCACATTTCAAGACAGTATCAAACTGTCTTGAAAAGAGACTTCACCTTTTTACATTCATGTCTATAATTTAAGAGGAATAAAATTAATATGTAACCTTATCAATACTTGGTATTCTTTTTGATTATAACTATCCCATTGGGTATAAAGTAGTATCTCATCTTGGTTTTGGTTTGCCTAACCCCGAGAAATAATGATGTTGAATTTATTTAAATGTTCATTAGACATATTCATATCTTCTTTGAAGAACAGTTTATTCAAAACTTTTAAACATTTAAAAATTAAATTTGTCTTCTTATTGAATTGTAAGAGATTCTTGCAAATTCTAGATATAAATCTTTCTCAGATACATGATTCACTAATATTTTCTCTTTTTCTGTTTTATCACTTTCTTAATGATGTCTTTAGAAGCACAAAACATTTTAAAATATTTCAATGTTTAATTTTTTGTCACTTTCTCTATGAAGCTTTATCCATAGTCACTAAATTAATTGTATCTGTGTGTGTGTGTGTGTGTGTGTGTGTGTGTGTGTGTGTGTGTGTTGCTAGAGATTGAGTCCAGGGGAATTCTACCTCTGAGCTACATGCCTAGGCCTTTTTTATATTAATTAATTAATTTATTTATTTATTTATTTTTTAGAAAAAGTGTGTCGCTGTGTTTTTGAGAGTTTCTCAGCTGAGGCTTCTGTTGAACCTGGATATCCTCCTGTCTCAGACTCCCAAGTACTAGGATTATAGGCATGCACCACCACGCTCAGTTTCTCTGTGTTTTTGTTTACATATTTTTTAAGTTTAAGCTCTTACATAGTTCTGTGTTCCACTTGGAGTTTATATATATTAAAAGAGGCAAGATCTGAGTTTATCCTTTTGTATGTGGGTGTCAGTTTTAGTACCATTTGTTGAAAAGGCTATGCTTTTGTTCATTGAATTGTCTTTGTTCCCAGGTCCAAATTAAAATGAGTATAAGTTTAGAAAGGAATTTCTAGAACCTCAGTTCTATTCTACTGGTCAGTATATGCATTCTTAAATGATTATTGTACTCTCTTGATTACCATAGTTTTAGAATTAATTATTCAGATTATTTTAGCATTATTACTTATTGAACCCAGGGGCATTCTACCTCCCGGCTACATCCCCAGTCCTATTTTAGTTCCTTATTTTTTTTAACTTTTTTTTATTGGTGTGTTGTAGTCATACATCTTAATAAGATAAAAGACTTGTGGAGACATACATGCACACATCACCCAATTATCCCTTACCCAATCTCTGACCATTCCCTCATCATCCCTCCTTTCCATACTTGGCTTAGTGATTGACTTTGCTATGTTTGTTTAAGTACATCCTGAGCTTTAGAGAGTTTCCCTCTTCCTCCCTCTCTCCATTCAGTTAGGTTACCTTATTTGCTCCTCTATAGGATCTCTTTCTTCATCTACAGTTCCTCCTGTTACCCATTTCTCCCAGTTTTTGCATATTAGGGAAAGCATCCAATTTTTTATATTTTATGACTGACTAATATCACTTAGCATAATAATTTCCTCCAGCTCTATTCATTACCCTGTAAATGACATAAATATATTTTTCTTTATTTCTGAGTAAAATTCCATTGTGTACATATCCCACAGTTTTATAATCCATTCATCTGTTAATGGACATCTTGGGTTCCATAGTTTGGCTATGGTGAATCATGTAGCTATGAACATAGATACAGATGCATTAGTTTGGTAGTTTAGTTTCCATTCTTTTGGGTAGATACCCAGGAGTGGTATTGCTGGATCAAATGGTAAGTTCGTTCCTATTCTTCTGAGGATCTTCCATACTGTTTTCCAAAGTGGTTGCACTAATTTGCAATCCCACCAGTAATGTTTTAGAGTTCCCACTTCTCCACACCCTCACCAGCATTTGTTATTGTGTTTTCAATGATTGACATTCTAGTTGGAGTTAGGTGAAATCTCAGGGTAGTTTTGATTTGTATCTCTCTGATTGCTAATGATGTTGAATATTTTTTCATGCATTTATTGACTATTTGAATTTGTTCTTTCATGAAGTGTTTATTTAGTTCATTTGCCCATTTTTTGATTGGGTTATTGGTTTTCTTAGTGCTGAGTTTTTTTTTTTTTTTAGTTCTCTGTATATTCTAGAGATTAGTCCTCTATTGGAGGAGTATTTGGCAAAAATCTCCTATTTTGTTGGAACTCCTATTTTGTTGAAGTGCTTGATAGTTTCCTTTGCTGTACAGAAGCTCTTCGGTTTCTTGCAATCCCACATATTGATTTGCCTTTTAGTTTCTTATGCCTTTGGGGTCTTATTGAGAAAGTTTTTAATCTGTGCCTATGTGTTGCAGTGTTAGACCTATGCCCTCTTCAAAGAACCTCAAGGACTTTGGTCTAATTTCCAAGTCTTTGATCCATCTTGAATTGACTCTTGTGCAGGGTGAGAAAGTGGGATTTATTTCCATTTTTCTGCATATGGTTAACCAGTTTTGTCAACACCATTTGTTGAATAGTCAAACTTTTTTTCATTGTATGTTTTTGGCCCCTTTGTCAAAAATCAATTGGCTGTAAGTATGCAGATTTGTTTCTGGGTCTTCTATTTTATCCATTGGTCTAGGTATTTTTTTTTTTTTTTTTTTTTTACGAGAAGCTCTGTCTTTTTCCTTATGTAGTTTTTAAATAGTCCATGTTTTATTTTTTTATTTTTTGTGGTACTGGGGATAGAACCTAGGGGCATTCTACCTCTGAGCTACAGCCCCAACCCTGATTTTTATTCTTGATTTTGAGACAGGGTCTCACTGAGTTGCAAAGGGCCTCACTAAGTAGCTGAGGCTGTCTGCGAACCATGTTTCTCCTGTCTCAGCCTCCTGAATGCTGGGATTATAAATGTGTGCCACCACGCCTGGCTTTAATCTTATTTTTGGACCATTCTTTGTAGCTTTGTACTTCATATGAGTGGAATAAGTTTGATTATATTTTCTGTTGCACACCATTTCTCCTGCTCAATAGTGTGTGAGGTGTATTCATGTCATTTCAGGTAGCTATAGTTTGCTCATTGTAATTGCTATTACGTTTTCTAGAATATAGGTATATTTTATTTATATGTTCCATTTTATATGTAATTTTCTCAAATTTCAAGTTTTGGACTGTTTTGGATAGTGTTCAATTAATATTCTTGCACATGTCTTTTGGTGAACATCTATGCAAGTGTTTTGGATGCATTCCTAGGTGTAGAACAGCCAGGCCATATGTATTTGAATGGTCAGCTTTGGAAGGTACAACCAAAAATAAAACAAAAAAAGCAACTTTACAAAGAGCTTTTAAAAATTCCCCATCTCACCAGCAGTTTTTCAATTATTTTTTATACTAAAACAATAGCAACAACAACCATACCAGAGGGTCTATCTTCTTTACATTAGATATTTCTAAAATATGTAGTGGTATCTTGTTATGGCTTAAATTTGCATCTTACTGATAAATAATGATTTAGACCAGTTTCCATTTAGTTGACTTTTTATACTTATTTGTCAGAAGAATTTATTTATTGTGAATACAATTAATTAAGATGTGACACCAGTACATGTATTAAAAATTGACCAGTTGTTCAGAATAGAATTCAAAGGCAGCTTCTACATATACTGCAACTTAATTTACAGGGATGGGGGGGAGTGACTCTAAGTTATA
This sequence comes from Muscardinus avellanarius, assembly GCF_963383645.1. NCBI lineage: Eukaryota > Metazoa > Chordata > Mammalia > Rodentia > Gliridae > Muscardinus > Muscardinus avellanarius. The sequence continues at coordinate 87,303,473 of NC_137788.1, read as the reverse complement.
GGCTATGTTTTCAATAAATAGTATTGATTTAATTGGTTACTTATTTGATGCTATTTTCTGTCTTATACCACCCATACATGCCATGTCAGATATGTTGCACATTTAAATGTGAAATGTAAAGTAACAAAATTTTCTGAAAAATGTAGGAAAACATTTTCATGACTGAAAAATTTCTCAAAATTCTTTAGCAGGACATAAATAGCATTACTTTTAAATTAGCAAAAATGGTAAGTTGGGCCACATTAGGATATTCTTTTCATAAAAAGACTACAAAAAACTGAAAAGATAAGAACCAGAGGATGCCCATGCAGTATATACCCAACAAAGGACTTTTCACCCAGAATTTGAGTTATTTTAGATCGATTTTTATAATTTTTCAATATTTTTATTATTAAAAATATCACTATCTATTTAAAGGACCTTTGCTTTGACTAAGTAAAAAAAAAGAAAAAAGAAAAATCAAGGAAAAAATACTGAGTTGGATACTAGTCGATTTTAAAGTAATTAATTTTTATGTACTACATATCACTAATCCAAATTCAATTGTTTTGGACATTCTGATTACATTTTGAGAATAGAAAGAAGATATTAATACTTCAATTTTATTATTAGGTTTTTATTTTTATAAAATGAACAGAAACACTAAAACTATTTTATCACCTTGATATCTCTAAATTCTGCAAGAACTCTAATGTGCCAAAGGACTCAAGGAGAAGGATTTACAGCTCTAAGATTTAATTCTATACCTTTTGTTCTAAAACTTATTAGGGAAAGGTAAGATTAAGTCAGAAAAACATACAATAATTTGGGGAATTGTAAATTTTTAAAAGTATTCTTAGAAAGATTTGGTCTATTAAGGCTATTGTGTTTACTAGAAATTGAAAACTTTTAGGGACTTTAAATTGCTTATGTCAGCCGGGCCTGGTGGCCCACGCTTGTAATCCCCGCGTTTGGGAAGCGGAGACAGGAGGATCGCGCAGGTTCGAAGCCAGGCGCGCTGGCTTAGGAGACCCTGTTTCCAAATATAAAAAAGTTTAAAATAGGTCTGGGAGTGTAGCCCGGAGGTAGAAGGGCTTCCAGGAACCCCAGTACCACACACACACACACACACACACACACACACACACACATGCTTATGTCATATTTACTTTACTTGACTTTAATTTTCTTCTGTGAACTTGATATGTCACTTGTTTCAAGAATTGATCTTATTTGTATTTAAATATGTGTGTGTGCATGTGCAGTTGTAAATGTCATATCAGTTTTTATTTAAAGATGTGATCATAAAATTTTGATTGAAAACTTTATATTGTACTTAGACTCTATCTTTCCATCTTACTAATTCTAACTTATTTAGAGCTAGACAATATTATATAGCATTAATTATGACTTAAAACTTTATTGATTTTCTCTTTTGAATTTAAATCAGCTTTGATAAACTTGAGATCTTAGAGAACAAATTTTCATTTGATTGGATTTGAGAAGTGTTTCAACTTTTATGCAACACTCGTTTTTTTCTTTTTTTTTCAAAAATTTGATAAAAAAGATTTTTGTGACAGCTGTATAAGACATTTTAATATTTTTATTGTCAAATTTGACTGTCAATTTTCATGAGTCCTACCCAATTAAAATGGTATGCATATTATTCATGAGTCCATGATCAACATTACCAATTATACTTTTACCTAATTGCACAGTTATGTTTTTTCCTCCGGATGTTGGAGAGTTAATGCAATTTTTTAATGTGTTGCAGAATTGCGAGAAGCTGGAGAATAATTTTGATGACATCAAGCACACGACTCTTGGTGAGCGAGGAGCTCTCCGAGAAGCAATGAGGTAAGTCTAGGTCACCATAGCAACAGTCACAGATGTGGTAAAGAAAAAGTCATTCTTCATTATTGGGGGAACAAATGAGTTCATTGCCACCATTCAGCTCTGTTCTCTAAGGTATTAATTTGTCAGTGGAGAGACTTCCCTTGAGGCTGTTCTTTGGTTTTGAAGCTGCATAAATGTTAAGCCTCAGTGCACAGTAAAAAATGTAAATGTTTAATTTGTTACTTAAAATGCTTAAGGGGTGTCTTGTTTTATATTTATACTAAACTGTGTGATTGAATGAAAATATTGTTCATCTAAATTCTGACTATATGTATATAAAATAAACATTGTACAACGATAGCTTAACAGTATGTCCTCCTAATTAATATTTAATTTAAAAGGAGGTACTTAAAATTTCACCTTCTATTACATTTTATGGAATTATAGTATTTTTAAAGTGATTTACATGTTCACATATTACAAAGCATATAATTAACTTCTTTTCAAATACAGTGGTCTGTAATGAGCCTAATAATTTTTTTTCATTTCTTTCCATTACTATTTTTGAATGTTTCTCTGAATTCACCCCAGACTTAATGACTTTTTAATAATTTTAGTGAAAAATTTTCAAATCTATTTGATCATAGTCAAAGAAGTTATTTTTTTAACTAAGGATTAAAAATGTGTGAGGCATAAAACTCACCCTCCTTACAGGGAGAAAAAAAATAACAAATGACACTTGTCTTAAAAGTTCTGAGGTTGAACCATTCAGTGGAATAATTTACAGTACAAAAGGAAATTGCCTATTTACCTTTATCTTGCCTAGGAAACTGAATTAACTTAAATAAATTTCTTATACCTTAACCGTTCATTTTTATTATTTTAAGGCTAAAGAATATTAAAATATGGAAAAGGATAAACCTAACAAAAGTCCTAGCGGTTTTGTACTGTTTTGTTGTTGCTAGCACACAGTTACCATATACTTTAGTTTAGAAGCTTCTCTCATTTAGTAACCTTCCTTTTACCATGCAAGCAGCAGGAGAAAGTAATTAAATTTAATAGAAGCTGCCCTCATTTTGAAGCCACTTCTATTTAAAACCACAGGGGGAGGTAATTAAATTTAATGGAAACAGTAGCTTCTACACAAAGATACATGGTACTTCTGTATAGATGATTATGATGTCACAAAAACAGGAATAATATATTACTAGTACTGAGAAATTACCAGCTGGAGCAAGGGAGCCTATTTTATTGTTAATGTCTTCACTAATAAAAAAAAAAACTGGAAAAATAAACCTGAGTACACAATAGCGAATGTGTATCTATATAAAATGTAACCAGATATTCTCAGAAAGTTTAAGCTATTGGAAATAGTTGTAAATGAAAAATAAGATGTAAATATATTATGGAAAAGGCTAGTGTAGAAATTATGAATGAGCTCCTGTTTTTCAGTGTAATCTATTCTCTAAAACTACCACACCATTATAAACTGAACATCATTTTTGTAATGCTTATAATAATAATTTTGAATTCATTAACAGTGTCTATGAGAACAATTTTTTAGAAAACTACAATTATGTTCTGTATTTTTTATATCTATTCATTTTGAAGTAAATGCATAGACAGGAAGACAAAGAGGATGCCAGCTCTCATGCTTTGAATAAAAGAACTGAAGGCCAAATCCAGAAAGGATTGAAAGGGGGCAATGAAAGTGGATGTGGGCAGGGGAATATAATGAATGAGGAGAGGACATGCAGTCAGTGGAGGAAATTTGTCATCAAGAAAAAACAAATTGAATTATAGGAGAACTACATAAGAAGAGATTATTAAATTCTGCTGAATTTTGCAATACATGCCATTTTAGAACATACCAGGATGTCATGCTTTTAAAAACAGCAGAGATGAACTGATGAGAAAAACAAGCCTTAAGTACCTAGCTGCAGTGATCGCTCAACCACCCATGCTATGTGATGAAGCTGTGGTCCAGATCACTTAAATCGGAATTTAATTACATGGCTGTGAAATATGCTTGTTTACATTAGTTGCATCTTTCATGCACTCAGTACTTGTACTGTGTATGACATATATTATTATATTATTGGTAATGTCTAGATTAAACACAATGAAATAATTTAGTAACTAAGGACCTTTAAGAATTTAGCATACTATGGGACAGGCATTTTATTTGTTGTTGTTATTTTGATTTTTGAAGATGCAGCAAGGAGCTCATTCTTTTTCATGTGAAATTCTGTAAACAAATAAATAAAAAAGAATGTGATTAATACAATATGAAGAGAATAGAACAGAAGGTTAAAATTATTCTCTCACCTATGACCAATTTTTTTCTTATATGAAGGGTTTTGTACCAAAGAAAACCACAGGGAGGGTAAAAAAATGCAGGTTCTAAAAGATGGATAGTTTCATGGGTGGAGAAAATCTAGAGCGAAGATAAGGAAGCCTGCAAGTCTAAGATGTGTTTCAGAAACTGTCAGTGCTTTAATGTTATGGAAAGTATGTTCTTAGAATGGAAGTTTGTGATAAAACTCACTTAGGAAAAATTTGTCTATCAATAATCTATTGCCTTATAGCCATAAATTTTTGAGTGGAAATGAAACGGGACCAGGTTGATAGGGCTGGTAGAGGTAACCAGGATCTTAGAGAGTAAAGGGATGCAGGAGACAGAAATGAATGACTTGCCAAAAACTTCTCCTAGCCCAGGGGCTGTTTTGGGAGGCTGGTAAAACATGTGCTTGTTGATATATTTTAGAGGCCAATTACTCGACTGCTGTGATAAAAAAAAATTAAATTATTTATGATTTGCCATTGTAAAGGATTTAAATAATTTCAAGGAGTCATTGTGGATTTTAAGGATGAGAGTGGCAGTATTAAGTATAAAACTATGAAGCTAATTTGGCAGCTCTGTAGAGTCACAGTACAGGGAGAAGATGCAAGGTCAGTATAGAGATGATCATTCATTAACTTAATGGACATTTATTTGGCTTCTGAAATATCGCAGGTAATGAGTTTGCACATATGATACAGTTTCTACCTTCAATGAGCTAGTAGTCTGGTGGAGGAGACAGAGAAGAAAATCAGCTACTCAATGTGAAGACCCAGGGACTAAGTATCTGAGGGTTCACGGATTCCAAGTTCTTTGTGGTAGCCCCTCTCTCTCTCTCTTGGTCCATTGGCATGGCATAGCGGCAGTGGGAGCACCTCCTTCTCTCCAGCTGATCTTATTCAGCAACACCTGGATGACTTTGCACATTCATAGTGGTGCTCTTGACTTGCATGTGTCTAGCCAGAAAGAGCTAGAACAGACCTGGGTTGAATCTGTATATTAGTACACTGTGTTACCCTTGTTAGGACTTTTCAGCAATTGGGCACCTCCTTCTCTTTTAAGGTTCTACTATTTCCATAAGCTTAAAACAGGAAAGAGAGGATTCATCCCTTGTTCAGTTCTTTGCCACCTCACCCATCCTCTCTTCCTGGCCAGTCTTTGTCACCAGTCCTCAACCTGTTCCTTTGTCAGTATCCCAGCGTGTGAGTCAGTTTGGTTTCCATGGTCCCAGACACCAGGAGGCCCTGAGCCTGAAGCTCTGCTATGTAAAATGCACAAGGGGTTACAAACCTTCCCTGAAATGTGTTGGCTAAACAAAGAATTAAAAACTACAATATAACAAGGCATGGTGATGCATGCTTGTAATCCCAGTATTTGGGAGGCAGAGTCCAGAGGATTGCAGTTCGTGGACAGCCTCAACTACTTAGTGAGGCTCTTTGCAACTCAGTGAGATCCTGTTTCAAAAATTAAGAATAAAAAATAGGGATGGGGGTGTCACTTAGAGGTAGAATGTCCCTAGGTTCCATCCCCAATATCACACACACACACACACACACACACACACACACACACGCACGCACACACATTACACTGGTCATGGTGGCACATACCACTAATCTCAATACTGGAGATACTAAGACAGGCCTGAGACAGGAGGATTGCAGGTTCAGTGCTAGTCTCATGAACTTTTCAAAGCTCTCAGCAACTTAGCAATACTTTTTTTCAAAGTATAACATAAAATTGGGTTGTGGTGTAACTCAGAGGTAAAATACTCTTAGTTTTAATCCCTAGAACCAACCAAGCAACCAACCATCCACCCATCCACCCATCCACTCACTCACCAAAAAACCAACCAAAACATTAACTGAGATAGGGAGAGAGAGAATAAAAACTGAGGATTAATGAAGATTTTTATTTTCAGATAAATTTGAGATAGCTAAAGTAAACCCATGTGTAAATGTTCAATAGGAAAAGGGAAAATGTAATTCTACAATTAAGGAAAAAGATGAGTGTTGATATAAATTTTTGGAAATTGTTAGTATTTGATATCTGTAGTCATGGGAAGGCATGTGTTTTACAAGTCAGAAAGAAGGACAGTCCAATCAGATGCCTCTGAACTTAGGAAAGTGTCAGAAAAAAATTGTGTTGGGAGTTAAAATTTTCAATTCTCTACTCCCACAGGGTAAGACTAAACTGTAACATAGTGCACCTGGGAACAAAAGAATGGGTGGAGAGGGGAATTCCTACCCACAGTTCTGTTGCCATGAAGACACTGGAGCAAGACTACTCAGTCCATGGTGCCAGAAATGTTCTGTGTCGCCGGGCGTGCTGGCGCACACTTGTAACCCCTGCGCTTGGGAGGCTGAAACAGGAGGATCGCACAGGTTCGAAGCCAGCCTCAGCTACTTAGTGAGGCCCTCAGCAACTTAGTGAGACCCTGTTTCCAAATAAAATATAAAAAAGGTCTGGGAGTATAGCCCGGAGGTAGATAGCCTCTGGGTTCCACCCCCAGTACCACCACCAAAAAAAAAAAAAAAAAAAAGAAAAGAAATGTTCTGTGTGTGCCCTTCTGTTTAATAGTCACTACCCAAGGTGGCTACTGAGCAACACAGTATAACTAGTGTAACTGAAAATTTAGTTAGTTCTACTTAATTTCTAGTAATTTATATTTAAATACTGTCTGGGGTTAATGGCACCATTTAGGGGGATGCTTTTGTGTTGCTGAAATTACACTTGACTATTGTCTCTCAATGGTGAGTTCTCATCAGTGGAAAAGACTGAGTGGGGCTATACCACATTCACACACTTTCGTTCTTAGAAAATTGAGAGTGAAAGGAAATCCATAACATAGTAACAGATGAAAAACCAAAATAGCAAGCATGATTTGATATGGGGGAGACAAGGTGGTGAGGAATCTCTAAAGGCATGTTTTATATCTAGAAAGCCCAAGAGAATTAACAATACCCAAGAAGATATAAGAGGGGCTGGGGATGTAGCTCAGAGGTAGAATGAATACCTAGTGTGTATTAGGACTTGGGTTCTAGACCAGCAAACACAAAAATTAATATTTATGTGAATAAATAAGTATTTTAAAAGAAGCTATAAGAGAATTTATTAATATGGTCATATTAAAATACTGATGAAAATTCATGAGCTCTTTTACATATTATCTATAACAAGCTAGAGACTAGAATCGATAATTGAACCTAAAAAGATCTGATGAAAAAAAATTTTGTTGCAGTACTGAGGATAGAACCCAGGGGATTTCTACCTCTGAGTTATATCCCCAGCCCTATTTTTTTTACTTTTTATTTTGAAACAAGGTCTTACTAAGTTGCAAAGGACCTCACTAACTAGCTGAGGCTGCCAATGAATTTATTATGATATAAAAAAAACCTTAAGCCGTTCAGGAGATGTTGAATCACTCAGCAAATATACAAGGAGATTATTTCTGGGAAAAATCACTTCATATTTTCTCTTAATATGGTTCAGACAAATCAGGTATACTAAAGAGATAAATGAAAAAATGAAAGAACAGTGCCTATCTCTTTGAGGTTCAATAGGGAAACAGATGATAAACTAAAAAGTATTTGAAGAAACTATTAATCTTTGATTATACTTATGCTAAATGAGATTAGTTAGTCACAAAAAGCAAAAAAAAAATTAGCTTCTTTCCCTAATATGCGGAAGCTAAGGGAGAAAATGGATCATAGGAGGAACTCTAGAAGACGAAGAAAACATAGATGAACAAAGTGACCTAACTGAAGGGGATAGAAGGGGAAAGAGGGAAATTCTCTAATGTACATGATGTACATTCACAAACATAGTAAATCACTAAGCCAAGCATGAGCAGGAGGGATGGGGAAAAGAATGGGGTGGATATTGGGGAAGGGTTAAAGGAGTGATGTGGGCATGTATGCCTCTACCAACTTGCACCCCATTAAGGTGTGATTACAATGCCCCAATTAAAAATAAAAAATAATATATAAAAACATCTGAAAATGGGAACAATTTCAAAATTAAAAGACATCAGTATCCTGTATTGCCATATGTAAGACAGATTTAATTAAAGGTAGAAGATCTATGGATAATTGGCAAAATAAGACCAAAAAAATCTTGAAAGTAGTCGACTCTGCTGGCAAACAAAAATATAAATTTTGTGAAAGACTGCAAAATTTTTGCTTGTTGCCTTTACTGCAGTTTGATGGCAAGGAGGCTTTTTAATGCTAGAGATGAAGTTGAAAGACACACATCCTCGTGTTCTCAAAGCTCATGAGAATTGGAAATTATTTCTGGTTTTAAGAAAAGGAATGTGCCAATAAGTATTAAGAGCCTTAAACACATCTTTTTTTATTACTTTACCTTATAATAAAATACACTATGCCAAACCATAAATATTATGTAAAGATTGAATCTGATTCTCAACTTAGGGGTTATAGCCTTAAAGTACTTGACTAGAATCTAATTGTGCACTATTTGAAACATAAAGAAACACAAATTATATACCCATATATATGTATACCCAATGAATTGTGACATTTTTACTTCTTCTGCATATGAAGATGATCTTTAACATACTTTTAGTGACACAAGAATCCCTTTGTAATGAAATTCATTGAAAAAACTAAGATGTATAATTACCTCTAGGATGTGATTTTAATCAGAAATACAAAATACATATATTAAAAAAAGATGATATTAAAATTACAGGCATTACATTTGGGTGATAATTATATGGGTACTTTTCCCAGACTTGTGCTTGTATGTTTTTCTAAACATATATAAACAAATCTATTATGAATAATCAGAAAATAATGAAGTAAAAACTGGAAAAAATCAAAAGCACAAATATAAAAAATAAGCACAAAGAATTGACCTGAGACTGTATCTAGAATTTTAGGTAAATTAATTTTTATTTTTTGTAAAATAGGATCAAAACCTCATAGAATTTATATGATGAATTATGATAATGTAAGAGAGAATTACTTATACAAACATTAAAAATAAGATGCAAAATATTACAATGCTTGTACACATTTTAAATGGTCTATAGTACTTATTTAAAATAGTTTTTTCAGTACAAGGGGTGCTCTTCCACTAAGCTGTATCCCAATTCCTTCTAGTTTGGTGTTCAGGGCTTCTTAAATTGCCTAGGTTGCCCTTAAACTTGTGATCCTCCTGCCTCAGCCTCCAGAGGAGTTGGGATTATAGGCTATGAATGAGAACCACCATGCCTGGATGCCTGGCTTTTGTTTAAAATAATTTATATACGTCATACATAATTAATGGAATTAACTCTAAAACTTAATCATAGTCTCACATATAGAACACAAAGAACATTTCTTGTTGGACTTGTATAGAACTCATTGAGTGCTATGGCGATATGGAAATCTACAGGATTTCTGGAAATGTTGACATTAAAAAAGAAATAAAAATGTATGACACATAAGAAAGGTATCACCTCTACGCCAAATCTCTGGTCCATTGTATGCAGTGAATTCAGATGTACTGTTCTCAATGTCTTCATATTTTCTGCTTGTCTCAGCTGATTCTACCCTCCTGCACTGCCAAGTTGAGTCCATTTCTGTTCTATAGTATTTTGAACTTGTATAGCCCCTGTAGTAAATTCTAAACACCAAGATGAAAGGTAAAGAGAGTTTTGACATTCGGTTCCAGAGGCAGTAGTGGGCCATGGGTAGTAGGTAGTATATATATGGAATTGATAAGTATTTGAATTTCATAATTCAAATTTCATAATTTAAAAAAGATGTTAAGTTCTGAAAAAGAAGGGATACATATAGAATACAGTATAATTCATTGAGAAAAAATGTTGAAATGCTGTTGGGGACTTTTTAATCATGGCTTAATTAATGCAAATATGTATTGGTTAGATTGATGGGTATATTTCTACAGCAGAAATACAAACTGAATTTTTGGAATACCACTGTTGACAGTTAGGGGTTAGTATTTTATTTGCAGAACCAAATCTATTCATTGAAAGATGTAATATTTAGATTATCATTGTAAAGATGAACTACCACAATGTATCTTATCTGAAATTTATTTTTTTCTTTTTGCTTGGCTTAAGAATTTTGTCACTAGATGGTGATGTTGAGTTGCACAGTTTGTGTCAGTGTGCTTTTTTTCTGGTGTGTGGAATAGTATTTGTAGGTGTATCATAAACTCAGCCATTTGTATGTAGCTAAACATTAAAGTACACACATGCCATTTGTAAACGTTTTTTAAGAGATGTAACAATCATAAATATTGAGTCAAGAAGTTAAAGTCTGTAGTGTGATTGTTTCTTTTGACTCAAAAATTTTAGAGTGGAAGGAATACAAGTACTAATCTAAACTTCTTGTAGAAAAATAGAAGTCTGGGAGAGATTCCAAGGCACTAACATATTTTTCAGCTTTTTAGTTTCATTTCTGTTAGTATCTATTGATACCAGGGATGGTTACCATCTTATATAGGTTTTTTTTACTACTATCTGGTACCCAGATATTGTTTTAGCTGTTTTTTATTTAGTTATATTAATTTTATAATTTTTGCTAAGCATAAAGGTTAAATTACATTGGTAATTACTTAACTGATACTTCTATAGGAACTGGAGTTAATGACTGATGCTATGAGTAATTATTCATCTGTATAAGATTTAAAGATAATATTATCATTCTCTTAATGTTATTTGGACATAAGTTTGTGTAGATACATCTATATGCATATGTGTATATTTTCATATAATATCTATATGTACATTTATTTTACATAAAATACATATATGAATATCTGAAAATGTATACAGCTTTCACCACCCAGTTGAGAAACTTGTAATAGGATAGAATTTGGGGTTGAAAGTCCTCTGCTCATTCTTTTTAGATGTAAAAATTTAGAATTACAAAGATACAGGGAAATTTCATGAAATTATTTTAAATGCTTTAAAAATGCTAGGAGAAGGCACCTTAAATATTTGAGACTAATAATTGATTAAGCAATTTAGAAAATAAATAAAAGGCTATGCAAAAATTAAAGTACAATGAGAGAATATAAAATAAAATGAAAAAGGATTATAAAATATTTTTGTGAAATAAGTCATTTAATATAAGATTTTTAAAAATTCTGAATATGTAATGTAATGTGATTATAGAAGATTTAAAATGTATAACATTTTTTGTTTTCAAAGTTTTCAAAAATAAACAGAAATTACTTCAATAGTCAGAAATACACACACATGTGTATTTCTTGACCAGTAAAATCAGAGTCAGAAACAGTGCGCTATTTTCTGTTCTATTTTAATCAAGTTTCTTGATCTTATCTTAGTTTTATTTCACCAAACGTATCAGCAGGAATCTCCTGAAAGCACATCCCCAAATCAGCAGAGCAAAGAGTATTCCTTCCTATGCGAAAGAGAATGTATTGCCTCTATTATTTCTACTATAGAGAAGCGCACATTGTACCAGGCCCACCATAGTTTCTTTGATTTGGTTTATGGCACCTAACCTATGGATAAGAAAACTAGACTGAGTACCTCTTTAGATTTTCTGAAATCTAAAGACAAAAGCACATCATCCATTTATGTAGATGAAGATGCTTCATCTGCTGTAATAAACATGATCAAATGCAGCTTAGCATATATGAATAAATGATTTTATGCAATTGCAGTCACATTCATTTTGTGTAATTTGTACAAAATAAGTATACATGTTTGTATACATCTATGTGCAAGCAGATACTTTTGCTGTATCTATCTACCAGGTAAGTTAATAATTCATTCATTTAGTTCACTTCAAAGGTGAGCGAAAGCAAAATTTAAGTTTCACATGGCCCCTTTATATTTTCTACAATTCATGATGAATAGAAGAAAGTTCTATTTATTACTAATGTTTATTATGGCCAAACATATGCTCAGAAATAATACTTCTGGATTATTTATGGATTTGGTAGCAATTGAAATACCCAAGCTTAGAACTATGTTAATTTGGTATAGTTTTTGCTATTTTAAAATTTGATTAGAATTCATATGTAAGAAGTATTGATTGCATAATTTTCAATAATAAATTTTGTAAAGCAGCAACATAGATGAAATCAGGCAAAGGTGAACTTAATTATTTATTTATAACATTATTACCATATTCAACCTCATCATTGGTATGGTCACCCAAGTATGTAATATGTACTAGTCAATGATTAAGCACATTACTTGTAGAAACATATAAAATATTGTAACTGTCATTTTACAATTGATACATTTGCAACTATAAAACTAAAAAGGACCTCCTTGGTTTTTACACTATATTATTCAAAACAATACCATCAGCATAAAGATGAACGGGAAGCACTTAGCAAAGTTTAGGAAAAGATATGCATTTCACCTTTATTATCAAGGGATTGTACAGTAAGAATAGAAAAGAAGGGATGCAACTTTTGTTTTACAATGAAAGTGCAGAGCTAAGTTGCTACTCTAGAATGCTTATCATTTTAGATACAGACTTTGAATGAACAGCTAATAGATAAAATTATTTAGGAGATAAAAATTGGTACTGTGAGGATTAGCTTTAATTTTAAGTATCCATAATTGAAGTGCTACATTATAATTTTAATGTTATGATAATCTTGTTAACAAGCTGTTGTGTATATACTATCATATTTTAATGTAGTTGCAAAGCTTAAGTAAACCATAAAGTAAATTGCTTTTTGAATCAGGCTTTTACAAGTGGAAAATTAGTGGTTTACATGTTCTGAATATGTATTTAGTAATTATATTTGGCGTTTTTTGCAACGTATGAAGAATAATAGAATAGACTTATAGATAATAGTCTATATTTATAAGCACATTGAAATTTTTGTTATTGCCCATTATAATTAAATTTTTGTTATTTCCCATTATAATTAATTGGGTGCATTCCACAATGTACTAAAATATAGTAGCCGGTTCTATTGTTTTCTGTAAGCACTCTTTTTTGGAAGATACCCATTGACATTTAGCTACATTTCTCATTTTTAATAGTTTTTCTTATCCAATATTTTAAAGGTTATTATAATGTGTTCTAAATTCCATCCATTTGAGGTGCCTGTATTTATTTTACTTTGGGAATAGAAAGTGTCCCATTCTGATAAGAGGTGAAGGTAGCTAGTCAATGTTATTTGTATTAAAAGTGTTGCTTCAGTTGGCAGGACATGGCATTTGATATTCAAAGGCAGAAGTAAGTCAACATTTTATAACAGGCCATATAGCATATCTTTTTGCCTTTCTGGGCTACATGATTCCTGTAGCCAACATTCAGTTGTAGTGATGTAGTGCAAAGCCTCCATGGGCAGGGTGTGAATGGAGGACTGTGGCTGCATTTCAGCAAACTGTCTTCACAAAAACAAGCGGTCAGATGGAGTTGGGCCATAAGTTGTAGTTTACTGACACCTGGTTAAAAAATACACTTGACTTAAATTAATCATATTAAATTTCCAACAATTTTTTAAGAAATATATTAAGAATTTTTGATATCTCTGAGAGGTTGGTATTACAATTATTTTCCCAAGTTTTATTTCATCAAACATATGAAGCTGCTTCTAATTGTATTAATAAACATGAGTATAGAACATTGGCTTAGATGTCATATCTCCCAATTTCTGAGCTGTTCCGTGAAATTGAATATGTTACATTTCAAAGATTACTCATTCAAGTAAATAAGCAAGATTAAGAATTAAAGAGATAATCTGCCTTGGAAAATCACCAATATGCAACCAAGATGAAGAATAGGTGTCAATGCCACTGAATTAATGAGTATTAATTTCTGAAGTTCATGATTTATCACTATTCTGTTTTGTTTTACTTACTTTTTGTGGGGCTGGGGATTGAACCCAGTGGGAATCTCTAGCCCTATTTTATTTGTTTATTTTGAAACAGAGTCTTGCTAAGTTAGCTCAGTCTGGCCTTGAACCTATGTCTCATGTTCCCAAGTACTAGGTTTATAGGCATGTGTCTCCATGCCCAACTTTATGGTTTATGTTTAAAATGTGAAATATCTACTGAAGAACCACCTACATTATGAAACAGCATAATGTTGCTCTTTGATTTGGCATGAGTTTACCACAATGTGGCACATATAAAAAGATAGTACTGTAATAGTTTAGTTTATCTATTTTTTAGATGAAGAATCATTGTATCATCTCAGTTACCTATATAATATCTGATATTGATTGAAAAAATATTGATTAGTATATAATCCATGGCCCATTATTTTAACTCCTTTGTAAGTTTTGCACCCATGAGATGATCTGAACAAATACTTCCATTCAAAAATTGAATCAATAAATTTTTCTTTAATGAACCAGTGGATAATAAAGATTTTTTATAGTTTACAAAGATTTTTTAATGAAGTGATGTGCTCTTGATGTGAAATGTGTTATTTGGTGACACCTATTTTGAAATGTTCAGATATTTGATGAACAGAATACATCAGTCATGTTTTCAATGGTTTCTTTTTATGATGTCTTAGTAAGACCTTGTTCCTTTCAAAGGCCAATCTCTTGCAATATGGATCCTATTTCCTCTAGTCTATAAAAAAATCTCTCTTGTAGTCATCTGCTTTCTCCTGAAGCACAAACTTCTCCAGCTTTCATGATTATTTACATTTGTAAACATAATGCTTACATCAAATGCATCTTAAGACAGACAAAACTTTCTCATGGTTTTCTTTCCAGATACCAAACTATTTTTGCTCTCAAAACAAAACTTAATAATAAAGTTGTCTGTAGCAACACAATTCACAATATTCGAATTATGAGATCACTCTAGGTGTCCATGAACAAATTAATGGATTATAAAATTTTGGGATATACACATATTGGAATTCTACTTAGCAATAAAGAAGAACCAAATATGTCATTTTTAGGAAAATGGATGGGCGTGGAGAATATTATGTTGAGGCTAGCCAGTCGCAGAAATGAATGGTCATATGTTTTCTTTCATATGTGGAAGTTAAGGAATAGTTGGGATACAAGAGAGAGTTCAGATAATGGAGGAGAAACCCCAATAGGGCAATGGAGTGTCCTTATGGGAGGATGGTGGTGCTGTGTGTGGGGGGGGGGTTAATGAAGGAAACAATTCTTTTGGCATTGTGTACATATATAAAATTATCACTGTCAATCTCAATGTCCTGCAAAGGAAAGGGGAAATAGTGAGGAGAGAGCTGGGGAAGATCACCAGGTGCTCTGTGCATGTATGTCTCTATCAGTCTTAACTGAATTACGATGTAAGACTACAATGTACCAATAAAAGCATATATGGAATTTTCATTTTCTATTATCCTATCATAATCTACTTCTACTGAGCATCTCTTCTGGCCTGTCAGGGAGACTGCTCTGTTGCCAAATTCCTAATTTGTAGGTGACCCTTTAGTAGCATTTGCTTCATCTGATGACCCCTGTGTTCATAGACTGTGTCTCATGTCCTGAGATTCTGTTGCTCTGCATTCTTCTATTTCCCCCTCTGTTGGCTACACCTTTTTACTCTCTATTTAGCTATCCTCTCCTCTCACAATCTCTAAATATGGACAGATTAAGGGACTTGGTACTCTAACACTGTCTCCTTTTTCCTCCTCTTCCTCCCAGTAATTGTTATCTAATGCATAAAAAGTTTATTGGTTAAGTTCTATAACCATCTATTGCTGATGACTTTCCTACCTGCATCCTTGGTCTTAATGTTCACCTTGATTTTCAGCCTTACAAATTCAAACATTTGAATATTAAATGTATAACTCAGACATTGTATATTTCCTCTTTAGATACCAAAATAAATATATAGATTTCTTACCACAGTCCTCCACCAAACCTCCTCATTCACTAGTTTTCAACTTGAGTAAGTGATAGTAATATTGACTCAGTTATTTGACCTAAAATCTGGAATTCATTGAAAAACTTTTCTCTTACACCAACATCAAATCAATAAAATAGTTGTGCAAAATACCTCTAAACCTAATTCCAGAAAACTACCTGGAATATGTTCGGTTCTCACATTCTCCCTTCCACCCTCCTCTCTCTCATTTGAATGTTTGCTTTCCCCTTTGCTCTAGTTCCTTAGGTTTCCCCTTTGCTCTAGTTCCTGAGGTTTGCCTGTCCCTCTGCCTCTATCTAGTGCCTTAATACTCCTGTGTAAGAACCTTTCAGCTTCAGTGTCATCTTACTGAACATAGATCCATTGAATAGAGAATGAATGAAATGAATTCACAATTTACTAAAAGTCGTTTGAATAGGTGGAGCAAAATTGGAAGAGCCAGAATATGAGCTCCAGCTCATTCCTCTTAAAGAACTCATTACTTCTCCGAATTTTATTTTTCTATCTATGCCTTTATATATAAGTATCATATAAGCACATTTAGTCATATGAACACATTAGAAAAAAAGCGACATTAAAAGAATAAAGGAATAAAATTGCAAACGTTTTATTAACTGAAATATTACTTGATAATATTTCAAGTTCAATCCTCCCAGTGTTTTCTAAGGAGCCAAAGAAATTTAGTTTATTTTAGTATATTTACAAATGTTATTTATATAACCCTCTCCTATTTGAAGGCACATTACATTGGCTGGGGAATAGAAGTAATAGTAGTAATTTTATTTTGTGGGCTTGCACAGCATAAACTTTTAGTGAAAATGGGTGTTTGTCATTGAGCCACAGAGGTAATCCTTTTAGTTGATATCTTGCCTACATTTACAAACCAGTTATCTTGCTAGTATCTTCCTTTACTTTCAAGAAGAGTTTGGAGGAATCTCATTTTTCCTTTTCCTCCTTTTGGGTGGGGAAGAAAAATGATTTGCAATAAGGTTAAATTACTTACTGGTATTATATTTGTCATTGTCATATTTTTTCTTCATATTTCATTTCTTCCTTCATACCCTTAGATGTTGTTTATAATTTCATATTCTGTGAGGGAATATTGCTTGAGACATTTCTCACCCAGAAGAAAGAATTGAGTTGAAATTTAAACATCTTAGATGAAAAATATGTTTGGGAAATCAGACTTTTTATATTTAATAGTAAAACAAGGACAAGAAGTTTTTTCCTATGCAGAAAAATTACTAATTTGACACATAATTAAAGGTAAATGAGACCACATGAATAAAATATATTAAATAATTAGGAAGCATTGGGTAGCCAGTTTGAGCTAGTTACTACCATCGCTAGCAGTCTGAGCCGTTTCTGAGACATGTCACCCTACTAAAATGAAAGTCTCTTATTATTGGTATTAATATACGATTATCCTATAATTTTTTGTACTAAGGATTATATGCTTCTCATTTGAAAGTTTGTGAGAATTATTTCAGTACTTATCAAAATAATTGTTTCAAGGATCATGACAAATATATATGGTTGTATAAATGATGTAGCTATTTCAGAAGGATATTTAGATTATACCAATATTAATATATTTTCTGAAACCTATAACTCTATGAGCAAACCAAATTTCTAGAGCTGTCTAAATTATTGCATGTATCTGGATATATGTTTTATTCTGATCTTATATAACAACAAATTCATTTTAAAAATAATGATACACAGAACTAATTTAGATAAGCAAATAGCCAAATATTTTACTACCATAAATAAATCCTCATAACACAAATTTTATATTTTATATCCTCATGAGTACCTGATGTGATAGATTAATTTACATAACTAAGTCTGAGTTATTATGTTACTATTATGATACTCCGTTTTTTATTTATATTTATTTATTTATTTATTTATTTATTTATTTATTTATTTATTTATTTATTGGTGGTACTGAGGTTCCTGGAAACCCTTCTACCCTCCGGGCTTCACTCCCAGACCTATTTTATAGTTTTATTTGGAAACAATGTCTTTTAAGCCAGTGAGGCTTCAAACCAGCGCGATCCTTCTGTCTCAGCCTCCCGAGCACAGGAGCACAGGGATTATATGCGTGTGCCACCACGCCTGGCTGGTACTCAGTTTTAAAAAGCCACTTTAGAAAAAAAAATATTTGTGCTTGAAAACATATCTAAACATGTCTATGCACACATAGCATATATCTTATACAAACCTGTAATCCACCTGTCTTAGCTTCCCAAGCAATGGTAATACAAGCATGTGCCAACATTTTCAGCTACTAAAAATAAATTTAAGGCCACCCTTTTCTGTACTTATTTACTATGCTCAGTTCAGATATGGATCCTGCCAAATGCCAGGCACAGAAGCTGGAGCTGGAGCAAGAAGTGAGCAGCTCACAATCTGTTTCCAAATTTTTATGTGTAGAGACATGTACAGGGGCAAAAGAGACAGCATTTTGAGTGTTTAGATGTAAGCTAGTAATGTACATAAAGTGTTTTAAGTAATTAGTATGTATTCACTAATTTTAAAATTATGAGAGAAGATTTAAACAATACCAGTGAGGAAGAAGCTGTGTGTAAAACAGAAAATTTAGAAATAGAGTTACATGGTAACTGTTAAGGAAATAAAGAAGGTTCTATCAGAAACAAATCAGTTGTATTTTTAAAATTTATATTATAGTTAGTGATTCTCTGATATTGGTTAATATTCTTCATGTATGTATGCATCAAGTTTTATGTGTAATTTTAATTAATATCCTAAGTTATAGATCTATGTTTATGATAGAAAGTTAAAGGGATTGAGTATTTTCAAAAACTATCTGTAGCTAAGAATTATACTATATATTTATATAGACTGTGAATTTCAACCTATAATTTAGATATTATAGTTGAGGAAATGTTACATCTATTTGCAACATGGTTCTGTTTCCATGTAGAATTTTAAAATGTATATGTGTATTGGCTATAATTAAAAGTCCTGACTATAGTAAAATTTATTGAATTTTAGGAATGAAGCTATATCTTATATACAAAAGGTTCATATTTAAAAAAAGAAATAAAAGAAAAGGTTCATAAATTTCTCTATAGATTTTCAGAGGATTTGAATAAGAAACAATTATAAAAATACTGCAATTATTTAAAATATTTATTTTCTTGAGCAATGTTCGTAACCGTTAATAGCATTTATAAATTAGAGATGACTCTAGTAAAAGGCCATTGCAAACAGGGTGGCATTGAAAGCTTGTGAAGATAGTTACAACTACACCTGATTCATATTTTTAAATATTTACTCAGTTCTTATATATTCAAAGCACACATAGGCATTGGGGAAGCAATTATGAGCAGATTTTCATGAGCTATACCCTCTTGGTCTAATGGGAAGGAAGGTGGGCATTGATCAAATAACTCCACAGATGCATATGAAATTATTACTAAGGTGATTCTACAAAGGATAGGAAGTATTACAGAGGATATAACTCACAGGAAGATTTGACAAGGAAGCTTAGCTTAAAGCATGAACTGAGCAGATATATGAAGGAAGCCAAGTAAAAGATAAGAGAGCCAGGCATTGATGGGAGCCTGTCAGGCAGGTGGTGGATTTAAGGATGTGGAAAGAAACAGAGTATCTAGAAGGAGAAGGAAGAGGTGCCATGGCCAACAAGCCAGAGCAAAGGCGCCTCAATGGAGAAGTGATAGTCTTCTCAAAAAATGGTTCTGGAATCACTGGGCATCCACATGCAAAAAACAAACCAAAAAGAAAAGAAAAAAAGAAAACTGAGTTTAGACACATGCATTCTGCTTTTCACTAAAATTTAACTGAAAATCAATAGTCAACCTAAATTTAAAACGCAAATCTATAATGTTCTGAAAAATAACAGAAATTCTATACGATCTAGTGTTTGGGAATGACTTTTTTGATGGAACTTCAAAGGCATGATCCATGAAAAAGTAAGTTAGACTTCATTATAATTAGAACTTTTTCTCTTGAAAAGGCACCATCAAGTGTGTGAATACACAAACCACAGACTGAGAGAAAGCTATTTTCAGAGGACGTATTTGATAAAGGACTTTTGTCAAAAATATACAAAGAACCCTTACAACTCTACAATAAAGAAACAAAACAAAAACCTGACTTTAAAATGGGCAGATGGTATGAACATGCAACTCCCTAGTGTGCACAGATGACAAACACACAGGTGAAGTGACACCTTCCACCATATATCACTAGAGAATTGCAAATTAAAACAACTATAAGATACCACTACACTATTAGAATAGCAAACATTCAGAACACTGATAACACCAAGTGCTGATGAGGATGTGAAGCAACAGGAACCCTCATTCATTGCTGGTAGAAATGCAGAACGATGCAGCCACTTTGGATGACAGATTGCCAGATTCTTAAAAAACTAAACATAGTCTCACTATGCAATCCATCAGTTGTATTCCTTGGCATTTGTTCAAGTTGAAAATCATGTCTACACCCAAAAGTAGTGCAGAGATGTTAATTGCAGCATTATAAATAATTGTTAAACTTGAAAGTAACTAATATGTCTTTTAAAGAGGTGAATGGATAATTTTTGGTACTACACATCACAAAAAGACATAGAAGAAAGTTAAATACAAATCACTAAAAGAAAAAAACCAAGGTAAAATGCTTTCATAAAATATTATTCTAGCTTTATTACATCCTTGAAAATTCAAACCTATGTGTTCTGTAAAATGATCAGATATTTTCAGGGCTTGGAGAGGAAGATATGAATAGTTATTAGAAAAGAACATCTTTAGGGCATTAGAAATACTTTGTGTGACACTACAGTGGTAGGTACATGTAATTATATACTATTCAAAGAACATAGAATATACAACAGCAAGAATGACCTTTGATGTAAACTGTGAACTTTGTGTGATAATTATGTCAATATTGATTCGTAATTTAATGTAAGTCATCCTCTGCTTTGGAATATTGCTGGTAAAATAGACTATGTATGTGAGGGAACTCTGTGCTTTTTGTTGGTTTTTACTGTGAACATAAAATTACTTTAAAAACATAACAAGCCAGATATGGTGGTGCATGCTTGTAATCCCAGCATTTGGGAGGCTGAGACAGGATGATCATGGTTTGCAGACAGCCTCAACTGTTTAGTGAGGCCCTTTGCAACTCAGTGAGACACTGTTTCAAAATAAAATAAAAAATAGCACTGGAGGTATAGCTCGGAGGTAGAATGCCCTTGGGTTCAATCCCAGTACTGAAAAAAAAATAAGAAAAAAAATAGAAGAGATATACAAACATCATTGGTTTTTAGGAAAATACAAATGAAGGATACCAATTTATAGACACTAGAACAGTAGTGGTATTGCTGTAACCTTGTTGATTGAGTTCTTCTGGGTTTTATTGTTTTGGGAGTCTACCTTATTTCAGCTCTGTAGAGAAAATTCTTTAAGATTTTAACGCTTTGACATTAGGGTTTTAACTCCAGCACATAGTCTATTTCTTGGTGACTATTTCCTATGGATTTGACAAGAATGTTTATTTAGTTAGTGTCCGGTGTAGTGTTTTATAAATATCAACCAAGTGAAGGTGGTTAAAAGTGCTACCTACACCTTTAGCATCTTAAAATTCTTCTCATGCATTTGTTCCTTCTAAGGGACAGTAGCTAAAATTTCCAGGTGGGTTTAGTTTTATCATTTTTTTTTCTTTCAAGTACTGACCATTTCATTTGGTACCCTTTTTAACCTCCCTCCTTTTTTCTAGTTTTTAGTAGCTTTCAGCTTTGCTCTTTTGCTTCTCACATACCACTAGAATTCAACATGTCTCCAGTGGAGAAACAGATGTCTTTGTACTCCTAACACTCCAGTTACAACACTCCACTCCTCATTCCAGGGGCCACGGCGGTTTGCTCACTGCCCCTGCACCTCATCTTGAGAAAGTTCTCCCTTCTTAGGACCTTTGGTTTGTGTAGTTCTCTTGTTTTCTCAGATCTCTTAATCCTTTAACAAAATAATGGGTGTAGTTTATCCAGCCTTTTTTTTTTGTGTGTTTAGCAGTGATAATACTGACTGGACTCTTATGCCTTAAACGTTCTATTTAGAAGATAAAGTCCATCCCTGTGTCATGAAAAGAATGTACTAGTTTAATGTAAGCAATCATATGCCATACCTTTAAAATAAAACAAAATCATGTTTTTTAATCATGTATTTTTGTTCATTTCAAGAATATTTATTCCATTACAGGTTTTTCTTTTTTTTTTTTCTAAAATATGGCCACACCAAGGAGTTTCTTATCTAGCATTTTTCTTCTCTATTTTATGCCATTGGTGGTCTCATTGTTTTCTTTTGTCTTTATTTGCCATCTGCATATAATTGTATTCTATGTCTCTGTCACCAGCCGCAGTCGCCTTCTTGAATCACAGACATAGTTCTAATCCCTCACCTGACATTTGAATATCCTTCAGAAACTTCAAACTCAACATCTTGAAAACATTATTTATTTAACTTTTAGCTGGTCTAGTTTTGACTCTGTCCCTGGGACTGATAGTAATTTTCAATAAGCTCCTTAACCTCTATTGAGCTTTCCTTTTTAATATAGAGACTTCATTTAAGTGAATCAATGCATAGCTAAGTCATGACTTATTTTAACAAAATATTTTATTAAGTGACAAATCAATATCTATCTTTTCAAAATAATATTAGTATGCATTCACATTGCTTCACATTGAAGTGAAATAATCCACTACTTTGATGAAGATTGGTTATTAATTGGTCTAGTTACATAAGGCACAACTAAGGATAACCTGATCCTGGCAGTGCAGTTCCATGCTCAGAAGTGTAGAGTAACAATTCCTAAGAGACAACGTTAAATTAGTTTTAACTGAGCTTTTAAATGACCACTTAAGCACTTATTTTTTCCAGTGTGTCTATTTTTACAGCTATAGTATGCAACCTGTTATCTTCTAATTTCTTTAATTTCCTCTTTTCTTTTCTTCTCTGGAGAGAGTTCTGTATCATTGAGTATGTTAACACCTGGGTGAACACAATCAAATGACTTTAGCATAACAAGATAAATATCAGTGAGATACTGTAGGGATAGATGAACTCAAAGATACATTGTTGCATGTGTCTAATTAAAGTTTCATAAAATGAGTGCGTTGATTCATCTTAATAAATGTGCATAACATCTTACAAATAGTGAGTTTTAGATAGCATTTGGGGACACTATACTCTAGGATGTAATTTGGCTGGAGATGCTTAATTGCTTACTATTATTTTTTGCTATTATATTAAAATGCATTGACTTTGAGGAAATTCTGTATGTGCTTTATGTGAAATGAAATCTTTTGATATTCTTATAGTCTGATCCAGTGACAGTACTGGAAAAATACTGTTTATAAAAAAAAGACTCCGAATGGGTGAGATATTCCTTTTAATATGCTAATTTTAATTCCTTAAAATTATCTACCTTAAGGAGAATCAGGGTTAAGAAAAGTAACACTTAATATAATAATGTTTTGTTTTTCCCCTAGACTAAGAAGACTTTTCATTACTCAATAGAAATGAAAAAATTTTTTACTATTCAGCACAATCGTTCAAAAAACTCCTCCAACTTGAAACCATTTAAATGGATTTTATTACTGCAATGACAAAATAATTCCATTGAAAGTCATTTTTGCTTGAAAAATGACCCTTAAATCTTTGAGGAGAAAAATATACTTAATCACATTTAAATTTTATACAGTATATACATATACAGTATATACATGCACATAAACATGTATCTAATGTTATATATATAGTGTGTGTATATATATGCATATATGTATATATATACTTGGTTCTCTATTAATATTTACAATCTATTTTATGTTTGTACAAATCAGTTAAAATTTTAAATACAATTTTAATAATTGAGGTCCAGGTATATAAGAGTTAGAGTTTTACAATAATTTTCTTAAAATTATTTTTAATTGCATTGATGAAGATAGTAGCATTTTCATAAAAGTTATTTATATAGACAAAACTAACCATAGCACCCATAGTCGCATATAAACATCATGGACTAGAACTCTAAATCACAGTTTCCAAAAGTGAATTTAAAGACTATTTTGTGCACAAGAAGACTTTGACTTTCAACCACATTATATTTAATAATCAAAATGAGGGAAACCAACTTTGTAACCTTTTTTCCCTTTCTTTATTTCTGGGAACTGGTTGAGGACCATTTTACATCTGAGCTAAACTCCCATCCCTTTTTATTCATTTTTTAAAAAATTGAAACAAGGTCCTACTAAGCTGCGAAGGGTCTTGGGTCTGGCTAAGATGCTGAAGCTGGCCTTGAACCTCTGTTCCTCTTGTCTTGGCCTCCCTACCATGGCACTTACAGGTGTGTGACAGCCCACCTGGTACTTTGTATTCCTTAAGTAGTAAGTTATATGCTCTTGACCCTTTCTTCAAAATTTGAGAAGATATTTTCCAAATACTTCTTTTTTATTTTTATTTTTTATTAGCTCATTGTAGCCATACATCTTTATGGGGTATAAGATGGTAAAAGCATACATGCACACATCACTTATTTAGTCCTTTAGCTGTAATCCCATTTCATAAATAATGGACTGAAGTGTGTATTCTTCTATTTTCATTGTCAAAATCTACATTCAGAAATGTTATCTAAGCAATTGCTCTTATCAGTGGCCCTAACACACCTTTTGGATTAGTGTTTTTAATTTTTTCCTGTCATTTTATTTTTATCCTTGGCATAAAATAATAATTCGGAAACCCTTATATGTAAAGGAAAAAACATAAAATGAGATTATTACAGTAACTCAGTGATATATTATAAAAAGGGTATTTCCTGTAGGGTAGTCCAATTACAAAATAGTAAAACAGGAACAAAACACAATAAAGTGTTTTTTTCTATTTGTTTCAGTAAGTTTAGCACAGCAGGAGTTGTGGCACTCCTCCTGGCTGGTGTGTCAAATCTGTAATTTGAAATGTAACTGCAAATGGAAATTATTTTAAAGGCATCATATATAAGCTAATAACCTTAGCCATATAAATGAGATAATTATATAGCATTTAGTATATTTAATTTGCTTTTATTGTAATAATTTCATACTTTTGGTTTGAGAAAATGTGTTCATTTGAAAATATTAATTTATATGTTGAAGACATGTAGAAACTAAACTTTGATTCATTTAAATGTTGTCCTGTCCAGTTTTTAGCAGGTGTACCTTACTGTTTTTATTTATTGATGAGCCTGTTCAAGTTTTAATTGAGGAAAAGATTATATAGATATTATGAATTAAAACAATAAACAACAAAAACTTGATATTAAGTTGCTGAATCTGTCCTTGTACCTGCAAGTTTCCTGTGTCAGCCTCCCATGTACAAAGTTTACTGGTACTTTAATACCACAGTTTACTACCATGCTTGGCCCTTTAGAATATTTGAAAAATGACTGTAAATCACTTTAGGGCCACATCTGGGATTATAGCATGGTTGGAAACATTTGGTATATTAATTTTTGAAAATTAATATTTTTGGAAAGTAATATTCATCATTTACTGCAAACTAGTTAAGAAAATGAGTACAGACATTTAAAAAAACATGCTAAATAGTGGGTAGTCATTGTACATGGCTGAAATTCAATAAGGAGGAGAGAACACAAACCATAAAATAATATTTCAGAACACAGGAAAAAAGAAATGGAGAATAGGCCTTTTCATTTGCTGCTGTCTCTGTCCCCAGATATTTGTGTTCTTTGCTTCTTTTCACTTTATCCCATAAAAATGAGACCGTCTAAGGTTCCCCTTCCTGAACTACTATAGTCCAATTTGTACTAGCAACATTTCTTACCTATTTCTAGTAAGTTTCTTTCTTTCTTGAGACTTGTAAATATTTAATGTACTATATAACATATTCATCTTTGATTAAGGTACAAGCTCTGCAAGGGAAGCAGTTTTGTGTGTTTGTTCACTGAACATCCTCAGCTCAGAAGATATTTTCTGGAGGTGGTAGATGCTCAGTAAGAATTTGTTGAATGAATGAATGAATGAATGAATGAGCAGACTTAATAATTATACTTAATGCACAAGTGTAAAGTCCAGACCCATGAGAAGCTGTATCAATATGAGAATGCTCAACATATCAGCAACAAGCTCAGAGATATGATGGAAATGAACATATAGTGAGACAGAGACCACAACAGAACCTTGAAGGAACCCAATATTTAATTAATATTTAGGAAACAAACGAAACCAACCAACAAACAGAACATAGACTGGGGGAAAGATCAGATAGGCAGTGGTAAATAGAGTGTTTTGAAAATGAAAGAAAATAATGTTTTAAATAGAGAATGTAGCCGGGCGTGGTGGCGCACGCTTGTAATCCCCGCGCTTGGGAGGCGGAGACAGGAGGATCGCGCAGGTTCGAAGCCAGGCGCGTGCGCTGGCTTAAGAGACCCTGTTTCCAAATAAAAATACAAAATAGGTGTCTGGGAGTGTAGCCCGGAGGTAGAAGGGCTTCCAGGAACCCCAGTACCACCAAAAAAAAAAAAAAAAAATAGAGAATGTAGACAACCTTCTGGCACTGTTCTGAGAGCTCAAGTAAGAGAAGAATTGAAAAAAAATGTATACTCTGTAGTGAGTGGTGTGGGCATAATAGTGACAGGAGCTATGTTCATGGAGGAGCAGGAGCAGAAGGTCCTAGGTCCTCATTTTATCTTGGGCTACTATATGCCTTAAACTGTGGGGCGTAACCAGCAGACACTCATTTCTCAATCAGCAATCAGCGTGCCAGCAGAGGCTATCGATGGAGGCCACCATCTTCTGTGGCTGTCTCTGCCATGAACTCACATGGTAGAAAGAGAGCTAACTCTCTGGCCTCTTTCTATACTGACACCATTTATGTGGGCTGCATCCTCATGGCTTAATGACTCCAAGGCCCCACCTTCAAATACCATCACTCTGCATTTGGGAGAGGCAGCAGGAGGAATATAAGGATGGAAAGAAAGAGAGTGGAGATGTTTAATATAGTTGACAAACTTTTTTCCCCTTCTTTTTGGCCATGCAGAAGAGGAAAGTGTTGTAGAATTCAGGGAGAAATTTTTATCAGTTTGGAGTAGTGAAGACGAATTGAATGGCAATAGGAAGGTTCCAGGGAATACAAGAAGAAATGAAAGTTGCAAGCATTTGACTCCAGAGAAGGTGGAAGGATATGAAATCCTTTTACATTGCTGATGATTCTTTCCCTTTAGATTGAAACCCCATTGTGATAAGAGTGAGAAGAAATGACCCGGGTAGTTAAATAGGTTTAGGGAAGTGGTGGTGGCAGAACTATTTGACAGTACAACCCAACACCCAACAGCTGTTTTTTTTTTTCTTACAAAAATAAAAGTTTGTCTAGGGAGGGTGAAAGGATGAAATAGGATCAGCTGGGAAAGCAAAAAGGAAAGAATGTATTATAGTTTCAGTATAGAAAAGAAGATCAAGAGGAGAACCAAAGAAATAAGCCCTGTTGCTATGGGTATTGAAAGTGCAGTTGATTGATGCCAACAGTGATATCCTGCAATCAGTCAGTTTTATAAATCTGCAAATGGTTTTCTTCATGCACATGAAGATTTTCTTCCAGAATTTGGGGGAAGGAATGATGGAAAAACTGAGTGGCAAGGGGGTTAGGCATTTTTATAAGTGGTTATTTGAAATTATTAAAAAATGAGCTTAATCCCCAGAGACAGGAAGATCTCCAGGTTCAAGGAGAGTATGATGTAACTTAGCGAGGCCCATTTTCAAAATAAAACATAAAAAAGGGCTGATGGTGTAGTTTCAGAGTAGAGAGCTCCTGGATTCAACCCCTAGTACCATAAAAACAGCAACAAAAATAAAAAATTGCAAGAGTTTAAACAGTAAAAGTGGCATATTATTTAAACGGATAAAGAAAAATTGGGAAGGATAATAATAATTATTATTAATAATAATGACTATAGTCTGTTTCTTACCTACCATGTACCAATAACTTTTCTATATACTTGACTTGGATTTACTAAATTATTTTGCCAAACTTTTCCGGTATATTGTTATTATTCAAACTGTTATTATTTTTACCTCAATTTAGAGAATTGAGACCACTAACCTGCCTAAGATTGTGCAAGTAATAGGCAGCAAATGTGTATTTGAGCCCTTTTAAAGTCTAGTTCATATGTTTTTCTTATTTTTGTGTGTGTGGTACTGTCGATGGAACCCAGGGGAACTCTACTTTCGAGCTATACCCCCTGCCCTATTTTTTATTATTTTGAAACAGGGTCTCACTGAGTTGCAAAGGGCCTCTCTCAGTAGCTGAGGCTGTCTTGGAGCCATGATCCTCCTGTCTCAGCCTCCCAAATGCTGGGATTACAAGTGTGTGCCACCACACCGGGCTTTGTGTTTTTCTTTAACCACTGTCCTACACAGAACATAGCAGATATCTTCGGGAGCATACATACTAGTCCTAGTGGGAGAATTTAGCATGCCAAATGGGAAGTGTTGGGAGTAGTGTTGGTGAAGTCAGATCCCTGAATTCATAAATTCAGACAGGACACACTGAGGTGACATGATTCTATTCTTGTGGTGTGAACTTTTTTTTTTCTGCTGTCCCTTTCAATGGAACAATTCGACGCTGCAGGTATAAAATACTTTAGTTATACTTACCGAATCTTATCTTTTTTTATATACCATTTTTGAAACAAAAGAGTTTTGATAAAACATTGAGTCCCTAGTAATTTTGTTATGGATTTTTAAGAAAATGGATTAAAGTATTCTCAGTGCAGTCTCCATGGGAGTGCATCTTGAGGTACAATCTCAAGAAATTGGTCAGACTGGGATAAAGACCAAAATCACAGAGTAGCAACACATGTTTATTTGAGGTTATGATAGATCATCGTAATTTGTACTTCACCTTTGTTATTTCAGATGACTAGTATAGACTATCCGAAGGTAATTTTTTTTCCAGGATGAGAACTTATTCATCCTTATTCATCCAGGTATATCTTTGCATCTACTAAAGTTTCTCATATGCTAAGCAACTTTCTTGAGGATCTGCTAATCGATCCCATAAATCGGGACTATATTAAATTGCAAAGCGAGTTTAAACATTAGTATATTACCATATCCTTTAATGGGCTAACTTTACAGCAACTTGTTATTTCTACTTGATGTGACATGACTGATTAACCATTGTATAAAATCCCTCTTGTGGTTTCCCATGGAGTGAGAGAGGTGTACCACTTGTGGAAAAGAATATGGGCATCCAGGACCATCTTGGTATAAGCAGAAACCAGGTGGATGAAGCTTTGTGGAAGGATGAGTTCTGAAACACTGGACTTCTTATGGAAAGGAGAATGCATTTTATTTTAATAATAATAATAATAATAATAATAATAAAGTGGAGCTATAATCTCCAGCCTTTTGGGGGAAAGAAATAATAGAAAATAGTTTTAGTAAGCTTCAAAGGTTTTCAGGTGTGAAATGTATATAGACATATAGTCTCTGCAAGAGTCCTATCTGCCTGATACCAAAGTCTATTCTGTCCTCAATACAACCTTTACTACCTGGTATATAGTAGATATTTCAGTGTTTGTGAACATGGATTGGCTATGTGCTATGGAAGATGAAATTTTTAATCACTGAAGCCAATACATTTTAAAGTACCTTTTTTTTTTTTGGTGGTACTGGGGTTCCTGGAAGCCCTTCTACCTCTGGGCTACACTCCCAGACCTATTTTATATTTTTGAAACAGGGTCTCTTACGCCAGCGCGGCTGGCTTCGAACCTGCGCGATCCTCCTGTCTCCGCCTCCCAAGCGCGGGGATTACAAGCGTGCACCACCACACCCGGCCTCTAAAGTACCTTTGATGTGTGTATTAAGTAAATTATAACAGTAGCATACATGTATATTGTGATCTTCTAGTATTTTAAAACTACACTAATTCACTTGATGGATTACCTTATTTCTTTCTAAAAATAGTTCTATGATATAGGTCCTCTTATTATAGCCATTTTATGTACAAGAAGAGTTTCAAATGGGTCATGAAATTTGCCCATGATCATATAATAAGTAAATGGTAAATTTTGTAAAAGCAAAAGCTATTTCACTGTTTCCTGGATTGTCAGAGAATTCTGTTTAACTATCTTTTATTAGCCTACTTTGTGGTTCCTATGTGTGACTTGTTGATTATAAGACTTTAAAAAAATCTGTAATTCATAATTGCAGAGAGTACCCAGAGACCTAGATAAGGGCATTAAGTCTAGAAAACTAGATGTCAGAGAAGAGAACTCTAAATATAGGTTAGAACTATGCCTTTGTTAGAAAAATGAACAAATAAGGATTTTGATGATATTTATTCAACTAGTCAACAAATATTGAAAGATCTACTATGTTCCAGATACTTGGAGGGCAGGAGCCAACTAAAACCCAATAATTTATTGCATATGACTTAACTCTTCTACTGAAGTTCTCAGAACCTAATAGTTCCTGAGGATAATTATTTTGCTTGACCAAAATCTATGATATACCAAGCAAAGGGTGTTTTAGTTACTATTAACTTTGCATTGATCAAATAAAGGCAATTTATTCATCAATAGTTTATCATAAATGTTAGAATTCAGTCAAGCCTATAGATAGGTTTTGATCATTTCAAAAGCAAAAAATAGATTATAAAAATGGCTGTTTGCTGAAGAGTCCTTACTTTCTATCTGAGAAATGGCAAAATAGTGCCAGTCTTCTGATGATTGGTTTATCTCAGACAAATAAATATTAGCTGATATAAACAGTATACGCAGCCAATTTATTATTATCCTGAAAGTATACTCAGCCTGGAAAGATGAAAGATGGGTAGGATGAGCCATCGAAACTGACCTGTACCTTCAGGTATTGAGCTGTCTGCAGCTTGGGCTGTGTGATATTTTCACTAAACACCTCTAATTCAGGATGTCTAAAAGTGTCATATAGCTATGCTAGTCATTTTATTGTAATCTCTTTTCAAAATGCTATCCTAGAAAAGAAGTAAGGTAAGTTTATCCTTTTGGCTAATATTCAGCTTGTCACTTTGTATTTAATAGACTGTTCAGTAGCTGATTTTTCTTCCTAAATGAATTTTTAAGCAAAATTGTTTTTAAAATATGTGTGTTGTCTTTGTTTACACCTCTCAGGGTTGTCTCTTTATCGGCTGCGTGCATGCTTTGCAATGAAGCATGTATGTTTGTGCATATACACATTCGTATGACTTCTAATCACAGAGTAATAATTTCAGGAGAAGAAATGGACAAGAGAGTAAAAAAGTTTGTAATATATTTTTGTACTTTCTTCCTGTAGTTTTTTTTAGATAAGAAAGGACTATTGCTATATATAAATTGGTACTTTGAACTAGTTCAGTTAACATGTAACAAACAGTAAATAGGAAGGTTTTGTTGTTGTTGTTTTTGTTGTTTTTTCTTTAAGGGGCTGGAGATTGAACCTAGAGCTCCATGCATGCTAAAACCACTCTACCACTGAGTTACATCTACAGCCTAAAATACACCTTTTTTCCCTAATGCTGGAGACTGAACTCAGGGCCTTGCATATGCTAAGCAAGTGTTCTGCCACTGTGGTCTATCCCCAACACTCAGAGCACTCTTTTGGTAAGCCATATAGTTTTTCCTGGGGTGGTTGCTCTGTTATGTGTATTTAGATATAAGCTTTTTCTATATAATCAGGTTGCTGCTGCCCATTTTACTGCCAAACATTCCTTCTCTATGGAAGCATAATACTGTTACCAAGGGAACAGCTTCTGGCTGACGCATACAGTGGAGCCACAAATTAATTTCACAGTTATCAGGATATAGGGTGATAACAATAACACGGGTACTGTGAAATTACCATTGTTTCCAAGGAGTGAGAGTGTAATTATTACTTTTGTGGTAACTAAGCAAATAATTTGCATCACTACTCCTGGGTGTTTGTGCGATTTCCTTGTCCCTCACTCCTTTTGTATTTCCCTTTCCCTTCCTATTTCTCTGTCCTTTGTTGGTTCAGTGTCTCCTTGTCCCCTTATACATAAATACCAAAATGCTGTTCTTTCCGTATTGACATTAAGAAAGGGTCATGGTGAAGTGAAGACTTACGAGGTATCTAAACCCACTGCATAATGAGGTTGTTTATTTACACAGAAGATAAAAAGGACTAAAGCAGAGAGAGTCTTAATGTATTGAGGAGGTTTATTCAATTTGTGGTCAGGGTGGACATGTATTCTGATTTTATTAAATTTATATGTTGAATAGAGGGTCCAGTGTCATGTGATATTAAAAACACTTGAAAAAAAATGAAAGTATAACTTCCTTGTAACTGGTTCTGTGACTCAGACAGGAAAAACAGTCTCCTTAGACTCAATATTCCCATCTATGAAATGGAGACATCAAGATCTACCTGAAGACTTGGTGTGTGGCTTACAAGAGATATGTATGAAAATTAATTTTTAACTGCACAACACAGTAAAGGATTAAAGGCGTTAACATTATTACTAATTTTTAATGGGGCATCTCTTGATGAAAAACTCTATTAAGTAGGAGAAAAGAGCTGGGCATGGTACAACACACTTGTAATCCCAGCATTTGGGAGGCTAAGACAGGAGTATCACAGTTTGAGGCCAGCCTTAGCTACTTGGTGAGGCCCTTTAAAACTCAGTGAGACCCTGTTTTAAAATAAAAAAATGAAAAATAGGGCTGGGGTGTAGCTAGGAGGTAGAAAGCCCCTAGGTTCCATCCTCGGTACTGAAAAAAAATTAGAGAAAAAAATTTTTTTGGGTGGTACTGGGGATGAAACCCTTCTACCTCTGGGCTATACTCCCAGACCTATTTTTATATTTTATTTGGAAACAGGGTCTCTTAAGCCAGCTGAGGCTAGCTTCGAACCTGCACGATCCTCCTGTCTCAACCTCCCAAGCCTGGGGATTACAAGCATGCACCACCATGCTCGGCTTTAGGAGAAAAGATTTTGCAGGGAGTATTCAAAGTAACAGTAGTAACACAGGAAAGGAGATTTTCTGTTTCATTTTATTAGAATAAGAGAAAATATTTCATTATGTTTGGATACAACCAAATGAAACGTGTGATCCTTATAATATAAAAAAAATTACAATGCAATTTCTAGTGAATGAAACTCCCATTTCATACTGTTTTCTTTGATCATGTATGGATTAAATAAAAATTAACCACTGGGCACCAGGCATGGTGGCGCACGCTTGAAATCCCTGCGCTTGGGAGGCCGAAATAGGAGGATTGCGCAGGTTCGAAGCCAGCCGCGGTGGCTTAAGAGACCCTGTTTCCAAAAACCAAAAAAAGTATAAAATAGGTCTGGGAGTATAGCCTGGAGGTAGAAGGGCTTCCAGGAACCCCAGTACCACACACACAAAAATAACCACTGGAATGCATGTGGAAGTTAGACATTCAGGAATAGAGACATCAGATAGATGGGCATAGACTCCAGAGGAATGACTAAGGGCATCTAGGGAAGGGGAGGGAGATGAAGTCATAAAGAATGCATAGTAGAAATGCCATGAGTGTTAACAAAAATGCTAATTCCAGGCTCAAAGACTTGCAGGGTGGAGGTGATACGGATCCAGTGAGGAGGACAACAAGAGTTGTGTACATGTGTTTTGCTAATACTCTGTACCCCAATATAATGTAACATTATAATGCATCCAATAAAAATAGGTTGGTAGTGTATAGAATATGCTCATTACTTAAAAGACAATGATGCATGTATGTGAAATTTTAATTGTTCACAGTGTCAAAAAGTGAAAAGTATACAAGAGATGAATGGATTTATGTAAGAATATTTAATTTGTTTTAATTGCACTATGGTCTTTATTCTCTGTTAGTTTATCTTTTCTTAGTAGAACCTGCACATGAGTTATGGTTAACTTTTTTCCCTAAATCTTTAATAGTTGGCTGTATATTTACTTATCATACTACCATTGGCATTTATAAAACTGATGCATGATGAAATAAAATAATTTGATAAAACTTGCTGTAGGTAGATATACATATTGAATTAATTGTAATTATATAGCCAGTTCCCTCCCATTGCTGAATACCTTCCTAAAGAATGCAAAAAATTAAGAATACCCATTGTGAAGTAGCCCAACACCGGTAATTTTTACATAAGGAAGTATGACTTTAACCAGGGTTTCTTCTCATTCCACTAAGACTGTTTTCTTATATTATTTTACTGGTACTTGTGGGTGGCTTCACATTGTTGAGGCCATTTTGTCATATATAGAGATAATGATGCTGGCATTCTGTAAAGACTAGGAGAAAAAATATGGATGTAAAGTATTTAGCACAAGGGAGGCCCTACACAGCCAAAGAGTTCAGCAGTATTGTTTTCTCTTTTAGAGCTGGGCGATGTCCTATGACTAAGTTCATATCAGGACAATGTATATTATTGAGACCTTCTTGCATAACATCTCTTACTTATGTCTAGTGGGTATACCACATATTTGTTATTTAAAATATCTCTCTTCTATACTATGCACAATCTAGAAATAGCTCTATTCTATACTGTGCATAATATGGATATGCATAATAGAGTTTAGTAGATAGAATGTTCTCTTTGGCTTAGAACTATTAAAGAGAATGAATCAAATCCCTCTGAGAAAGTAAGTTTTAAATACTTTAATGGGTGCATTAGCATCTCATACCATAATGTGTAGTTCATAAGTGATAGTGACATACATGCACAGAGCATTTGGTGGGCTTTCCTCTGGCTCTGAAATCAGTTTAAGTCCAAAATACTATTGGCACTAAACTTCATAATGTGATAGAGAATCAATAAGATTTTATTTTTCCCATTACTGAATCCCTATCATTCTACTCCTTGCATTTCCCCACAATTAACAAAAAAGAAAGATCTGTTAAATTTTGGCATAACTGAATAAATGCACAGATTTTGGCGATCAGAATAGCTTTAGGCAGGTATAAAAATGTTTATTTTCTTCTTGTCCGCAATGTTGAATACAGAATGGAATAAAATAGCTCTGTCTATTCACTATCATTTAAACATTGTTTTTATCAAAAGAAAGGAGACTTTTAAACAATAAAAAGAATAGTTACTGGGGACTAGTGGATCCATGAGCTAACCACCACATACAAGCATTATTTTCCTAGAAACTTTTGACATTATCAAAGTGCAAATTCGTTACTCTTTTATTAAAATGTTTTTCACAGCCACATTGAAGTAGACACTAGACCATACAGTTTCTTCCTACACTTTACTGCTACAGTTGCAGAAGCAGATCATAATGGTTTACAGGTTAAGTCAAGGATTCATTGGCTTTAGTTTTGTGGACATGCTTTTCCTCCTGAATCATAAAGTGGGACTAAAGTGGGACTAATATTTCTAAACTCTGGGAGTGAGTTCTCAAGGGTATTTGGAAAAGTGTGCAGGTATTTTAAGTTGTAGTCATGATAGATGTATGCTCTTTTACTTGATAGGAGGGTTTAGCAACCTGTCATCCTACAATGCTTTGCAAAGGATCTTACAAAAAAGAATAAGTATTTATTACTTAAAAAGTGTGAATTATGCCTCTGGAAAAACTAGAGGTAATATTGTCATAGGAAAGAAATCCATATTTATTTACACGGTATGTTAAACTCTTTTTTTAGAGCCACTTAAATGAACCAACTATCCATTTTTTGACTGAGTGTATAAACATTAATAAAGAAGCTATAAGCTCCATAGAGTAACTTTTTTATTCATAACATATATCTCAATAGTTTAATAGAAAACTAGAAATCTATTTTTGATTGAAGTTTATATGAAAAGAGGAAATATTACCATGTGACAATTGTGGATATTATTTAATCATGCCTACAGTTTCATTAAATTATGAATTGATTTTGTTCTAATAGAATATCTTGAACTCAATAGAATGCTCTACTCACAATTCTGTTTTTTCTGTGACCTCTCATGAGCTTAGTGCTTTGAAGAATTCTAAAGGGGAGAAAGAAGATATATAGAGTAAGAAATAATATCCAATGATAAGAGAATATAGAAAATAACCCCATTGTTTTTACTTTTCCAACATATGTTATTATCCACATTTTGCAGAAATATAGAATGTATTCAGGCAATTTCTCTGAAATGAATGTCAAAAAAGTAAGAGAAATATATAAATCACACTGTGGCAGAATTTTTCATGCCCTTCATGGAACCATTATATTTTGTTTGGAATGCATAAATTCTGTAGAAAATCAGTTCTCTTCAGGGTCCTCGGGTGCAGAATCCCTCGGGCTTTGTACCATCCTTTTCAACACATTTAAGAAAAGACTTTGAGACAAAAATACTAGTATCATTGCTCCCCTTATACAAGAAAATTTTTCTTTAAAATAGCAACTTTTCTGCTTATGAAGATTATAATTCTAATGTCAGCTGGGTTCATGAGTAGTGTCTCTTTTTGAGCCTAGACTAAATTTGAGACAAAATTCTTGTCTTAATCTCTAGGAAGAGTTCACTGTAGGAATTGTTAGTAAGCAGGGAAGAGATTTATGAGGATTTCCCTAGGGAGCCGGAGGAGAGGCTAACTACGTAGATGTGTAGATCCTATGTTCCTTTAAATGTGGCTTCTCATCAGCCTTGTCATTTCCCCAAACCCACCCCGATGCAACACACTCACCTTCCTATATTTTCAGACTGGTTCTCCTGTTCTTTGCTTTGTTTTTCAGTCTTGCAACTTTGAAAATCTTTCTCATCTATTTTTTTCTAAAAACCAACTATATCCAACAGTTAAAGCAGAGTATAAATTAATCATTTTAAGATAAAGCTTTCTTGATAATACCTAGCTGAGTTTGGCTGTGCTCAGAGACCAAGTGTGTCGATTTGGAGAATGGAGTTGAATGATTTAGACAAGAGTTTTTTGGTAGGTATATCTGAGAAGACATTTGTATGTGATGCTTCTTTTTGCTATTCAAATATTGCTTCTCTGGGGAATTGAGAAACTTGAAACAAAAATGGGGAACTCAGGCCAGCATGAGATCCCATGGACTGAAAAAGAAATATTTCAGGAGAAGAAAAAGAAAAAAAAGAAAAAAACAATGGGGCTATTTAAAATTAATTTTCATTAACTATTTGTCAGAAGTTAAGCCATAATATAGAACACAGGATTTTGTATCCTACTGATAAATATAGTAAGCATGAGACTAATACCTACCATTTGGTTTTACAAAAGAAATAAATACTATTTAATGCTTGATGATGATCAGAAGCTATATAATTAAGTCACATCTCTGATGAAGTATTTCTGAGAAGGGTTCAACGTGCAGAACAAGTTACATTTGTTCCTGAAATATATACCTTTAAAAATTGGTGCCCTCCAAATACCAGCAAAGTTTGAATGGAAAGATAGGAGAGGAGGAAGGCTGATCTTGATTAATGAGGGTCTACATCTGAACATGTGTAAAATTATGAATAAGACATGGTTAACTTGGACAACCATTGGTGGGAGGGGGGAAGGGAAAACAGGGGCGGGGGGAGAGGGCACCAAATATAGTTTAAATGTATACTATTTATGTTCAATAAAAAATTATTAAAAGAAAAATTGGTGCCCTCTTCTAATGGATTATTTTGAGAAAATCGGGTGAGGATTCTTTAGGCCATGTATTCCATGATTAATTTTTTCTCATTTTTTATTAGTTATGTATCACTGCAGAACAAACCGTCCCCAAACTTAGTGTCTACATCAGTAGTGATTTAGTTTTTCTTGCACTTCTGTCATTTGGCTGGACTCAGTGGTAGTTCTTCTAGTCTTGCCTGGACCGACTCATGCGGTTCCCATGACATGGGGGAAATAAGGTGGTGTCGCTCACATGGTGACACCTACTATTGAATTTTTGCTGAGGGACTATTTTTTTTCTCCTCTATGGCTTCTCATCCTTCAGTGGGCTAACTTAGTCTCTTAGAGTCTAGGACTTGGATTCTAAGAGAGCCAAAGTGGAAGGGGCCATCTTCTTTAAGACTGAGTTCAGAATTGGAGCAGCATCCCTTTGGTCACTGTGCATTTAGTCCTGAGTTTCACAGAAGTGATCCAGATTCAAGGTGAGGTAGAACTGACTCCTAAGAAGAAAATCAGAGTACACATATAGGCAGAGGAACAATTCTTGGCACCTTCTTTGAAAAAAATCTACATATATTTCTACTAAGGTAGTTACATCTTACTGCAATTATTATTTAATTGCCTGCTTTCCCTCATGTGATATATAGCCTAATTTTTCATATAGACTAATTTTTCTATATTAGTCTAATTAGTAAACTATGTCTTTCAGATATGGGTAGCAAGTAACCAAATAAGGTCGGTGGTAGAGTGATCTCTGTGCAGAAACTAACAATGATGGTATTATTGTTCACATAACATTTATATTTTACTACTTACACACAAATGCCTTCTAGTTTTGTAAATAAGTTTGATAATTATTAGCTGTTTTTAAGTGTTCTATTCTTGCCTTAGTTTTGTGCAGCTGAATTTCTGTTTATTAAAAATTTCCTCCAAGACCTAGATTTCTTTTGAAACAAATTGGAAACCATCATAAGAATTATAAAATATTATTATTTTGAATTTTGTATCTTAGACTTGTAGTCTTTTCCAAGAATTGTTCTTTAAAGTGCTCTCTACCTAATGGTAAGTTGAATCTTGTAAATAGACTTCTTTCTTCTGTATGTACTACAGATGAGCCAGGGAAACTAGCCATGGATGACTGCCACTATTCTAAACGCAGACGGGCAATGCAGGTTGGCAGTTTATGCCAGCAGTTATGATACAGCATCTCGGAACTTCTTTTGAAAGTGTTGTCTTAATGATCTATTTTACTCTTTAGGTTGAAAGTCTCACATACTCCATTTTACTTTGGATATAGTTACAATTATGGCTTATTAAGTCATGCTTTCAAATATTTTCATTGTCTATATGAAGGATCCTGCTGGGAAATCTATGAAGTAAGAGGGGAGGCTTTATTTTCTTCCTGGAGCTAGGCATTTTGTGTGTGTATATATAACCTGAAATTTGTAGTAGTCTCTCCTGTAATTGAACAAAATGTTCAATTTTCTCATTACTATTGTATGGAGAATGGAAGACTACATGAATATTTTAAGGGCTGTTCTTAGTTCACTGTGGCCTGTGTATTTTTTTCTTCTAAATCCAGGGAAATAAAGCATAAAATATGAAGTAGTGATTAACTAATTTAGAGGGTAGGAACTTCCATGCAAAAAGAGAACAATTTATACAATTTTTCCCCTCAGTGGTTATTCTAGCATTGGCTTTTTACTTCCACCCAAATTCTTACAGGTATAGGCTATATTTTATCAAGCTTTCTTTCTGAAAATTTTTGCTATTCTTAGGTCAAACAAAATAAGTGATAACTGCCTGTTGTCAAGATAGCATAAGTTAACTCATTGGCCTCAGAATGTGTAAATTAATATCAGCCCCGAGAAATCACACTCCTTAGCCTAAAAAGCATGGCACTCTTTAGGTGTAAACTTCAAGTGCCTATTCTGCTTCATTCAGAGAAGGGCTAATACAATGGCTGATACTAATATCTCCTTGGGTAGGGCCCTGCTCTTATATGTGAACACGTTTCTAGGATGAAGAGAATGAATATTTACTGGATGTTCCCTTGGTGTAAGATAAGATAATCTTCAATAGATGGTGGTGTAAATGGGAACCGTGCTATAATGTAGGGTGGGTAGAGCACATTTTATCTTTGTGCTTTAATAAAATCATTACAATGTAGGATGATATCTTTTGTGTAGAAATGAAGGCCAATTACAAGTCACAAATGTCTAAATTTTCAAGTATCCTCTGATTTTTCATCTGTAGTATAAAAATATATGGACTTGATGAGAAATGTCATTAATTTTTTTAGGTACTAAATATCAAGTTTGTCAGAATTGGCAAATTGATGTTACTAATAATCATGTAAAAAGAAAAAAATGATTTTCTAATTGCTTTTATCCTTTTTAGAATAGAATTTAAATTCAATTCACATTCTATAATTGTCTTAACTTATAGTTGATTTAACTTGAGTACTTTGGGAGAGAAGTCAAAGTTTATTTGTTTGTTTTCTTTATTTGGCTGAGGCATATTATTGACCTGTGTTAAAGATCAAGTTGGAAGCCGGGTGTGGTGGCACACGCTTGTAATCCCCGCACTTGGGAGGCTGAGACAGGAGGATTGCGCAGGTTCGAAGCCAGCCTCAGCTACTTAGTGAGGCCCTCAGCAACTTAGTGAGACCCTGTTTCCAAATAAAATATAAAAATGGATCTGGGAGTATAGCCCAGAGGTAGAAAGCCTCTGGGTTCCACCCCCAGTACCACATACACACACACACACACACACACACACACACACACACACACACACACCACACACATACACACACACACACAAGACCAAGTTGGGCACCTATCATTGCAGGCAGCAGTCAGCTTCCCCTAAGGAAGTTCATCCTTTTTGACCAGAGTAAAGATTTATTAATAAACATGGTGGTATCTCATGTGCTTGAAGCTTGCTGCATATTTAGTTTCTCTTTGGGTTTTGAGAACTACAAAAACATATGGTGTGAAAGACTGTTGATGGATGGGTGTCATTGTGTAAATGAAAGCTTTGAATCGTATATGTGTGTGCAAGTAGTTATTTTCTTCCATTTGTAAAATACCACTCTAAATATATATATTCAAATCGAATAATATGCATAGCATCAACAATGGTACAAACTGCTTCCTCTGTTGTTCTTAGAGGAAATGTGTATTGCATATTGCCTCTACTGTACATAGTCAAAAAGAGAAAACTTGCCCTTTCTCTTATTCAGTGAAGGTCTCTTAAAATGTGTTAAATGTTAGGAGAATGACCAATAAACATGTGTATTCATTAAATGAAATACTCAGTGGACTTTGCAGAGTTTGCATCTTGTTGGAATGGCGAGTATATTTTTGCTGTGTTGCTGTGTTTTCTTTTCTTTTTTTTTTTTTATGGTACTAGAGATTGAGCCCACAGTCATTCTACCTCCAAGCTACACTCCTAGCACTACTTTTTTTTTTTTTTTTTGGTGGTACTGGGGTTCCTGGAAGCCCTTCTACCTCCGGGCTACACTCCCAGACCTATTTTTACATTTTTATTTGGAAACAGGGTCTCCTAAGCCAGCGCGCGCGGCTGGCTTCGAACCTGCGCGATCCTCCTGTCTCTGCCTCCCAAGCGCGGGGCTTACAAGCGTGCGCCACCACGCCCGGCCTAGCACTACTTTTTATTCTTTATTTTGAAACAAGTTCTCACTAAGTTGTGGAGTGACTCACTAAGTAGCTGAGGCTGGCTGTGATCCTGTGATCCTCCTATCTCAGCTTCCCAAGTACTGGAATTACAAGCGTGTGCTACCAAGCTCGGCTACTGTGTTTTATTTTTCTTTCTCTCTACAAATTAATGTCTGAGTTAGTGATATTCTAACTTAATTATTTACTAAAAAAGATGTGAATCTAATTCTCATTTAACCACAAAATTT
Organism: Muscardinus avellanarius; assembly: GCF_963383645.1. Taxonomy (NCBI): domain Eukaryota; kingdom Metazoa; phylum Chordata; class Mammalia; order Rodentia; family Gliridae; genus Muscardinus; species Muscardinus avellanarius. The sequence continues at coordinate 87,261,927 of NC_137788.1, read as the reverse complement.
AATAAATGTATTTGTGTTTATTAAAATCAGAATACCATGAAATTTTAAAATATTATTTTTATAAAAAGCTTGTTGCCTTTCTTATTTTTAAGCTTATTGAATATTACTTTTCGACAGAAAATTAACTGATACATGGATTATTTTCCTAGATTTTCTTTGTTTTTGGAAATTCTTCCAAGCCCACTTTTTTAGATATTGGCTATTTTGCTAGTATATATTTAATAATACAAAAAATGGAGATATTGAGTTGATATAAATGCTCATTAAATCATAGCCTACAAACAATATCAATTTGGGTGAAATGCATTGGTCTGGCCAGGCTGGTTACATGAATACTTCCTGCTTTCACAGTAGTGAGAGGGGGCATTCTGGAAGAAGAGAAAAGGACAGAGTGTAGATTTGAACACAGATCATCTATGAGAGAGGGTACTTTGAATGGCCCTATAAATAGTAGGAAACATAATCTGTGTTTTTTTCCCCAGGAAGTTAGTAGCTTATTGTACGAAATGAAAACCACCTGAAACATATTCTCTGTTCTGTTCCTTGAGGAAGTTTAGACTTGTCAAATGGCATATATTTACATTTAAAGATAAAACAATACTTAAGTATGTCTCTTGTTTTCTGTGTTCTTTCTTCTAAAGAGCTGCTATCATATATTCCCTAGCTCTTCTATCTAAAGAAACCAATTACTTAATTAGATATCTATACTTTTTAGGATTGTATTGATACAGTATGATCAGACATTGCAGTGAGATTTAGACTTAAGCATTCATATCCACACCGATATCACTTGATTTAGTTTTCTCCAAACCATACCTTGTTACTCCCTCCTTCCGCATACAAGCTTGTAAGGTTCTTAATGGTACCTTAGATATCTACATTCTTAATTATTGGCATGAAAGGTTGAAAAATTGGTTTTACTTATACTGTGAGAGTAGTAAAAATAATTGAAAAGGAAAGACATGGTTTATACATAAGGAAGTGTTATTGTTTGTCATGGTAATGTTCAGCAGAAATCAAGTCCCTAGTTTTGCTTTTGTTTAGTATTGCTCCTCTACTGAGGATTCTTAATCTGTAATAGAAATTTAAATGAATGAAATATTGCATATTACATTAGTTATGTCTTAATGGACTCACATTCTTGCAAACTCTTAACTACTATTACTAACAAAAAAAGTTAAAAGATAATACCTATAGTCAGAAGTCAGGCCTTCTTCAGCAAACATGTTTGTTGTTTGTAGTCTGAGGTTACTTCTCCTTGATACCACCAGTTGTAATAGAAACCATCATTTTCTTAGAAGTATGAAAGATTATAGCGGGAAGGTGATACTTTCTATTACCCATAATATTGGGTCAGACTTGAGAGTTAGGATAAAGTTCTAATCTGAAGAAAGGGGCATCTTTCAACCAAATTAGTCATCTTCCAAATCTACTTTTCTGTTCTTTTTGGCTTTAGTAACCCTGATCAATGATGGCTTTTTAACCTAGCTTGAAAAAAGAAAAACAGTGTAGAACATGTCCTCATTTAGAAATATCTTCTTTGGGGCAGCACTCCCCTTCCTAAAGGAAGCATAATTAAGTTCTCATGGTCATAGTCTGCTCATATAAAAACATTATTTTAAATAAAAATGGCCCATGTATTTTCATGCAAAACTAGGACCTGGGTTTCTTTTTGTGCTATAGAAGGCAGTAATTTATATTCTTGATCTTTGAAATAATTCTCTTGTCAAAAATACCAAAATGTTTTCTTTTTTTAAAATTGGGATTTTATCTTCAATGTCTTGGTTCTATAAGAATAGAAGAGAATGTTTAAAAGATGGATAACAAACGGACTATAAAAGGTAACATGCTGTGCTTCTCCCAGCTCATCTATACCCCATACTTTCAAAATTCTCCAGTGCCTGCTACCTTATTGCTGGCACACTTCTCTAGGATGTGCAATATCATCATGTTGGCTCACATTTTATGTTTGTGAGTTAAAAAGAATGATAGAAACTCCCTGATGGTGCTGCCAACGGATGTCCAAGGGCTATATCCTCTGCATGGATTCAGATGATGAGTACAGAAAACAAGTTTAGCTGTTTTTCTGTCAAATGTAGCAATGGCAAGTAGTTGACTTTTTATCAATGACTTAAACATGTATATAAAATATCCAGGGGTAGTGGCACACACCTGTATTCTCAGTACTAAGGCTGAGACAGAAAGATCTCAGGTTCAAGTCTTGCCTCAGGAATATAGCAATGCCCTCTGCAATTAAGGGAGATTCTCTCTCAAAATAAAATATAAAATAGGGCTATGGGTCTGGCTTAAAGGCAGAATGCCCCTGGGGTAAATCCCCAATACCACAAAAAACAAAAAAATAGAAAAAAGACTTTAACAACATTGTATTAGTTTTGTTAACCACAGAGGTGCCCTATAAAGGTGAATTTGTGGCCTTTTCTGAGTTGTCTTTTATCGCCATCAGTAATTCCTGTATACCACTACTCTTAACTCCCTGTGTTTTTGTTGGAAACTTTAAATGCAAATAGGTAACAAAAAAAAGTTAGAAATCAGTCTGGTAGGGAGAGAAAAATGTGTGTCGAGCAGTGTCCTCAGGAAGTGGGTGCCATCTGGGAGTGTACCACATGAGTGTATCGATTATTTCAAGGTGAAATTACCTGAGGATCTGTACTCCAGTGAGGCCATTTGGCTCCTTTTTTCTTCATGCAGGAAGCCAAAAAAGTCTCTTTGAAGGGCTGTCCCTCAAATACTGTGGCTGGCAAATAGCCTTGATCATCGAAGCTGGTAATTGGAGCTGCAGGAAACCTTAATAAACAAACTCCTGGACTTGAAGTGACCCAGATCTTCTAAGATCTCCATCATATATTTATTTATATGGGCCCTAAAATTTATTACCCTGTGCCATATGTAAACATGAATTAGCCAGTCAGAGCCACTGTCTTTTCAATTTCTGTACGATCATGTGTAGCTTCCTCAGCCTTTACAACCACACTTTCATATCTATAGTATGGGTCATTGAATTAAGATTTTATATATATATTTGAAAACATTATTTAGCCAGGCATGGCAGTGCACACCTATAATACTAGTACTTGGGAGGCTGAGACAGGAGGATCACAGGTTTAAGACCAGCTTCAGCAGCTTAGTGAGACTCTCAGGAACCTAGTGAGACTCCATTGTAAAATAAATAAAGAAATAAGAAATAAAAAAAGGTTGGAGATATAGCTGAGAGAAAAAAATGCTGCAAAATTCCAGGACCAAAATATATATATGTGTGTTAATTAAATACATTAAAATGTGTTTCTTTTTTTTTTTTTGGTGCTGGTTTTATTCGTCATTAACATTTACAGACCCACGTGAAGTCATGTTTTCCAATTCTGAGATTAAAAGATTTAGCTGGCCTAATTACCTGAATGGGGCCTGCGTCGGAGTGCAGTCAGCAGGGCAGGGCGTCCTTGTCTTCCATTGTGTCTGCACCTCCACGGAGCAGGTGAATTAAAGACAAATGCATTCATTGACCTTTGACTGGGTTTGAGCCTAATGTAGAGTGGATACTGGCAGCTGCCCTAGATTTTACTTGGCACCTGCCTCAGCAGTGCATTGTCTGCTTTTTTTAATTTAAAATATTTTTATTGGTGCCTTGTAGTCAAATATCTCAATAGAATACAAGACTTGTGAGGGTATACAAGCACACATCATCCAATTAGCCTTTATCCGAGCCCCATCCCATTCCCTCCCCCTTCCTCGATCCCATGCTTGATTTAGTGATTAACTCTAATATATTTGTTTATGTACATCATGTGCTTTAAAGGGATTCCATCTTTCTCCATCCCATCCCCTCTGATTGGTCACCTTAATTGCTCCTCCATAGGGCCCTTTCTTCAACTGGATTCCCTCCTATTACCCATTTCTTCCTAGTTTTTGCATATTAGGGAAAGCATCTGAATTTTTATTTTCTGTGATATTTCTCTGTGTATGCTGCTTGTAAGTTCCGATCCCACTCTTGGAGGCCCCAGCACTGGCCTGGCCACCCGGCAGGCACCGATCCCAGCCTCGGAGGCCCCAGCTCAGGCCTTGCCTCACGGCAGGCTCTGATCCAGGACTCGTTGTCCCTAGCACCAGCCTGGCCACCCGGCAGGCTCCGATCTCAGCCTCGGAGGCCCCAGTTCCAGCCTGGCCTCATGGCAGGCTCCAATTAAAATGTGTTTTTGGTATGGAAAAATGAGTTATCTTGTGGAAATCATTTCTATACATTTTTTGTGTTTTATTTAGGAGAGAAAAATAATGTGTATTATTAGGAAGCTACTAAGAAATTGCTTGTGTCAGAGTTTGGTGAGAAATGTTAGCAGAAGCTCTCAGGTTCTCAGTGATCTGTCCTGTCACATAATTCAGATATCATACTCAAAGGAGACCGATTAAGATATGATTAGGGTTCTTGACACAAATATTTCTTTTGCAGAAGGTGCAGTATATTTTGCATGCTCTAAACAAGACTCTTGCCTTTAAAGAATGCTTGGTGATGCTGAAGGAAAGGCGCGATGTAACTAAAAATGCTTGGTAGATGTTATATAATAGGCACCCAGCAAATGTTGTTATGCAGACATACAAGAGTGGATGAGCAGATCAGCACATTCCCAGTGGCACCTCCGAAATAGTAAAGCTTGTGCTCTAAATATGAAATAATTTATATGTCAAATTTTATGAAAAGCCACTTGGTGGTCTGAAAACCCTGAGTGATTTTTGTACCCAAAATGCAAAAGAAAATTACCTGTCTTGGTTTTTGTATATATTCACAATTAAGCGTGCCCACAATATATTTAAAGTGATTATGGTACTTTCATACAATGGATGGAAATAGAAGTCTATAATGGAGATACAGGTGGAGGTTTAGCCAGCACAGCACAGCCAGGACCGCTATATCATGAATAATACAGCTTGTTTTCTCATTTTTCTGTGGTTGTATGCTCTGAGCAGATTGTACTGCTAACTTTTGTGAGGGATAGTTAGTCATGCTGCAGCCATAGTTGTCCTGGGTATTAGGAAGCTTCTAGAACAGTGCAGGTTATTTTTTTCATTCTGATATTATATTAGAAATATAACCACATTCCCATTGTCTTTATCTTTATTGTATTCTCTTAAAAATGAATACAATAAAGATTAAAGATGATTTTATTCTCTTGGTCTGTTTCTTTATACCAAGTAGCATCGTGTATCGTTTGTCTTCTGAAAATTTCAGTTAAAATATTTGGAAAATTGAGAGACCAAGTACTTAATTCTGAACATCCACGCAATCCGATTTGTAGTAATTCTTCATTCGCCATTTGACAAGTTGCATGTTTCCATCTGGCTTCCTTTCAGTTAAAGGAAGGGACAGGATGGGGTTTCGTGGAGTACTACTTGCTTGGTGGAACTCAGAATCTACCTCCTTCTGAGCCAACAGCTGTTGCAGTGTGTTCAAGAAGTATCCATGATTCCCTCCCTGTGGCGCTACCAGGTGCTCCAGTGCCTGGAGGAACTAAACGTGGCACCAACTTTTACAGATGTCACCATTGTTATCCACATGTAAGAACTCTCTAGATTAAACTTTGGTCAAGCAGCAAATTAGTAATTAATCTTAGCAATTTGTTATTGTGTATATATTACTTTTTAGTTTTGTTCACTTGTCGTAAAGTTTAAACTTTAGTGAACTGGCAATTTTCTACCATAAACCTGCAATATCAAAAATCTTTGTTATATTCTTTCTACGTTTATATGCTCATTTGTTTCTTTTTTACTTTTTTATTTTTTTATTTTTTTATGGTACTGAGGAATGAACTCAGAAACATTGTACCTCTGAGCTATACCCCCAGCCCTATTTTTTTTTTTTATTCTTTATTTTGAAGCAGGGTCTCAATACATTGTGGAGGTCCTCACTAAGTAGATGAGGCTGGCTGTGAACCTGCAATCCTCCTTTCTGAGCCACCCAAGTACTGGGATTATAAGCGTGCATCACCACTCCCAGCTGCTCATTAGCTTTTTGGGGCCAAAACCTAGTGAATTAAATGTAATTATAAAATTTTACCTGATTTCAGAAGCTTGCTTGAAATCAAATAATGTAGAAATTCAGCCATGTAAGTAGCCATTATATGTCAGGTACTTAATACCAGTAAATATAAGATCTTTCTAAAGGTATTTTTCCCTGATTTATCAATGGTAACTGTATAGCTTTTCCTAGATATAAAGATAATCAGGACCATATAAAGTAAAAGGTAGGGTTTGGTTCTTAAATTCCAAAACAAATCTATATTTTTTTGTTCTAGTTCAATTTCCAAAATCTGTATTTTTCATAGGACCAAGTATATACATTAAAAAATGAAAGCAGTTGGTGCTATCAGAGCCAAATTTTTAAAAATGTAGAAAAATAAAATTCCCCCAGAAGTGATAATCACGAAAGTATACAGCGACATCTCATGTACTTGGTAAAGATGGATCATAAATTTTTCTATAAGTACCTCAGCAGCTAATGCAAAAAGAACAATAGAACCCATTACAAATATGAATCACTGGATCCATGGAGAAAAATAAACCATCTCCTAAAGAAAAGTTCCATCTTTTGGAGTGTGAGTAGAAATGTTGACTCTGGAAACAAACAAAAAGGTTTTATCTATGGAGGTGCTTTATATTGTAGTTGCAGTTACATTTCATAGCAGCATTTTGTTTCATTGTAAATTTCACACAATAATGAATTCAAGAGAGCAGTCTTAGTTTCAGTTTATTTTATGCTTCCTTTCCAAATTAAGCCATTGCAATTTTTTAAACAGTGTGTGTGTGTGTGTGTGTGTGTGTGTGTGTGTGTGCACGCGAGAGAGAGAGTATATGTGTGTGTAAAGTTATGGATGCAGTAAGAGGCAAATATTTTGGCTATAAGTTCTAAAACGATAAGTGAAAAAATACATTAAAAAGTGTCGGTCCCTTGCTGGCATGTAATCAGGTATAACCTGGCTTCTTGAGTTAAAACATTCCTAAGTCATATCATCAAAACTATTATGTTATTCAAAATCTAAAAATATTCTCTTTAATGCAGTGTCTTTTCTCCCCTCAGGCTGCTTTCAATAGAATGAGTACACTTTTTAAAAAGATGTTTCAGATGAATTTTAGATAATTTCTCTACTTTATGGTTATATTCTTGGTGAGGATTTGTTTTTAAAATGGAGTATTCTGAAACTTACGATATAAAAAAAGTTGTCATAAGGTGGCAGTGTGTTGCAATGATAACCGTCAGCACAGAGAGAGCTTGTTGTGCCAAATGGGTCCTTAGCCAGTGTGGAGCTTCATATAAAAATTTACTATGGAGAGTTTTTTGTTTTTATTTTTGAGAGAAATTGAGTAGCTCTTTCTTGTAATATGTGTGGGAAAATTATTGGAGATACTACTGCTTTGAGATTTACTACTCCTGACTCCAAAGATTATTAGAATATGGATTAATGGACTGATAAAATATTCACTGCCACACAAAGGCAAACTGTTCACTCTATTTTGTCTACACCTGTGTGCAATGACTTACTCGTGAAAGGAATTGCATTTGGCTATGGTTGTAAACATATTTTAGTGAGAAGTGACTAGTGGGTCACATGTTTTAAGAAATTCGGTTTAATTCATATTTCTTTTAAATGTTGTATCATAGTTATAAGTTTAATTTTGGTTGCATTGAGTACACGGATATTTGGACATGGTTTAATAAACAGCATTAGTCTGTGGAGAAGTGATAGAAAAAAATTTGAGCTTTTAATGAAAGAGACCAAGTTTAATTTCCGTCTTTCCCATTCATTAGCTTTGTGACTTTGAGACAGTTACTTTGCCTCTGAGATATATTTTTCTTATTAGTAATTTGGAGATAATATAATGCTTAGCAAGCAAGGCCCCTGAAGGATTTAATGAGATGTTTATGGGTGGGCTTCTAACCTTTGAGATGTTTTGTTAATTACTAATACGACGAAGGAATATGTTCACTTTTATTTCTAAATATTTTCTAATGTGACCTTACTCTGAGAGAAAAATCTGAGGGTAGCAATATGTATCTTGTCACATAATAATGATTCCATGCATAATTGCTGCTTACCTGTAAAGACAAACTAAAATGGCTTCAACAAAACTTAAACATGACTCTGTATCGTCGCTGTATATCAACATACAAACATTTTCCACTCCCTGCTAACATGTTTGGAAGGAGTGCCTAAGACACAGGAGGCATGATCTCTGTCCTCCCCTCACTAAAAACTTAAAACTGGAAAAGAAATGGGGAGACATCCTTCAAGCCTTGATTCTGATATTAGCCCGCTTTGCAATCATGAACATTCTGTGTAGTTCTCTTTTCTCATGTGTAAACTGGATCTGATAGTCTGTAAGGTCCCTTCTGGTGCTTTCATTTTGACTATTTCACACTATGAATTTGCAAATAATTTAGCACTGAATTGCATGTTGGTGAGTAAACATTCAGTAGATGTTCAGAGACAAGAGAAATTAGTTTGGGTTTGGGCATTTGAAATTTTTGGCATGATTTGCAAGGGACAGATTTAGAGTCGATCCTCTGCAGAAGGATAGTAATTTTTGACTAAGTATTATTGTGGGTATGTTAGATGAGAAATATATATCATATTTGTATATATGTGTGTATATCATTAAAACATAAAATAATAACTTAAAAAAACTTATATGTTAATTTAAAATATTTCAATGTTTTAAGTAATCTGGGTAAAAAAGTCAATACTTTATTTTTACTACTACCTGGTAGGTGGCAAGTAATGAATTCTCAGGAAAGAAAAAATACAAATGAAATAATTGCTAATTACAGTTATTAGTTTTTTAATTGTGATAAATAAGGCCCACATTTTTATGGTATTTTAGATAACATCATTCCTGGGATACAATTTTCTGTCAAAGTACTTGAGTGTTATTTTAATTAAACCTTATATTATTAGTTATTCTCAGTCTTTATGAATTCTCAAAAAAACACCCTAAAAATGTCAAACCTTATAAAAAGGACAACTGATAGATAATTTAATAAAGTTCTGAATAAATACATACTAAGGATACATCAAAAGGAGTTCCCTTAATACAATTTTAGCTAGGTTTCATATTTGTTGTGTCCTATATTTATAACATAAAGCCACGATTTCCTAATACCATTCAAGAGAGATGCTGTCCTCCTCTTGTCTTTTACTGTAGAACTTATTTTGTTAATGAGGAAGACAAATGTCAGTTCCTTTGTGTTCTTCTGAAACATCTATGTGAAACAGGAGACCCTTTCCCAGATCTCCACTAGTCCTCTTTCCTTCTTCTACGTATAGGCAGATCTTGAAAATTGTGGAAAAACTGTAGCAAAAGCCTGGGAAAAATAATCAACTCACAGAAATTTTCTGGGAGGATACCCTAAGAATTAAGTTGTGTGGGGCAGGTGAATCCTTATAGTCATGCCTGCAACTAGTACCTACTATTTTCTGATACTCTTACAGATACTGAAAAAAAAAATCTATGATAAGAACAGATGTATATATACCTCAATGGAATTTAAGACCTCAATACAGTATATGAAAAGCATCACTTCTGTGGAAAAGGAAGAGAATATAGACCGAGATAAGCCAAGGGAGAGAGATGAGACAGAACTTCTAAGGATATGAAGTCAGTTAAATAAGCTTCACAGTGGAAGCAGCAATGAGTGTAAATATGGTTAAAGAAAAACAAGAACGGTGATGAGAAGGGCCTGTGTGATCAGTTCTTAAAAATGAAGATGAAAATGATAAGCTGTAAAACCATGTGGGACAAACTCAGTAATACTAAGGACAAACAGATGACCCAATATGTACTTTACTAATTCATTTCACACTTTTCATATTTTAGCTATGCTAGCTACCAGTCTGTGGACATACCACAGTGAACCAAGCAAGGTTTGCACCTGCTCTCACAGAGCTAATGTATCATCAGCAAGCAAAAATAGGATCATGTATGAGATGTTAGGCTATGATAATTCAGGAAAAGCAAAGTAGATTGATAGAATATAGGGTAGGGGGCAAAAATAGGTGTATCTCAAAGAGAAAGTGAAAGAAATGAAACAGAAACGACAATCAGAGATATAATAGAATAATATCTCCTTCACCTGGTTGTGAAACTTGAAATGATTTCCTTTTCTAGTTCACTGGTGTCTAGTCAAGTTATTGTGCTATAATAATGAAGAGAAGGGGTTTTAAGGTCCAGATCTCAGTTCCACGTATCAGATTGCAACTCTTAGGTATACCCCTTGCCATTTTTATTTTTTTTTAATATTGTATTTTGGAATAGATATGGGATCTCTGAACTCAGGAGGTTGTGGTTAGTTATAGAAGCACAGCATAAACATATTGATGGCCACTCATCCTTCGCACACACAGTCTCTCTTGCTCAAATGCTCTTGCCCCCACATCTTCTAGTGAATAGGCTTTGGAGTATCACTTAGGCTTAGTTTAAATATTGCCTTCTGCTGGGCTGGGCGTAGCGGTGCATGCTTGTAATCCCACGCTTGGGAGGCTGACACAGGAGGATCTCAGTTTCGAAGCCAACCTCAGCTGCTTAGTGATGCTCTCAACAACTTATTGAGACCTTGTTTCCAAATAAAGTATAAAAAAATAGGTCTGGGTGCATAGCCTGGAGGTAGAAAATTCCCTAGGTTCCACCCCCAGTACCACAAAAATAAATTAAAAATAATAAAAAATAAATATTGCCTTCTAGGAAAATCCATGACTGCTTCTCTAAAGTATCCCAATTTCTATAATAAATGGTTTTTGTTATGAATTTATTCCAGTGTGAAAGTTAACCTTTGCTCCATTCTTAAATGATAGTTCCAAAGTAAAAAGATTTTAACTAATAACTTTCTTCATTTGCCTCCTGTTTTCTAGCTTATTTCTATTGGCACTGTATGTTTTTATAATTTGTAGAGAAGAGAATGTTTGCATAATTTAATCTATCATCACATGTGGAATATGTAGCTAATATGTTCAAGTATTAAGATGCATAGATATTTTTTGTTTAAGTATTAAGATGAATGTATATTTTTTCTTTTTTATTTATTGGCCCGTTGTAATCATACATCTAGATGAAGTTCAGGGCGATAGAGGTAAACATAGCACACACTAAGCCCTTCCCCAGCTCCCGCCCGATTCTTCTGCCTCCTGTTATTCCTGTGCTCCTGTGGCTTTGATAAATTTGTGTATGAACATCATGACCATTGTGGTGTTTCCTTCTTCAAGTCTTCCTCCCCTCTCCCATCTGCCTCAGTAAGTTCCTTCGTTCAGTCCACTAAGGTTTCTCTTCCTTTGCCTGGAGTCTCCTGTGTCCCAATTTCCCCCAGGCTTTGCATTTGAGAGAGAACATCAGACTCTTTATTTTTGTGTGTGTGTTACTAACTTATCCCACTTAGCATAATATTCTCCAGTTCCATCCATTTCCCTGTATATTTTAATAATTAAGAAATATTTCTGAAGCACCTTCACATCTGACTTTAAGCTGTTTTCCACAGAATATTTTAGGACTAGTTTTGAGGTGTTGTTTCATGCTGTGAAAATGTTTAAAACAAAATATGATTTTAAACTATAAAATGGAATGATTTGATCCCTACAAATTGTATCATAATTTATTTATAGTGAATTTAGCATTACTTAATGTTTTTTAAATGTTTTCAGCATGCTGTTTTTGTAACTCATATATGTTTTAGAGATTATTCTATAGTTAAAAATATAAAATTTGTATCTTTTCAAGGTAAAGAAATCTATTATAGTCTTGTCAAAATCGTTTTTCTATCACATTTTAGAAAATTTTGTATAATTGTATCCAGTTCTTGTATTCTTTGTGAATGAAATATTATACCAGCTATAACTTCATTCCTTTCCCTTGAATTCTTTTCCTTCCTGAAGAATACTGATACTGAATGGAAATCAAAGTATGATCAGCAATTTCTAAATAGTTCATAAGAATCTGGGACATTCTGTCAATAGGAAGATGAATAGCTATAGAAAGTCCTTTAACAAGTTATATCTTAGTAAATGCTTTTCTTTTTGTAATAAAATATAAAAAACAGAATATAGTTTTCACTTTTAAAATGTAATAGCCAGTTTTCATTTTTACTTTTGGGGGATTATGTGATTATATCACTGCTAATATTATAAATATCATTTTATTTCCCATCTCTTTTATTGCTATTATATGATAGTTATTTTATCTTAAGATTTAATTTTGTGAAAAGTATTTGGATATATATATATATATATATATATATATATATATATATATACTCTTATTTAACCTTCTTTTACGTGGTAGGCTGATTTTTTTTTTCTTATTAGAAAAAGATGTGTTTTCAAATAAACATTTGTGGTTTGGGAAGTCCTGAGTGCATTTAAAAAAAAAGTTGAACATTTATTCATTTTGTAGCATGAATTTAGCTTTTGTAATTGAATTAGCCCGATTTTCTCATGACAAATACTATTCAACTATTTAAATTACAAAGAAAATGACTAGGTTTGGAATGTGAAAGAATACTTGAAACTTTTACATTATCATCACGGATCTTAATGCAGCTTCTACAATGACAATAACAAGGATAAGTGGATTTCTGTTCCTTTCAATCAGTGATTTGTGTGAATTCCTTGCCTCCATAGTGATGTTTGAAAATGCTTGCATAAAATGTACTTAGGGAGCCGGGCATGGTGGCTCACACTTGTAATCCCAGTGCCTGGGAGGCTGAGACAAGAGGATCACACAGGTTCGAAGCCAGCCTCAGCTAATTAGTGAGGCTCTCAGCAACTTACTGAGACCCTGTTTCCAAATAAAATATAAAATGGGTCTGGGAGTATATCCCGGAGGTAGAAAAGTCCCTGTGTGTTCCATCCCCAGTACCACACACACAAAAAAAGGAATTAGGGTCAGCGGATACTGAAATAAATTCTGACCATAGCACATTCAAAACAAGGGTCCATGTTTTTTGAGTCCTAGACCCATGGCTTTCTGACTAGGAATTGTTTAATTCATACAAAGACATATAACTTTTAGAAAATTATGCATAATATGTCTACTGGAATTTAAAAAATCTAGAACTATTTGTATGTAATAGAAATCTAATTGTTAGAGGAAGAGATAGACATATGTATATAGAGAATAATTTTCAAACTTCCAAAACTTCTAGAGAATAGATTATTCTTTTTCTGGACTTTCTTCTTATTAACTGAATCACCATAAACTCATGCATGGAACATTTAAGTAAAAAAATAATCAGACCCTGTTTTATTGTGATAGTGGATTTCCCCATAACACTACTAAACCTTATGTTTTTGGGTATTGGCCAAAAAAATATTAGGTTGAAGGATACTAAAATGATTTTGCTTTGGTCCTATTTAAGGAGAAGACTACTGAAATTAATTCTGGACTTTGTTAAAATGTGGTTGTTATTTAGACTACAGTTGATATTTTTAGAGGACCATTGTACCTGTCTGTTAGCTACTGCTACATAACAGGCCATTCCAGAATTCAGTGGCTTAGAACAATAAATATTTATGATTGCTTATTAATTTACTTATGCATCTTGTGAGGATGAAGGTGAATAAGGAGTATGCTGATTTTGCTAAACTTTCACAGGTTTGGGACCAGATGCCTATGTGGTAGTCTAGAATGGCTTTGGCTTCAACAACTGGCCCTCATCACTGTGTCATCACTATCTAGTTTGGATTTATTTATACTAACTTGGCAGAGTTTCAAGAAAATGAGCAGAAGCCTGCAGAGTTTCTTCAAGCCTAGACTCAGAACTGGTACACCATTGTGTCTGCCACATTCTCTTGGTCTAAACAATTCACCATATCAGCTTTTATTCAAGGAGCAGAGAAATAGATTCTATCTTTAGATGAAAGGAGCTGCCTAGTCACATTGCAGAGCTGCCTAGGCACATTGCAGAGGTCTGGACACAGGGGAAAATACAAATATGAACTGATTTTGTCTGGGCGTGGTGGCGCACGCTTGTAATCCCCGCGCTTGGGAGACTGAGACAGGAGGATCGCGCAGGTTCGAAGCCAGCCTCAGCTATTTAGTGAGGCTCTCAGCAACTTAGTGAGACCCTGTTTCCAAATAAAATATAAAATGGGTCTGGGAGTATAGCCCGAAGGTAGAAAGCCTCTGGGTTCCATCCCCAGTACCACCAAAAAAAAATATATATATATATATATATGAACTGATTTTGTCACAAACCTATTCAAGATCACTCCTGGCCCCAGTTATACATTTCTCTTCCAAAGTTTAATATGCTTACTCTCAAATCAGAGCCCCAGAAGCCTAATCAAGTTCTACCACCATATTAACTTCAAGGTCTCATAAACTATGTGAAGTTCTGATATGGCTGCCCAGATGTGACTCCATATATGGAGAAAGGGGACAGGAGACAACTAGCACTCACAGATCCACAGTTATTCTAAAATCATGCTATAAAAGAGTCACCAAATCCTTTCATGACTAACACAGGGAGTGGCTCTTGGTTACGTCCTGCCTTTGTTCTCTGGCTTCGCAGATCATACTTTCTCATGGAACCATCTGGGTACTTGGCTCTTCCTGGCATGATTACTTTATTAGTCTGTTGCTCAGCTTAGTTACTTCTAAAGAGATAGTCCATTTGTCACCTGAGTAGTTTTCTTAAGAAAGTTGTAGGCCTCAAAGAACAACTTAAATCTCTTTTGTTACAAGTTAGTTGCCCTTTTACCCAGGAGACTTCCTGTAAAACACCATAGACTCTCCCCAGGTCTGGTTATGGTCTACTTACACTCTGATGCAAATGCCCATACTACAATTGTTTTCATGAAATGCTTTTCTTCATATGCTTAACCAGCACTATTTTTAAATTTAGCCTCTATGAAAATACTTCCTTAAAATTTCTAGAAATACCTCCCCTCTCTTGATTTCTTCTGTTAGAAATTCTTTCCCAGCATTTAATTCTTTCCAGGTCTTACAAGTGTCTGATGGCCATTGTCTAGATTTGTTCTTAATCTTTAAGACCCATTTTTTACTGAAAATCTTCTGCCAATTGAGAAAACTCTAAATGAAAAACAATTTTACTTTCAAATCGGGAATCTTGTTTTTTCTATGTTCCTTTCAAAATTCGCTGGCAAACGAATGAGTGCTTTATTGTCTGTCACTCTATCAATATACATTATGCCATAAAACCAAGTGACATTCTCGATATAATGACTAAAAAATTATCCTGCTAAGGCCCATAAATCCATTAGGTATATTTTCTTGTTTTAAATTTGCCCCAAACAACTGTCATAAATTTGCTGCTAGACCACAGAGGTCAAGATTTCTTCCAACACTCATCATCATTTCACCAATTTATCCATGCTTTATTAACAGCTGACTTGATATCTTTGTTGTTGTTGTTGTTGTTGTTGTTGTTTTTCTACTAGGGATTGAATCCAGGGTTTATTTTCTTCTAAGCTATACTCCAGCCCTGTTTTTTATTCTTTATTTTTGAAACAGGGTCTCACTAAATTATGGAGAACCTCATTAAGTAGCTGACTGAGGCTGGCCATGAACCTGCATTCCTCCTGTCTCAGCCTCCCAAATACTTGATGTGCCATCATACTAGGTATGTGCCATCATACCCAGTTACTTGATATCTGTTTTTAAAAAAAACTTTTTATTGTTAGATAATAATTATGAAGAATAATGAAATTCATTGTGGCGTATTTGTAAAAGCACATAATATAATTTTTTTCAGGTCTGGGGATGAAACCCAGTTGCATTCGACCTTCGAGCTACACCTCCTGCCCTATATTTTATTCTTTATTTTGAAACTTGCTCTCACTGAGTTGCAGAGGGCCTCACTAAGTGGCTGAGGCTGTCCGTGAGCCACAATCCTCCGGTCTCAGCTTCCTGAGTGCTGGGATTACAAGCCTGAGCCACAGCTCCTGGCTCTACATAATGTAATTTGATCAGTTTTATTCCCCAGTAACTCCCCTTGTCCTTCCATCCTTCCTTCCCTGATTTCATTTTACCCTCATGGTCTTTGTTCCATCTTCATGTGATCCCTTTTTTCCTAGTTTTTTCCTTTTCTCTACTTTCCACTATGAGAGTAAACCTGGGACCCATGACTTCTGAGTTGGACTTCTTTTGCTTATCATGATGCTTTCTAATTATATCTCTTTCACACTCTTAGTTGGTTCCTTTGTTGTGCAGAAACTATTTTCTTTAAGCCATTCCACTTACTGATCCTTAGGCATCCCATTGAGAGAGGCATTACCTGAGCTGCTTTGTCAGTGTTTCCTGACAGTTGCAAAGTTTCTGGTTTTATTCCTAGGTCTCTGATCTATTTTGAGTTGACTTTTGTATAGGGTGAGAGAGCAGGATCCAGTTTCATCCTTCCAAATGTGGATATACAGTTTTCCCTGAACTATTTGTTAAAATGGCTGTCTTTCCCCTAACATATGTTGTTAGTCTAAGTCAAGGATTAGTTGACTGTTATCTGTGTGTGTCTGTCTCTGTATCTTTTATTTTATTCCATTGGTCTACATGTATGATTTTATGCCACTACTTGCTATTTGTGTTGCTACAGCTCTATAGTATAATTTCAAATTGGGTATTATGGTGCCTCAAGTAATGATCTTTTTGTTCAGAATTGCTTTGGATATTTTGGGTCTTTTGTATTTTCATATGAAATTTAAGACTCTTCGTTGGTTCTTTGAATATCATTGGCATTTCAATGGTGACTGCATTGAATCTGTAGATCATTCTTGGAAATATGAACATTTTAATATTAATTATGACTATTCATTAACATAGAGATTCTTTCCATTTTCCTGTTCTGTTTCTTTAACAGTGTTCTATAATTTTCCTAATAGAGGGCTTTCACTTCTTTGGTTAGATTTATTTCTAAAATTAAAAAAAGAATTTGGCTATCATGAATAGAACAGTTTTCTTGATTTCTTTCTTAGTAGATTCATTATTGTCTATAGAAAGTTATTGGTTTTGGTTTTGAATATGTGCATTTTGTGTCCTGCTACTTAGTCAAATTTGTTTTTCAGATCCAGAAGTCTTCTATTAGAGAGCCTTTATGATCTTCTAAATAAAGGATTATATCATCTACTAATAGTGATAATTCAGCCTCTTCTTTCTGTTTGTATCTATTTCTTTATTTGGCCTAAATGCTCTGGCTAAAAAATTTAAGCACTATATTGAATAAGAGTGGTAAGAGTAGATAGCCTTGTCTTGTTAATGATTTAAGAGGAAATGTTTTCAATTTATCCCCATTCAGTATAATGTTGGCTTTTGGTTTGTTGTATGTACCCATCATTATGCAAAAGTACATTCCTTCTATCCAAAATTTTTTTCTGGGCTTTCATCATAAAAGTGTGTTTAATTTTCCAAAGGATTTTTCTGCATCTATTGAGATGACCATGTGGTTTTCTTCCATTGATTATTTATATGCAGGGTATTACATTTATTGATATGAGATTGTTGATCTATTTTTGTATTTCTAGAAAGAAGCCCACTTTATCCTAACACATTATCTTTTTTATATGATGCTGAATTTGATTTGCAAATATTTTGCTAATAATTTTGCATCTATGATCATCAAGAATCTTGTCCTCTAATTTTATTTTTTTTTTCCTGTGTCATCTGGTTTGGGCACCAGTATTATACTGACTTTATAGAATGAATTTGGAAGTATTCCCTCTCTTTATATTTCATGAAATAATTTGAGGAGTATTGATATTAATTCTTTAAAGATCTGGTAAAATTCAGTTGTGAGTCTATGTAGTTCTGGGCTATTATTTGGCAAATTTTTATTACTGTTTCAATTTTATTATTTGTTATTGGTTTGTTTAGGCCCATTTTATACATGTCATTGGATTAATTTTAGGTAGCATATATCCATTTCTTTTAGATTTTTCAGTTTAATGGAAGACAGATATTTTTAGGGAGAATACTAGGAGGTTGAATCCAGGAACTTTCTATCTCTGAGCTATACCTCAGTATTTTTTCTATTTTATTTATTTATTTATTTATCTATTTATTTATTTATTTATTTATTTTTGGTGGTGGTACTGGGGCACCTGGCAACCCTTCTACCTCTGGGCTACACTCCCAGACCTATTTCTTTTATACTTTTTTATTTGGAAACAATAAGGGTCTCTTAAGCCAATGCACATGTGGCTGGCTTTGAACCTGCTCGATCCTCCTGTCTCCGCTTCCCAAGCACAGGGATTACAAGCGTGCGCCACCACGCCCAACTTTTCCATTTTATTTTGAAGCAGAGTCTCACTAAGTTGCTGAGGGTCTTAATAACTTGCTAAGGCTGATAATATTCCAATCTCAGCTTCCAAAGTACTAGAATTATAGATTTGTGTCACCATACCCAGCAAAGATAGATTTTAAAAATAGTCTCTAATAATTCTTTATATTTAAGTAGAGTCAGTTGTCATTTCTTTGGCATCTCTAATTAATTTGGATATTCTCTTTCTTTTACCTACTTTGGTTAAGGATTTATCAATCTTGTTTATATTTGCAAAGAACCAATATAAACAATCTTGTTTATATTTTCAAAGAACCAAATATGTTTCAAAGAACATATTTGTGCACACTTGTAATCCTAATACTTGGGAGGCTGAGACAGGAGGATCACAGGTTTGCAGCTAGCCTCAGCTACTTAGTGAAGCTCTATGTAACTTAATGAAACCCTGTTTCAAAATAAAGAATAAAAACAGGGCTGGGAGTATAACTCAGAGGTAGATGCCACTGTGTTCAATCCCCAGTATTGCAAAAAAAAAAAAAAAATCAGAAAAACAACTTTCTTTTATTGATACTTTCTATTTCTCTATTCTCTAATTCATTTATTTTGTCTCCAATCTTTATTATTTCTTTTATACTACTGGTTTTGGAATTAATTTTTCTAAGAACTTGATGTGCATCTTTACATTATTTCCTTGAAATATTTCTGGTATTTTTATGTAGACATAACTATAATTTTTCCTTTTAGAATTGACTTTATTGCAGCTGATATATTTTTGTAGGTCATATTTATATTCTCATTTTATTCCAATAATTTTAAATTTCTTCCATGATTTCTTTGATATACACTCATCACCCAAATGTGTATTATTCAACTTTCATGTGTTTTAGTAGTCTCTGTAGTTATTCTTCCTGATGACTTCTAATTTTATTCAAATGTGATATATAAGATGCAATATGTTATTTCATCCTTTCTGTGTTTTTTTAGACTTGATTTGTGGCCTAAAATATGATCCATTTTGGAGAAAGTTTTTGAACAGCTGGAAAGAGTATATTCAGACATCACTGGATAAAATATTATATAGGTTATGGTTAAATCCATTAGATCTATAGTAAATTTTAATTCTATAGTGACTATTGATTTTATGTCTGGATTACTTATTTATTAGCAAGAGAGGAGTGTTTATGTCCTTTGTGTCCAGTAATATTTATGAATTTAGGTGTGTCGCTGTTGAGGGTAGAAATGTTTAAAATCTTTATCTTTTCCTGTATCGTCTCTTTACCAGTATGTTGTGACGTTCTTTGTGTCTTCTGATTAATTTTGGGTTGAAGTCTGCCATGTTGAATATGAAAGTAGCTACTCCTTCTTGGCTTTGGATTCTCTTTGCATGGAATATCAGTTTCCATCCTTTGCTTTCCATTCTGTGGATGTCCTTGTTAATGAAGTATGTTTCCTACAGGGAACATGTAGTTGGGTCTTGTTTTTAATCCATTCTGTAAATGTATATCTTTTAACTGGATAATTGAGAATATTCACATTCAGTTTATATCCAGTGCTATTATGAAGAGGAATGTATACATCCTAACATTTTATTGCTAATATTTAATTCAATCTTATTTTTCATTTATCTTTTCTGCCAATGATAATTATTCTTTTCTAGGTTCTCTTTGTTGTTTTAATAATCTTCTATATGGAGGATTACTTTAAGACAGGAGGGGGTTGCAGATTAGAAGATAGCTTCAACACGTACTGAGACTCTCACCAACCAAGGGGACTCCTGTTTCAAAATAAAAGAAATAACTTAGAGCTAGGGGTGTGGATCCTGGGTTCAGTTCTAGTAATACACACATACACAATATATAAATTAAAAATTAATTTAAAAATACAATAAAAAGAACTTGTACTGAGAAATATGCTGCTTGCCTTTACAAGTGCCCTGGCATTTCTGTCTTAAAACTTTTAAAATTATTTCTTTGTTCTGCATTTACATTTTAACTCTAATGTGTTTTGGAGAAATTCCTGTTTGGTCTTGTCTATTTGGGGTTCTAAGTGCCCACAACATCTGAATTACATCTCATTTCCCAGTTTAGGGAATGTTCTATTATTTCACTGAATAGGGCATCAGTGCCATTAGCCTGTTTCTCTTCTCCTTCAATGCCAATAAGTCTTAAGTTAGATTTCTTAATTTTGTCCCAGAATTATTGAACATACTGCTGATAGCTTGTTTTTTAAATTTCTGAAAGTTCATATTCATATACCTTGTCTTCAACTCTGAAATTCTCTGTTCTACTTGGCCTAAACTATTAGTCAGACTTTCTACTGAGTTTGTATTTGATTGAGTTTTTTATTTTCAGGATTTCCATTTGGTTATTTTTTTCAGAATCTATTTACTCTGTTTACTAAAACACTCTTTTATAAACTCTATTTTTCCTTACTCCATTCTTTAGAAGTTTTTTTTAGTTCACTGATTATTTTAACAGCTAACTTTTTAAATTCTTTATCTGATATTCCCTTTACTTGAGGTCTGTTTGATTAATTATTGGAGTGTTATGAATTTGGGGGACAAAATTTTTCTCATGTTTCCTATATTTCTGTGTTGGTATCTACTTAGACAGAAATCTCTTCCACTGTTGTGCAAGGAACTTAGTAGTGAGTTGCTTTATCTTTATGAGGCACCTTGGAGTGGAGGTCTACCCAAGTGTCAGAACACCCACTCAGAGTGATGATGGTTCTGTGTTCAGTCTCTAGCACAATTATTGGAAGAGAAAAAATCACCAGTAACTGCCATCACTTTAGAAGAAAGCCATTTATTAGTAAGTCTTTAAAATGTACTGAAAATGTTCTTCTTAACTCTACTTACCTAAAAGTGGAAAGAAGGAGTAATGTTCTAAAATAGACTTAAAAATGAGGTATTAAAACAAGTAAAATTACTATTAAACTACACATGGCATGAAGAGGAAAAATGTAAAAATTAAAGTGGAAAGAATAGAAGCAGATGATGCAAAAAAAGAGACCTAAGAGTAGAATATAAAAATAAGCAAAAATAAAATATAGAAATAATAAATCCAATTAATGCATTAGAACATGAAAAGAAATACATAAATTTGATATATTGAAATAAGGAATGCAAGATTAAATTATAGAAATAAAATTAATATTCATATTAATTAAGGAATGCAATATTAAAAAATGTAGATGAACATTTTAAATCAACATAGAAAATAATATTAACAGAATTTTTAAAAAACGGATGCTAGAAAGTCTTAAATTATTCCTTGATGAGGTATTTGAGATTGAGTGATTTCTTCTGGACTTGGATTCCATTATGTTTAGGGAAGCTGAGTAAATACCCACCACGCCTCTATGTGGAGGTAGTAACCACACCAGCCATTTCTCTCCTAAGTCAGGGAACCATGTATTATTTTTCTTCCCGCCTCATTCAGTTTCTTGTTTCAAAATCCATACAAATGTAATCCCTGTTTAACCCATCTCTGATACAAATCTAGGAGCCCCATCCCATTCTTTGGTGTGCCTGAAAACATAATGGCTTTCCAGAGGGTCAGAAAAAGTATCCCCTAATTCTTTTTTATTGGTCATTACTGCAGTCTTGTGTGGCTGCCTATAGAAGTACTTCATGCACATGGAGTTATCCAAGCAGGTGTGAACCAACCTGTGTAGATGGCTATATGCTGAGTCAGGGAGTCCAGGGCAAAGGCTTGTCAATCCATTAGCAGTGGTGATAGGTGGCCTCTGGCCAAGGCCTGGGCAGTGATGCCCAGCCAGCCCATGCACATAGGTGTGTCCTACTTGTATAGGATTGGTGGTCACCCATGACTGTGGCATGCACGTCAGTTGGCCACTTCTAAGCATGTGTGGCATTGCTTTGGTGCATGTGGCTTCTTCCAGTTTTTGGGTGTACACAGCTGAGTCCAGAAGCTGCAACTTGTCGGCCATGTTAGATAGCTGATTTACTTGCTGCTCCAGGTAACCTGCAGTCCATGAGGGTGACTAGCTCTCTGTTCTGCTCCTCCCCTCTCCTAGTCAGGAGTGGGAGCAGGAATAGGGGAAGTGGCAACCTTAAGCTATTTCTGTTATGAGAATATTGTACTTCTAGATATATTTTTTGTAGATCAACTCTCATTGCATAATAAACCCCTCCAATTTATTTTCTTAGAAGAATGGCATATATTATTGATCACAAATCAGTGGGCCAGATGGACAGCCCTGCAGGTTCAGTTAACCTGAGCCAACTCCTGGGTTACCAGTACCTTCTCAGGAGTAAGCAAGCCAGTCCAACTACTGTCCTCATGTTCTGTGCCCACTTGGGAGTTGTAAGCTGTTGAGTGTATCTAAGGCTCAGAATTCTTGGGGTAAACAGACAGTACTGAGTACATAACTCATGTCTTCCCCAGAGGTTTTATGGGCTCTGTGATGGTACCAAGGCATCCTAATAACATACCTTACTTTTACGAATGATCAGTAAAGTGGTCTATATGCTCGTCTGCAGCTTTATCTCATGGAAATGTATTAAACACAAGTGAGCACACTTTGCTGATGTGTTAAAGACCTAAGCAAAAAAACATGAGGTGAAAAAAGCATTTCCTCTCCACAAACTCTACAAATAGCTTCTACAAATTTATGACAGTAGTATAAACCAGAAACTAAAAGAATTTCAGTCCCATGAGTGAAAGTATGCATTAGAGAACAGTAAAATCTATTACTTCATGAGGTTAAGGCATTGAGACTTCAAGCTTTATAAAGGATGGCTTCTCTTAATGTTTTGGAACAGGGGGAATACCATTAAAAACAAATATTTAAAGATTACTTTGGTGGTAATAGGTAGATTCGAACAGAAGAAGAAAATACAAATGTGTCAAACATGGGAGAAGATATGTTTAGTTAGAAATTCATCATAGCAACTGGGTATGGTGGTACATACCTGTAATCCTAGTATTTGGAAGGCTGAGACAGGAGGATCCCAGTTTGGAGGCCGACCTCAGAAACTTGGTGATACCCCTGGCAACTTAGGGAGATCCTGTTTCAGAATAAAAAAAATGAAAAGGGTTAAGGAGTTATCTCAGAGGTAGAGTATTCTTGAGTCCAATCCTCAGTATCAAAAATAATTAAGTGTACTTAAATATTAATATCTTATTGATTTACTCACTAATTTATTTAACAGGCATTTGTTGAATTTGTGAACTGACACTGTTCAAGGAAATATACCAATTAAAAGTAATAATGCTTTCAAGGAATTTTCCATCTTCAAGGAAGCAGAACATTGTAATAAATCTCTAAAATAATTGTGGTATATAAGGGTAAGCTTTAAAAATATCTGCTTCCTTAGAAAAAGAATCTTAGTCTAGATTTTTAAAATTACTACTTAATATATTTTTGTGATCTATTCATCTGTTGATTAACACCTAAACTGTTTTTCATAATTTGGCTAATGTATATTGTGAGGCTCTGAGCATGGATATGCAAGTATCGTTATAATATTCTGATTTTAATTCTTTGGAAAGAAGACGGATCACATGGTAGTTTCATTACCAATCTTCCGAGAAACCTCTACACTCACCTCCATAGTGGTTGTGCTAGATTGTGAGTCATGCTATTGGGGTGTTTCAGGTGCCAGCACAGAGAACACAGAAACCTCTGGAAAAGACGGGAGTTACATACTTAATACTGTTTACCACCAACTGCAACTGTTAGAGTTCCTATTTTCCCACATTCTTTCCAATACTTATTATTGTGTTCTTTCTGATAGCTGTTCTAATGAGTTTGATGAAATCTCAGTGTAGATTTGATTTGCATTTCCCTGATTGCTAAAGATGTTGAACAATTTTTTTTTTGTATATTTGTTGGCCATTTGTATTTCTTCTTTTAAGAAATTTCTATTGCCCATTTTTATTGAGTTATGTTTTAGTGTTGTTTTAAGTTCATTATATAGTCTAGATATTAGTTCTTTACAGAGAGGTAAATAACAAGATCTTCTCTAGTTCTGTAGGCTCTCTTTGTAGAATCTTGATGGTTTCTTTGCTACACAGAAGCTTTTTAACTTAACGCCATCTTGTTCATTACTTATTGGTTTAATTTATTGAGCTTTTGGGGTCTTATTGTGGAAATTTATACCAGGAACTATATGTTAGAATGTTTGTCCTTTGCCCTCTTCTAGAATTTCCAAAGTTTTTAGTCTATTGTCTAGGTCGTTTATTCATCTTGAATTGACTCTGCAGAGTGAGAGGTTGGGGTTTAATTCCATTCTTAATATAAATGGATAACCAGTTTCTCCAAGATCATTTGTTAAAAAGGGTGTCTTATTTTCAGTTTCTGCTTTTGGTATCTTTATTAAAAACTGACTAGTTAGAAATATGAGACTTTGTTTCTAAGTCTTCTGTTCTATTGCTCTGTGGGTTTCTTTTTGTGCCAATACCATGCTCACTATTGTTTCATATTACAGTATGCAGTCAGGTATTGTGATGCCTCCCTCATGGTTCTTTTTGCTGACAATTGCTTTGGAGATTCTGGGTTTCTCATTTTACCATATGAATTTTATAATTTATTTTTCTAGATCTGTGAAGAATGACCATGGTGTTTTAATAGAGATTGCACTGAATATGTGTATTGCTTTTAGTAAAATTGTTACTTTGATTATATTTATTCTACCGATCCAAGAACATGGGATCTCTTTTCATCTTCTAAAATCTTCAATTTTTTATTCTTCAGTGTTTTATAATTTTCACTGTAGAAGTCTTTTACTTCCTTGGTTAAATTTATTCCTAACTATTTTATCTTTTTTTGAGGTTATCATTAATATAATTGTTTTCTAGATTTTTTAATCAGATTCATGATTGGCATAAAAGAATGTTAATATACACACAATGGAATTTTGTTCAACCATAAAGAAGAACAAATTCATACCATTTGCAGAAAAATAGATGGAACTTGAGAATATTATATTACAAGATTAACCAGTGTCAAAAAATGAATAGATTTATGTCTTTTCTTATATGTGGAAGCTAGAAAGAAATTTGAAAATGAGGATAACATCAGATAGAAGAGCAGAGACTCCAGTGCAGTGATTAAGGGGGGTTAGATAAGTGAGGAGAGAAGACAAAGACATAAAGGATATAAGAGTTGAAAATGCTGCATATACATGCAAAATTACCTATTCCATTCTCAAAGACATATATGAGAGGAGGTAGGACCCCTTGAGAGAAGTTGTATGCATATATGTTTCTATAACTTTATACCCCAATATGATATATATATATAATTATAATACACAAAGTAAAAAATAAATTACTATAAAGTGTAAGTTAATTGTAAATAGAACTAGTTTACCTTTTTGAAAACTGAAAATTGGGCAGATAACTTTCTGTATGCAATCAAGTTAAATGTATTCTCTGGCTTGGAATTGAATATTAGATACTAAAGAATATTCATTATTATTAACTTGAAAATATAATCCATATGTAATATTTGCACTAAATCAGAATAAACATAGTCTAAATCAAAATACTTTGCTTCAGGATTGCACAAGATTATCTGGGTAAGGGATGGGAAAAAAAATATATATATATATATATTGGTGGTACTGTGGTTCCTGGAAACCCTTCTATCTTCGGGCTACACTCCAAGACCTATTTTTAAATTATTTTTATTTGGAAACAGGGTCTCTTAAGCCAGCAAGGCTGGCTTCAAACCTGCGCGATCCTCCTGTCTCTGCCTCCCAAGCGCAGGGATTACAAGACTGCACCACCACGCCCGGCTATAGAAAAATATTTTTAAAGGTCTGTCTTGGGAAGACTGAATCCCTTTATCTTGAATTAACGAATCCTAGAATTATATAAATGATTGAATAAATATCTTATAAAACTAAGATTTGCTTCCTTTTCCATTTTTTCTTTCTTTTCCTGTTTTTTCATCTTTGCTTCCTGTTCCTTGCTCTATTTTTTTGTTTAATTTTTTACCCTTTTATCAGTTTCTTTTCCTTTTTCTTTGGTTTCTGCGTCCCTCTTCTTTGGTTCCTTACTCTCCCTCCATTGTCAGGCTTGCCTTCTTACCTCAAAAGATCCTATCAACAGTGTTCAGTTATTATTTTTTAACACAGTAATGATATTCCACTTTATGTTCATTCTGAATTAATAAAATATGTAGTAGTTATTAGTACAAACAATTATGAACTGACTGGGAGAAAAAGGAAAATCCTTGAGGATGTTTTCACACACAATAAAGGCATGCTAATGAGGCGACTATGAAGCTTTACTTTCAGTGAGAAATAAGATTCATAATAGATGTTTGAATGAATATTGAAAATCTTAATATCTTCCCTGGATTTTTAAATCTTCATTTCACATTCCCTAGAATAAAAATAATCAAATTAATAAATAATAATAATCCAAAGATGCCTTACTTTTCTTTGTGTTTTATTTTATTACTATATAAAACCTATCTTAATTAATTTGTGTGATTGCCCAAATAAGCTCACCAATTTGAACTCCTACTATGTATAAGAAACTAGTTCAGGGACCAGAATATTTTATGGAGCATGCTAATCAGATCCTTTTCTCTTGCCTTTCCTGATGAGCAGTTCAGAGAAGGGATAGATCAGTTTTGGTGGAGATTATGGCGGTAGATTACATATGATTTTTTTATTGCCAAGGAGAAGAAAACTGATGGAAATCATAGAAGTGAAATAAGTTAAAAATTAAAGGTAAAAATTAACTAAGAAGTTCCTGTTTTGCAGTTTAAAAAAGCATTGGTTGTGTAAAGTAGTAGCAAGTGGAAGATAAATTAGACTGTAGCTACATTAATTTGCTCATCTAATATTTATACCCCCTTCCATTAGGCTGGCACTGTGGTGCTCTGTACACAGTGATTCAGAAAGGGATGCAGCTTAGACACTGCTCTGAAAGGATTTTACAGGGGAGTTTACATGTGTGAGTAAATTAGTTTAATCAATATAGAAACAGAAAGGGACAGCAAAATTGAGGTACTGGTTTTTCTTAGTCAGGGATATTAGAAAGTGCATTTCTTAGTGAGTGTTAATGAGAATGAGTAAATATGTGTTGAATCTTCAGTACATTATAAACACTTTGCTGGACTTTCTACATATTTAATCTTTGGACCTCATAATAACTCTAAGAATACAGGCTCTTCCTTCTACTCACACAGTTCTGGAGCATGAGACACACGGTAGAGGTGACTTGCCACATAGTTCATATGTAGGACAATCAGAATTTAAATCCAAGTCCATTTGACTTTCACAATAGTGTTTGTCAGTATTTTTTGTCACTCTGACCATAATTCCTGATACAAACAAATTAAAGGAGGCAAAGCTGATTGTTGCTTGTGGTTTCAGTCCAAGGTTGGCTGGCTCCACTGCTGGCCTGAGATGAGGCAGAGAAGCCTGGTAGGAAGGTATGGTATAGGAAAGAAATTCAGCTTGTGGCATCCAGGAAACAGAGAGAAATGAAGTGAGCAGGGATCAGATATGGTCCACAGGAGCTGTCTATCCATGCCCCACCTGTTCATAGTCACCACCACACCTAGGTTGTCGATCCAGCCACCAATGGTTGAATCCATTGATAAGGTCAGATCACTTACAATCCAGTGACTTCCCCAAAGCCCCAACTCTGGACATGGCTACACTGTCCAGAAATACACACTGGAGATAAGGCAACCTTTTCAACAGATGGTGTTGGGAAAACTGTTACACATATGTAGAAGAATATAATTAGACTGCAGTCTCTTACCTTACACAAGAGTAAGCTCAAGATGGATAAAAGACCTGGAAAAAAGACCAAGGATTTCCAGGGAATCTTACTGCAGTCCCCTGCCTCGGGGAGGGTGCTTTTAGTCTCCCTCATACCAGAGAAGTTCTTACTAGGCTGTCTCTGGTTTCTTCAGAACCCAGAGCACATCGAACCTGTAACTTCTGTTCTTCCAGATTCCCTTGGTTTATATTTTTCCTGGTTAATTGGAGTATCTGAGTTGTTCCCTAGCTTGTCTCTCCTTTAATGTGTGTGTGTGTGTGTGTGTGTGTGTGTGTGTGTGTGTGTGTGTGTGTGTGAGAGAGAGAGAGAGAGAGAGAGAGAGAGAGAGAGAGAGAGTACAATATAGTTATGTATTAGGAATGAAGACAGATTGAATAAATATGTCATATTAGCCAAGCGTCTTACCTGACTAGTAAAACAGTACCAATACAGATGAGATTTCTGGACTTTCTCTGTGGCTACCCCTTGACGATATCTGCTACCTGAATTCTCCTGAAGAACAGAAATTTTTCCCTGAATGCATTTTGTACTTTTATGTTCTGTGCTTCTGTTCATTCTTCTTCCATCTCAACACATTCTTCCATTTTCTTTCTGTCAAAGCTATCATTCTTTAAAACTCAGCTTATCCACCACTTTCTATGGAACATATTTTGGATTCTCTACAAAATGAATCTGTAGATAATTTTGTGAATGGTTTAAGTTTACATTATACCAATCATTCATAGTAGAATTAAATGACCTCTGCTTAATAATATGGCCATCATGTTAAGTGACAGATTATATTCTATTTATCTTTGAAACTCTAATGGTTAGTATAGTGTTTGCCACACTGTAGGTACTTAGAAAATGTCTGATAATTAAATATCTAGTTGTTAAGGCAAATTAATTAAATTATAATTATGTGTTTTTAGATTTAGGATTGCAGGCTCAATAAAAATACATTAAATATTAAAGAAGATGCTAATACAGTGCCATGCTGATGAATCTTATGAAAGTTTATCTGAAAACACATTTTAAAATATCAGTTCATAGTGACTTTTATGTAATGTCAAAGTACTGTTTTCTAAGAGAAGTATTTCAATGTTAGTTTAGATAAATTCTGTTTTACACTCTTATATATAATTTTATAGCTAGTAGTGCAAGGATAGTTTTAAGGTTAGAAGAAGCCATGTTGGATTAGTAAAATTATCCAAGATGAGGCAAGTATGACAAGAGGAACTCTAGATGAAGCAGGAGATTCTATAGAGGAGTAAATAAGGCAACCTAACTGAGGGGATGGTAGGGGGAAGAGGGAAATTCTCTAAAGCACATGATGTACTTAAACAAACATATCAAAGTCAATCACTAAGCCAAGTAGGGTAAGGAGAGATGGGGAAGAAATGGGGCAGGAATTTTGTAAGGGCTAAATGGGTGATGTGTGCATATATGTCTCCACCATCTTTTATCCCATTGTATGACTACAATGAACCAATAAAATTTTTTTAAAAAGTGTTTACATTTTTTCTAAACTCATAATTTTTTGTGACATATTCAAAGAGGACATGAACTCAGAACCCTTTTATGTAGAAGCACATTGGAGACCATCTTGTCATGTACCCATTTCACTGATAAGAAAACAGAGGCCTAATCAGTTAGGAATCAGTTAACTTGATTAACTTGTTGATAACAGAATAGGACCCAGAAAGCACATTTTTCCAAAGCTTTTTCCATGCGGATTAGTAATTATGAGCTTGGTTTTCTAATTTGTCTTCCCCTTAGATTTTTTAATGCCCTTATGACTGAATCACGTTGTGATAGGAGGTGTCAGAAAATGGGACAATCAATTGGCAGGTATCCCTTTTTCTCAGGTATTGTGTATGGTGGGATATTGGTAGTGCAGACAGAAGAAATGATTTGTGCCAGGCTGCCTTTCTGGACATTCATTTGGCAACACTATGTGGCAAATTACCAATCCTGTCTTCTTAAAGTGACTGTTCAGTCTCCGTCCCCCTAGACCCACAGTGAAACTTTCTAAATATTATAAATACTTCTGCCGAAAGCAGATGCATGCAAAGCACCTGTTTTTCAAGTTAGTTGCATCATAAATACTTTATCGACTATGCTTAATGCTGAATTATAACTCTCTAAATTACTTATAAGTATCTGAAAAAGGGAATGACTTAACAAGGAAAAATTCTGAAAACTTGTAATTTTCCAAAGAAAGGAATAATACAAACCATCAAAACCAAAATAATTGCATTAGTTATCATCATTATCATTGTTACTATTAACTTGATTGTTTAACAGTCAATTCATAAGCACCTGGTATGGCTAGCAAATGAAAATTTAAGAATAATTCAGCAATCTCCCTGCCCTTTTCAGCCACTCTGGCAAGGTAGCATCTCTAAGCTACCAACATACTGAGCCTCTTGTCATCTCCCAACAATTGCACATTTCTTCTGCCCCCTCCACTCATCTCTTCATCCCAGGTAATTCCTGATCATCTAGGAGATGGAGTAAAGGCATCTTGGATACTCTAATCCTACAGCTCACTCAATGGTGTCATAATTTTGTATTTTTCTACAAAAATCTTTTGTTGTGTGTGATACTGGAGATTGAACCCAGGGGCAGTCTACCTCCTAGATACACTCCCAGCCCCATTTTATTCTTTATTTTGAAACAGGGTCTCAATGAGTTTCAAAGGGCCTAACTAAGTAGCTGAGGCTGATGGTGAACTTGCTATCCTCCTGTCTTACCCTCCCAAGTACTGGGATTAGAAGCGAGTGC
The DNA here is from genome assembly GCF_963383645.1 of Muscardinus avellanarius. Taxonomy (NCBI): domain Eukaryota; kingdom Metazoa; phylum Chordata; class Mammalia; order Rodentia; family Gliridae; genus Muscardinus; species Muscardinus avellanarius. Next base: position 87,231,114 of record NC_137788.1, on the reverse strand, counting down.
CACCATGCCCAGCAAATCAAATTAAATATTTGCTCATTTGCTCATTTGCTGTGTGATGAAATAAAGTGGCTGTGTGTGTCTGTTTTACTTGCAGTCATTTCCCCATGGCCTTGCATTCAATAGTCACTCAAGCAATATTTGCTGAATGAATGAAATCCTTCCTGGGACCTCTCAGGCTAATTGGGGGTACCGTTAGCTTAAAAGATGCTATTATACTTTTAAAAATACAGGCATACAGAGAAGGTAGTGGATAACTTTCAAGAGGAGTGGAGTAGCTAAGGAAGGCTCCTCCATGGGACATGACACATAAGACTCATCTTGAAGAATGCCCAGGTTCTTGCCAGGTAGGGAGTGTGTATACCATTTGTACTGGACAAAAAGCAAGAGAAAAGGCAAGAAAATTGAAAGAGTATAGCATGTTTAACTAAAAATACTGCTTTTGTATTAGCATTGCCATAATCAATACTGTACTGTCGTCTTATATATAGAACTTTAACAACATTTCTTCAATAAAAAAGGATTTATGCACCCACTATGCTGGGAGAACAGATTAATATCCTCCTAGCTTGCAAAGCAATTTCCTCTCAGTGGGATTGTTCTGAAAAGTTCACTTAGGAAAAAATATCAAGATAGGAACAGGCGAGAGATTTCACAGCTTGGACAAAAAGGTATTTTGCCCAAAGTTGAAAAAAGTTATTTTCTAAATTATTTTACATGTTTCTCTTTTTCTATTTAATTAAAGTATAAAACTTACATTTTATCTCATCCTATGAAATATGTTTATGCATTAGAAAAATCATCCATTTTAGATATGGGGAAAAAGGAAGAAAAATATTCTTCAATCAGATAGTATCTTTTTTTTTTTTTTTGCGGTACTGGGGATGGAAGTCAGGGGATCATACCTCTGAGCTACATCCCTCAGCCCTATTTTTAATTTTTTAATTTTGAAACAGGATCTTACTGAGTTGCAAAGGGCCTTACTAAGTAGCTGAGGCTGTCTGCGAACCACAATCCTCCTGTTTTAGCCTCCCAAATGCTGAGATTACAAGCCTGCACCACCATGCCTTTCATTTGCCACTCTGAGTACCCAGGCTTCTGTATTTCTTTTCATTGTTGACATATGAATTTGTCTATACTACACAAATATAGAACTAGAACTAGTTACTTAAATAGTTTCATCATAACCAACAATAATGAACTAAAGAGAGGTCACTTGAAGAAATAAAATGCCATTGCTTAATATTGTCCTAGCACAGTGTCTAGAGATTAGCTTGTTTGATTATGTGGAGTGGATATTTTTTCATTGAAAACCATAGGAATGCACATAGCTCTCAGACTTTTTTCCTGTGGTCTGTCATAATTACACATTTTACTTTTATTCAAAATGATACCATTTTATTTCTGTGTTCCTCAAAGTCTCATAAATTAGCTTGGAAGATTAATATATTATTCATCATGTTTCTAGTTAACATTTGTTGAGCAGCTACTATAAACATCATGCTGCCAGTAATTGTCATAATTATTTTTTCACAGTAACTTATGTAGTTCCCATTGTCTTGCAGTCTTCACCATCAAACTGCACTTCCCGGTGGCTATCACAAAGTAGAGCTCATTTTCTGCATTGTTCCTGGATAATAACACCAATGATATGCGGCAACAGTTTACACTATTCAGCAGTTACTACATGGCAGACACTGATCAAATGTTTCACATATATTATTCATTTTATCACCCCTAAAATAATATGATGTCTAGACTATAATTAGTAACTTACAGGAGGAAACTAGGGCACAGGGGATTAAAATAGCTTTCTCAAGATTTCCAAGCTAGTGATAAAGCAGATTTCAGATCGAGAATCTTTTAAACTATATTAGTTCCTTTTTCCATGGATGGGGTACTGGTAATGGGAATTGAACCTAAGAATACTCTACCACTGAACTACCTCCCCAGCCCCTTTATTTTATTTGGGTCAGGGTCTCCTTAAGTTGTCCAAGCTGACATCAAACTGTCGTCCAACTGCCCCAGACTCCCAAGTACACGGATTACAGGCATGTGCCACTGTGCCCAGCCCTATATTGATTGTCTCTTATGGTACTGTGTTGTGGCGGGTACCTAATGGATGATGTATACATAAAAGAAAAGAGATCAGCTGAAATAACATATGATCAGCTGACAATGGGGATGAATTTAAAGTTCTTGGGGGAGACTTCTCTGAAGCAATTTCAGTGTATACTGATTACCAATGTATCTGAGTCCAGTGAGACAGAATATACTCATCTAAAACACGTTACATGAAGCTTACCAGAATATATGTGGTAAAATGCACACACACACACACACACACACACACACACACACACACACCAGGAAGAAACAAATCCATACCCTGTCAACAAATGGTATTGAATGGTCATTCTGTTTTTAACATTATACTTATCATTGAAAGAGAAAGGAATAACAGGGGAGCATAACTTTAAACCATGGGCAAGTCTGTATATTCTGAATTTTTCTATTATTACACTTGTATAATATCTGAGGATTAGTGTTTATGTGTCTGATTCATCCATTGTGAGCTTCTTGAAGGTAGACTCTCTCTGCATTTTACTCGTTTTAGTATCTCCAGCTCCTAGCAAGTTCTCCAGAAAATATTAAGTGCTCTATAGGTTTTTGTTCATTGAAGGAAGGAAGAAAAGAATGGAGGGACAATGGAAATGATCTGTTCAGATTCCATGGATCACATACAAATTTAAGATCTATTTCCTTCCCTCAAACTCTTCTTTCAGCTCTCTTCAATTTAATGGAGCATGCGGCGCTCGGCGACAGCACGTCAGAGCTCCAATACATTTCATACGGAGCATAGTGGATGGAATTTCCCATTTTTACAAAAACACATATTATTTTCCTGTCACTTATTATTTTCCTGTTTTAGGGTTTAAATCATATTAAGCTGTAGGCAGCTAGTTTTAATGACGGTGTTCAAGATATTATCTCTGAACACTGTGTTCTTTGGCTGCTAGGCTATTTTTTTTAATCTGTTAATGATCAGATCATCTTTTTATTAGTTCATTGCCAAGCAGTGTCATTGCCTGCAACCTTGGTCCACCTTAAGATATGAATTAAAATGAAAAGATTAAACATTTATATTCTTATCTGTTTTCTCCCATATTCATTAATTTCCTGAAATTCCTACACATTCTTCATGTGCAATGTGAGTATTGACTCTTAGGCAATAAACTGCTAAGAACAGGAATAGTGTCTCAGTCTTTTTCAGATGAAACCTGGTGTAAAGTGAGAGTCTGCAAAATGGCTTTCATGGTGGACACTTTGGGGTTTAGCTATGTTTTTGCCACAATATATAATGTTTAAAATGTTATATATGAGTGTAATTAGTTTAGAACTAGTCATTCTTGTAGCCTTTGAATATAAACTTTTTATTATATTACTATGACTCATATCATGACATTTGAAAGCACATTTCCAATTGCCTTAATTTTGTTGCCTAGTATTTCTCCTGGAAAGATTGATCTTATTGATTTCTATGGGTCATTTACATAGGAGAAAATGCTTTTAAATAATAGTGCAATCTGCAAGTATTTTTGCTGGCTCCTCTTAAATAAATGATGTACATGACAAGTTTTTTGGTTTGCTTTTTAAAGTAGGCATCAAGGAAATATATAAAAATGACTGTGATGTGTATGATTTTGATATATAATAAAAATACAACAGAAATCTTCCTCAAATTATCTGGGGTTACTGGCTATCATTATGAGAACCATTGAAATAATGATATAATGATACCCACAGGTTTTAGAGCAAGTCAAACTTGGATAAAAGTCACAAATCTGAACTTCACAACTGTGAGACAAGACCTAGTATTACCAAAAATCATGAGGATATTACAGTAAAAATGGCAGTGGTAATCAATCACAATCCTTTAGGAGATCTTGGCTAACTTTTTGTTGATCGCCAGAATTATGAACATTGGCAATAAAATATTTCAGTCTTAAATCATAGAAGGCAATTTTTTGCCTTAGTATCTTTTTTAAAAAAAGAGAATAACAGTATCTAACTCATCATGTTCTTATAAAGATATATGAGTATATTTGTATATTTATATCTACCTTATTGAATGATAGTGAAGATTAAATGAGTGAATATTTACAAAACACATGGAACAGTGCAAGTAAGTAGAATAAGCCCTGCATGCATAGTTATTAAAGAAATTGAAGATAATTATTTTATTATAGCAATGTATTATTATTATTATACTTTTATTGGTCCATTAATCACAGTAAAATTCAAAGCTATACAAACAAACGTGCACACAAGTCTTCGTGTATTTCCCTTCAGGTCTCACCCCACTATCCATCTCTCCCATACATGATAGTGAGATTGGTAGGGACACATTCATACATGGGCATAGTATTATTAGAATTGTTTCTTTCTTTTCCCCTTCCCATTCTCTTCCACCTTCCACTATTCTATTGGTCACTCTAATAATTTCTCTAAAGTCTCTTTTGTTTTATCTTTTATCTCTAGCATCTACAAGTGAGAGTAAAACACATGGCCCTTGGTTTTCTGAGACTTTCTGATATCACTCAGCATAATATCCTCTAGTTCCATTCATTTTCTTGAAAAGACATAATTTTGTTCTTATTTGTGGCTAAGTATAATTCCATTGTGTATATATGCCACATGATCATCATTCATCTCTTGATAGTCACTTAGGTCAGTTTCATAATTGGGCTATTATGAATTGCGCCACTATAAATGTGAGAATGCATGAATCACTGTAAGATTCTGGATTTTAAGTCTTTGTCAAAAAGCTGAGGCATGGTGTAGCTGGGTCATAAATTCCATTCCTAGCTCTTAGAGGAATACTGATACTTGTCTTCCACCAGTAGCATATAAGAGTTAATATTTCCTAACAACCTTGTCAGAATTTATTATTTGTATTCTTGATGATTGCTAGCCTAACAAGTTTAGTAGAATCTCAGTATAGTTTTGGTTTGCATTTCCCTAATTGCTAATGAAGTTGCATCTCATTTTTTTATATTGGCCATGTTGGAGGCATCACAATACCCAATTTTAAATTATACTGCAAAGCTATCGTAACAACAGCATGGTTTTTCTTTAGGTCTCATTCTGCTGCCAGCCCTTCCCATACATTGTAGTGTGTTTTGGCACAAAAGTAGATAGGTAGACCAATGGAAAAGAATAGAAGATACTGAAAAAAAATCCTCCTTTTGAAAAAAGAGCTAAAAACATACCTGGGAGAAAATACAGCCTTTTCCACAAGTCCTGCAGGGAAAATTGTACATACATATTCAGAAGAATAGAATATGATCTAGTCTCTCATGCTGCACAAGAGTCAGCACAAGATGTAGTAAAGTCCTAGAAATTAGACCATAAACTTTACAATAACTATAAGAGGCCATAGGACCATCTCTTCAACATATATACGCTGGTAGAGACTTCCTAAATAAGGCCCACAAAGTTCAGAAAATAAATCTGAGAATTAGTAAAGGAGATGACATCAAATTGAAAAGATTTTTTTCCAGCAAAGGAAACCATCAATAGTCTGAAGTGAGCTCTGACAGAATAGAAGAACATCTTTGCAAGATACACCTCTGGTACACAACTAATATGTAAAATACATGAAGAACTTAAAAAAATTAACACTAAAAAATCAAATAATTTGATAAAAATGGACAATTGAACTGAATAAACACTTCCAAAAGAATAAATACAAATGCCCAATGAATGTATGCAATATATTATTTATATAAGTTTAAAAATGATAAAATTATTTAAAATATTAAGCTATAAAATAATTCTCACCAATATTGAAAGCAATAACTAGAGTATTGTTCAATTTCCTGCTGTCTTTTTATCCAATTTCAAATTAATCTACTTCCAAGAAGACTAGTGATAAAGGGACCCAATCACTTTATCAATAGAAGGGAAAATGAAAGAGACACCAGAGAAGTGAATCTGCTGGCACCGGCCAATATGATCATAACTTAAATTGAAAAAAAAAAACACCTGGGATGCTTTGAGAGATCAGAATGACACAACCATTCTGAGCCAGGGGCTCCGGGAGAGACACCAGAGCTCAACTTTGGAGCTCACCAAAGCATGACTCTTCCAGAAAAGGGAGAGCTTGTCAGCAAATGCAGAGGCTGCACATGAGTGAACCTGATCATGGAACTGGTAGCAGAGTTGTAGTGTTGGGTAGTCTTACAGCTACAGCTATAAAGATAAACCAGGCCAGACCTGTAGATGACTTTGTGCCAAGCTTCTCTCTTATAGCATGATAATGCTATGATCACATAGGGCTCTAAAAAGATCATCATCAGAATAGTGTAGAACACTTTAGAAAAATGTGTGCCGAATAAATTTTTCCTTTACTTGGGTTAATCAAATAGACTTAGATAAGTGGATGGATATTTAATTTCAAAATTATATGTGTATATGGAGGAGGTTTGCATCATTTTTGAAGAGTGACATTTTTAGAGAAACTTGCAAGGACTCCACATATATAACTCAACAGTTACAAGAGAAAGAAAATCTAGATCTGGCTATTGCTCTCCAAATGTTTTATTTCAGCTTTAAAATAATTACAACCACTCTTTCATTTATAAAATTATTTTATAGAGAGTCACACACACAGAGAAAGAGAAATCTCTATTGAACATCTTTTGTAGAAAATATAACTTGCATGGTGTGTGTGTGTGTGTGTGTGTGTGTGTGTGTGTGTGTGTGAGAGAAACCAGTGGTATTGTATCTTTGGGCTATACTCCAGTCCTTTTTATTTTTAGTTTTTTTTTTAAACCAGGTCTCTCAATTCACAATAGCCAAAATATGGAAACAACCTAGGTCTTCATCCTCAGAAGAATGTATTGCAAATTATGAGACATACACACAATGGATTTCTATTCAGCAACAAAGAAGAACAAAATCATGTCATTTGCAAGAAGACTGAAAGACATGGAAAACATTATGTTAAGTGAGATTAGCCAAGCATAGAAAGAGAAGGGACATATGTTTTTTCTAATATGCCCAAGCTTGGGAGCATTAGGGATACCAGAGGGACTCTAGACAATGGAGGGGAAACCTCAGCAAAGCCAAAAGGAGGGGTAGGGGAGGAAGAAGCTGAGGTTGATTAATGGAAAGGCTACATTTAAATATGTGTCTTCAAGTGAATATAACATAGTTAACATGGAAACTTAGTATTGGGAAAGAGGAAAAAGGGGAAGCAGGGGGAGGATGGGAAGGGCACCAAGTATTGTGTCATATGCCATTGTCAACATGATCCACATTATGGTGTGAGACTATAGTTATCCATTAAAAAAATAAATAAATAAACTAGGTCTCTCACTAGGCTGCTGAGAATCTCTCTAATTTGCTGAGGCTGGTCTTGCACCTGCAATCCTCCTGTCTCAGCCTCCCAAATATTGGGATTACAGGTATGTACCACCACACTTGACAGTCCAGTATATTTTTAGATCATGATCATTTAATTAGGTATCAGCAAGTCCTTTTACTCTTTACTGGTATAAAATTTGGAATATGTTAGCTGTTTAATAATTTTATGTTGAATCATTTTTAGTTCTTTATAATACATAGAGAACTAAAGTATAGGCACTGTGTTTCTAAACTCTATTGCTGGTGGACGCTAGTTCTTAATCTTAGGGCAGTTATTGTCTTTGCAGCTGTTTTAACTCAAGTCAGTGAGCTCCTGCAGCATCATGCTGTTGCTCACTCTGATTTCTTCAAGAAGACCTGACCTGACCTTTTGTTCTGTTAGTATTGTGAGCCACCAGCCACTGAGAAGTGTATCCCATTGTGGTCATCCTATTAAAAATCTAATGGGCTCTTTTGTAAGACTTTGGAAGGGTCATGAGGGACGATAACAGCATAAGGGAGCACCATGGGTTTGCTTTTGCCTGGTCAATTAATAGGAATAGTGCAAAAGATAAAAATTAAACAGAGAACAATGTAATTTTAGCTGACAATCAACTTATACTTATTATTTTTTAATTATATGTTCTTCGTGTTCATTGCAAAAAATGATGCAAATATACAGTGTTGTAGAAAGCAAAGTCTACCACAAATCTTAATCCGCATGCCCTTAGATGGTTTACACATTTGTACTAATTGTATGTTTTCATGATAACTGAGATTTACATGGTAATAAATAACCTATATTATGTAGGGATTAAACTACTTTCTCTTTCACATCTTTACTACAAATCAGATATGACTCTACACATCAGTTTTTAAATTATATTATTTCTGAAAGTATCTGCAAACAGGTCATAAACTACAGTATTTCCAGTTTTGCAATTTGGTGAAAAGTTTGCTTTTAAATTGGCTATTTCAAATACAAAATACCCTAATATATATTTATATATTTCATATACATACATATATATTCAAACATAATTTAGAATATATAAATATGTAAAACATATGACTTTTTTGTTATTTCTCCTGAAGGGGCTTCATTGACATAAAGATAAACATACAACAGGTGTTTCAAAAATTGAAAAGATGATTTACACAGTATATGGATATGCTACAAAAAATAATGTTCTTTTTCTTTGAAGCCTGTGAAAGGATGCTTGATATAAATCAAAGAGTTTATGACACTACTGGGGAAATAGTCCAGGTAAAATAAGATTATTGTGTAGCAGTAAAGCTATAATAAAAACTGTCAGTACTGTCACCCAGTTCTCACTAAGGTTTGTAAAGGATCAGAAGTGTATTGAGCATGATGTAACAGCTGTCTAAATTGTGAAGGGGACCACAGTTGTGGTGAGCAACATTATACTTGTTTGAACAAAAAATTATATATGGCTTGTTAAATTAAAAATGATAGGTTGGAGTTTAAAAAGTATAGGGAAACTGGCACTTTTGAAAATAGCTACATACTAATTAAACATTTAACCAATTTTTATTATAAATATATATGGTTGCTTGTATATAAACTTATTCCAATTACTATGGCACATAAAATATAAGCATTTCTTAATTATTAACACTGAAACAAAGATTGTATTTGTACCTGGATAGTTTACTTGGTCAAGGCAAAGTGCTACCCCATCCTGGAGGGCAAGATCATTTGTTCTGTCTATAGGCTGCAACAATAGAAAAGTGCAAGGGAGAAATATGTCTCACACAGCATATAGCAGAGAACATGGAAGGGCTAAAAGATAACGTGTGAAGCCTTTTATCACATGTGTTCTCATTTTGCACGCTTCAGATATTTGCTCAGGTGCATACCTACATAAAAAGGATCAGGTACCCCTGAGTTATCATGTAGACATTTACAACGGTATGACCAACAGAGTAAATTGTGCAATACCATTTATCTTTAGTTTATTAATTTTTACAAGAATTTTTTTGCATCTTACCCTTAGCATGGGGAAACAACCCAAAGCCTCAAGAAGAAAAGACTACATATAAATAGCATGTATCACTGATGAGATTGACATGTTATATTTTCATGGCTTGGTTCCAGAAGAAATGCAGTTTCTGGCTGAGGAATTTTCTATAAACATGTATATGAACTGAGGTGCCAGCTACTAGCATAGCTGCAGGGAACCAAGAATGAATTACAGTCTTTGCCCTGTATTCTGCTATTATTTTATTTTATATGTTTAAGTGGCTTGATTTAGGCATTTTCCTTTCTTCGTCCCTTATTCCTTCCATTTTTTCACTTGTTCATTCATTCATGCATTCCACATTATTAGCAGCTAAAATATAAATGGCACATTGGTATCTGCTGTATGAACTAAACAGAAAACCCTGGTATATATTTAGAACTTGCACTCAGGTGAAACTCTAATATACTCATCTCTACCTGGTAAACTTTGACTTGTCCTTCCTTCTCCCAAACATATATCTTCGTCTAAGAGGTATTCACTGATTCTTCTGAGATAAAAACAATGTTTCCTTCTCCCAAAATCCATATGTAGAAACTAAGCACTTAAATTATATTTTATGTTTTCAGATGCTTAACAAGTAATACATTTCATAGTAACTGAAAAATATTGTCCTATAACTTTTCACTAATTTCTTCCACATTAGAGACAAGAAAGCATTGCATAACTTTCAGAATATTTTGAAGGCTGTAAAGAATGAATGTTAAGTTTCTGAAGTTTATACTGTTTTGTATAAAAACAAAATCCTTTAAAGGTATCACAACAAACCTCTAAAGTATAGATTAATGTCCCTATTTGCATATGAGAAAAATTATGCCTATTGAGGTTAGATCATTTGCATAGTCTTAAAACTGGTAAATGGAAGATGAGAATTAAATATGGGCAATCAAGCATCAGAACTGCAACCTGTAATCTTAACCTCTATTCTGTACTTTCTGAGTTAATATATTTAAAGACTTTCGATAAGCAAGCACATTCGAGCATTTAATTAATATTAGCATATACATAAGCCTGGGTGCCCTCACATACTCTACAAATTGTGTGTGTGTGCGTGATATTTAATATCTGACTTGTTTATGATGTAAGCTATATTTAAGATAGTCAGATCTTATAAAGAACCCGATCCTAGGAGCATGATCATCATTGTGCATTTCACTACTGCAAAGCAGAGGGAACTCTTTCTTGTCCCCCTGAATCCAGCCATCTCTTCAATCCCTTTAAATTTCCTCTTTCCTCACTATCTTTAAAATGGATGAAGAATGGCTTCCTGGGAGTGAGGCTAGATAGAACATTCATTAGTCTAGGACACGAAGCAGGGCTTTTACCTACATTCGCCTCACAGTTTTCTGAGCACTTTCTGCTCAGAAAAACCCCGTTTTCTGAGCAGAGTGTACTTCTGCAATAGCAGCAAGTGTAAGGGTCAAGTAATATTTTTAGCAACTAGACATCAAAAAGGCACAAACATATTAAACAAATACCTTTATTTCTCTGTATTTGTGTACTTTATTTCTGTATTATTAGCATATAAAATATTGGTTACTTAATATTTAATCAATTTTAATAATTGTGACATAATTACTTATTCTCTATTCCATTTAAATAGTTCTGTCTCTAAGTCATCAATAAATTCTTTAAATAAATTTGCAAAAGAAATTAGAAATAGGAACACTTTTTCACTGCTGCAACCTGTACTGATCTATTTTCAGCATAATAATCAGCACTGTTCATTTGGCAAATGAACCAATTTTCTTTTGGCACTTCTGTCACTGTTATTTAAGTCTTGTGTTATTATATATTATTTGTGTTTCCAATATTACAGATACCTGGTAGATCAAGAAATTTTATGGACTTGCCCTATTTTCTTTATTTTTTTTTTGCACCTTATTATTTCTGTCTATGCTCAGTTGTGCATATTTTTCCAGTGAATCTTCCTGAATCAATGAATGGGCATGGATTCCATTTTATCCTTCTTGTTTCACGTCTGTGTACAAGGCCTAACTTTCAAGTCTTTTCTTTTTAAATTTCCTTGAGAGTGAGGAAGAGATAACTGCAGGGTTAAGAGCAACATCATTCAGGTACTCATGATGCTATTTTTTTTCAATGCAGTAAAACAGGATAGTGTTTTATTAAAAATTTCAGAGGGTGATATGTACTGTTTTTATGAAGATAATTAAATAAATTATATTTATTACAATATTTACCATTATAAATAAGTATTGTTTGCTTGTAAGACAGCAAAACATACATGAGTTTGTGGTATCTTCTGCTGTTGACATTTTTGTAGCATAACTCATTTTTAATTAAGAATAAGCAAATAAAATTAACTTTCCAGCATAAATGGAAATGTTGCTTTCAATTTGCAATAAAATAAGTTTTCTAATAATAGTATATTAATTACAGGAAAATAAATGCAGCAGAATGGGAAGGGCAGTGGGTCCAGTTAGACAAGTTTGCCTTAACTCTGAGGAACATATTAGTCAAGTCACTTCTCTTTAAGCCACAGTGCTTCCATGATTAAGGCTAGGTCAACTTTAAAACTGTGTGAGCCTGTAAAACCCTAACCATTTTATCTTGACTTGAAAAGTCTCTAGAGGAGACAGTCAAGATTATCTTTGTTTTTTCTTAAACTAAACTTTGGCTCCAAGAGAGATCATACCTTCATCTTTTTCTGGGTGTGAGTTCATACTTGCTTTTTTTATTAATCAGTCTTGAAGTTATTCTAACTAGGAGGTTCTGGTGCCACCAAGAGACCACATCTGTAACACATCACTTTTAAGTGGTGGCCTATACTGAGTTAAACATAGGTCCCATTGTTTAATTAAAATAAGAAGAAAGAATATTTTTAAAACACTAGTCGGGTGTGGTGATGCACGCTTGTAATCCCAGCATTCAGGAGGCTGAGACCAGAGGATCGCAGTTCATGGAAAGCCTCAACTACTACTTAGTGAGGCCCTCTGCAACTTAATGAGACCCTGTTTCAAAATAAAGAATACAAAATATGGCAGGGGGTGTAGCTCGGAGGTTGAATGCCCCTGGGTTCCATCCCCAGACCCCCCACACACACACAAAAAAAAAAAAACACTGATATTTGAGAAGACCAGTAATTCTCTTGTAAACTATAAAAAGTTTGTAGAAAAATTCTCCTCATTCTTATACCTACACTCATGATAATTATCACTCAACAAATTATTTTGAGCATCAATTATGTGAATTGTGAGCTCTTCTAAATTGTCATATCCTGAATTGTTTCAAAACACCCACATATGAATAGAAATATCTGTGACAAACAGCTCTCCTCAAATATTTGGTATTAACTTGTACATACAAATAAATATTAAAAGCCTTAAAACACAGACATCATAGGTATGGTTAAAAGGTAGAAAGGTATATAGCATTAAAAATTCAATTACTTGTAATGATATTTCCATAGCTTCTAGCTCAATGGAATGAACCAAGCTACATACTAGGAATATTCAAAGTTAGTTCCAAATACCCTTAAGTCAGTAGGACCCTGTGGTGTAATCCGAGAAAAGCATAAAGGAAGGGCTGGTAATGGAACAATGGTAGAAGCAGAGCAGTATACAAAGCCAGAGCATTTCTGGAAGCTAAGGATGACTTTTGACTATTTACTAGATAAGAACATGAAATTGTTCCCATCGTGGTTGAAAGATGTCCGCCATCCATATCTCTTGGGTCTATTTTTTTTTTTAATCATGTCAGCATCTGGATACAAGGCATGAAAGCTGTAAAACTAGACATAGGTATGACACTTAAAGCCTTCAGTTTGTGATCATATTCCTTCCAATCCACCTGATAGTGAGTTCTCCCCAGTGTGTGGGAGGAATACTACACATCTAGTGAAGGATATTAAACCATGTCTTTGACTATACTGGTGCTTATAAAATAGGAAACCTAGCTCCTCTACCAACTACTGCATCTCAGGTAGGGAAATCTTCCAAATGATGGTAATCTACACTAAAGATCCGTGGAAATACAATATCAATCTTGGGAAAATGCTTCATTATTTTAATGTAAATACCAACCTGCCAAAGCATAGATTGATGTTGATTATTATCAACCTGACGAAACAGGGCTGATCCAATTGGGCCAAAGTCTAACAAAATCAAGACAGTGCAAAGTAAGCTTTGAGTTTTCTTGTGGATTTGTATGTGAGCATGTGTTTGTTGGGGGGAGAAGTTTGGGTGATGATTTGTGTGTGAGCCTGTGTGTTTGGGGTAATTGTGTGTGTGTGTGTGTGTGTGTGTGTGTGTGTGTGTGTGTGTGTTCTGGAGAAAATAATTGAATCATTTAAGCCCATGGCTTATTTAGAAAGGACAGGTTGCAATTTCAACTAGAGTGGATGTTCACCAATAAAAACTCTGGCATCTGTTCTCAGATGTGGGAAGAATGAAATGTCACTTATTTCATTACTCACTATAATATTTTTGGTGTTATACTATGGAGTAAATCTGTCCAGCCTCACTGATACTTGAGAAGAGAAATTATGTCTCTTTTCCTGGAGGAATTTCTTGGATAAATATAATCTTGAATAGGTTTTGTCCTTTAAGTAGCAGTGCTAAAGTTTTCATATATTTTTTATGGTCATGTTGAATTATGAAAGATTAACATTTATTAAGAAGTCTACATTTTACTTTTAATGAAATCCATTGTTATGCTTCCTATTAAATATGGAAAAGAAAAAATTATCACCACTAAAAAATCTAAGGTGTTCCACTACTTTTAAAAATAATCTAATATGCTGCTCGAGATATACAATTATTTGGAGATTAAAAATATTGCATAATTATTTATATGAATTAACTTTTTCTTGTTATAATGTATTTAAAAATAAATTGCATTATAACAAAGCAACTTTGAGAGGTAAAAAAAGGAATTAAATGACTGAAGATAAAAACTAGTGTAATTTAAATGTTGCTTGTAAGGAAAAATTTATGTAGAACTGTGGTTTACAATAATTGTTGACATATTCCCTTAAGTACTGTGTCTGTGATTTTTCATGGTATCAATCATTTAAAGCAATTTAGGTAATAACATTCTGACGTGCATTTCTGCTATTTTATTTACACCATTTGCCTACATCATTGTAATGCAGTACCTTTCTGATTTGGTACAGTAAATGCACTCTGTAATATCTATTATGGCATGGTCAAAGGATAATTTATTGTCAAATAGAAAAATAGGTCAACAATAATGTCACTTGATGATCAAACCCCCCTCCCAAGTTTAATAAAACATCTCACCAGTATGCATTCCAGTGCAGTGGTTGATATTTTATTAGGACTACCTGGCTATAGCAGTAGTGTAATTACTGAGCTGTCAGAGTGATAAGTGGGATTAATGGCAGCCTGATGCACTTTAGTCTTCAGAGCGCTTAGAGAATTGCAAGATGGTATTATTATCAGAGTCTACCCGTTCTGGCATATTCATGGCACCAAAGAAAAAAAAAGAATGCTACAATTCAGGTTTGCGTTGCCCTGCCTCATTAACATCTGACATTTCCAACAGCTGTTATTTGTGAACTAGCTCAATAATAAAGGGAGAATTATTTGGTAAAGAGGCTTAATAACCACAATGAAAAATCCTTACATTGTCAGTGCTGTTAAGTGAATCTGTTTATGTTGAATTTAAGATTTCTCTGGAAAAACAGAAAAATACACTGCATAATAATTTGGCTCATTCGTACCTACTGACATTTTAAGACTATTTTAATTGCCTTATTATTGAAGTTGGATTTAGAATAAAAAAGCAAAGCAGAAACTGGTGACTTTTTAGGGGTAACCAGATCTATAGGATAGATAGATAGAAAGATAGATAGACCAATATCTATTCCTGTGTGATGATAGACATTTTAAACTGTTAAATGACATTTATAAATGAGAAAGTATTTAAGGCAACACATTATTTGCTAAATTTTTAGTTATGTTATACTACCACATAATAGAAAATCCTTTCACACCACTATTAATGCCCAACCTATTCATCCACATGTCAGTAACACATTCAAATATCACCTCATTTCAACATCAAGGGCAAACAGGCCATGCCTTGCGTTCTTTTTGCATTGCTTTGCAATGTATGCTGCAAATCTTACTTTCAAGAAATTCTTTATTGAACTCAGCAACAATGTTTCAGGGGAAAAATCATAAGTATGAGTAGATAGGAATTCAACTAAATGATAGATGTGAATCTAACAATGGCATTTAGAGAAATGATAGGGGAGAGGTTTAATGACTACATTTCAGAGAGGACAATTGCTTATGAAAAGCCTTCAGTACTCATTGTGTAAAATTTAATTTCGAGAGAAGGCTAAGGGCACAAACCAGAGAAAAGAGATCAGATATAAAAACAAGATATTAATTAGGGACTGAGAAATTGGTTCAGACAATGAAGAGGACTCTCTTAGTCACAAAAGAATGACACAGAGACTGGTATTGTTTTCTTGAAAGAAATGAACCAAGGTCTTTACACATGGAAGTGGCTTGAAAATGAGCCAGCTAGTTACTTTTGTCACTTAGTGATGTAGGATTCAATCTCAGTGAGATTCTTGGAGATTTCTGGTCTCCAGATGCTTGTGACATAGATTTCCCTAAGTTGTTAATCCCCAGCCTTATTTCTCTTGAAGCTCACTCCTGCTTTAGGTCAGATTAATTTCCATTAGTTTACCTACCCTGGCACGCTGTTTTCTTTCCAAGCCCTGGCACATAGTGTGTCTAGCACTGAGCCAGTCTCTTATTTATTTATATTTATTTTTAATTTTTTATTGGTGATTTATATTCATACATCATATCGGGGTAAAAAACTTGTGTGTACATACATGTACACATCACTGATTTAACCCCAATGAGCCAGTCTCTTGATTGGCCCTACACTCCAAATCCAACTGTCACGTTCTTCCTTAATGTCCTTGAATTTTTCAAGCTTCCATTTAAGAATTATTACTCTCAACATGCTTTTCCTAATTCCTTGAAGACTATTATCCCTCCATTATGTTCCCTTAACAAGCTATATTTCACTGAAATTTATGTTGATCTTACTGAACAATGAATACCGTTTATAGGTCTGTACTTCCTCCAAACTGCAAGTTTTACAAGGGCAGAAGCATCCATTACTTTTATATTTTAATATCCCAGGGTCTGCCATAAAGGAGGATGTATTAGTCTGTTTTCTGCTACTTTAATGAAATACCAAAGCCTAGGTAGTGTATAAAGAAAAAAGCTTTATGTAGTGTACGATTTTAGAGGCTAAACATGGTGCAGCCTCATAGTGGATGGAATCCCAGTTGGAGATCTTTGTGATAGAGAGAGATCACATGGCAAGACAGAAAACCAGGGGGAAATTAGGAAGGGTCAGGTCTGTTCTTTTATAATAACTATCTTTCAATAGCTAACCAGAATCCCACAAGAACTACATCAGTTCCTTCTGAGATCAGCACCCTCGGTGACCTCATTACTTACACTAAGCTCCATCTCTTAAAGGTCCCACACCATCTCCTAACATGATCACACTAAAGATCAAGCTTCCAACACATGAACACTTGCTAGAAACATTCAACCATAACCCAGGTGTCTTCGCATTCTCACTGCTGTAATCCAAAAGACTGACCACAACATAGAAAAAGGAAGATTTATTTGCTTATATTATTTTGGGAGATACTAGGTTCAGTTTTTTTGTGGCCAGGCTTTAAAACTCAGGGCATGGAGGTATGAAGAAGAAAGAGCCTTCAAGCAAGGATATTCAAAGGCACAAGCACAGTCCCTAAGGCCACACCCCTGGGACCAACTTTTCCTGCAAACCCCATCAGCCTAATTTACCACCCATGTAAATCCATTGTCTGTTGATGAGATTATAACCTTCATGACTTAACTATATCAATGTTGAGCTTAATATGAGAGCTCCTTGGGGTTCTATCTAATTATAAAACAGGGCCCATTAAATATGCCTTAAATACATGAGTAAATGAACAAACATACTGAATGCTCAAATGAAGGATGGTTTTAGTCAGTCCTCTCAGTCATCCTGAAGCAGTAGTTACAGCCCTGCAGTTCTCACCAGATAGTTCTGGCCATGTATATCAGAATCACCTCACAGGTCTTTTCCTCAAAATGCACATTCTCAGTCCAGTAGGAGATCCAGTACAGAGGGTCTTCTGTGGAATGCCTGCTGTTTATTAAGCTTCCCATGTGATTCTTAGGTGCACTAAAATTTGAATCCCCAGGAAAAAAGATTCTGATGGAGAATGAACTACAGAAATTTTATTCAAACATCAACATCTGTAGAAAAGCAAAGGAAGTTGGCGTGGACAAATAGTCACAAAGATTTTAGTGAATCCTGCAGGCTACTTCCCCATATGGGTGTTAGGGGGCTAGGTTTCTAATCCTCTTTGACCAATAATTAGATGCAAGCTGCCACTAGAAAGGGAACATGCTCTTGTTTGATGCCCCTTGCTTCAGCTGAAGGAAAAGAAGCTGGAGGAAATAAACACTTTACTCCTGAAGGGGGTGGATCTAGCTTATGCTTTGAAGCAACTGCTACAAAGCACAATTGTTGTGTAAATGTAGGTTGAAAGACATCAGGAAAATGGAAAGGAGGAGGAGAGGAGTTAGGGAACATGGGAGAGAAGAAGGAAAGAAGAAAGGAAGTTGTAAGTGGGAAAGTAAGAGATGACATTTGCATTTGTGTATTTGTGGCCTTTGGCATATACAAAATTTATGGTAAAATACTGCATGTTCTCTAAGCTCCATACATTCCCAAAGTTGATGATAACAACCCCTGTGTCAGGGGACACTGGAAC
This sequence comes from Muscardinus avellanarius, assembly GCF_963383645.1. NCBI lineage: Eukaryota > Metazoa > Chordata > Mammalia > Rodentia > Gliridae > Muscardinus > Muscardinus avellanarius. The sequence goes on along the minus strand of NC_137788.1, from coordinate 87,212,853 downwards.
AAACTAAGTATGGTGGTGCATCCTTGGTATCTCAGTGCTTGGGAGACTGAAACAGGAGAAGCACAGGTGTGAGGACAGCCTCAGCAACTTAACAAGACTTTCAGCAACCTAGGAAGATCCTGTTTTAAAAATGAAAATGAAAGGCCAGGCCTGGTGGCGCACGCTTGTAATGCCCGCACTGGGGAGGCAGAGACAGGAGGATCGCGCAGGTTCAAAGCCAGCCCCGCTGGCTTAAGAGACCCTGTTTCCAAATAAAAATATAAAAATTGGTCTGGGAGTGTAGCCTGGAGGTAGAAAGGTTTCCAGGAACCCCAGTACCACCAAATAAATAATTAATTAAATAATTAAAAATTAAAAAGGGCTAAGTGCATCTCAGAGGCAGAACACCTTTGACTTCAACCCCCAAAACAGGAAGAAAGGAGGAAGGGAGGAAGAAAGGAAGGGGAAAGGAGGGAAAGAAGGAAGGGGAGAGGGAGGGAGGGAAGAAGAAAAGAACACAAACTTGCTTTTTATGTGCTTAAAGACTGTAGGTTTCCAGAGAGTACAAAGTCTTTTTTTTTTTTTTTTTGAAAATGGGGCCCTAAGCCAAGTAAATTTAGCAATGGCTGCCAGGTCATCAGTATAAGGAGGGCAGAAAATAAGATCAATGTCATTTGTGGTGAATGATTTTAGGTAGGATCTTCTAAAATCTAAGAGGAACTCTGAGAAGAGGAGCAGTTATTAGTTAGTACGGTGCTATTTTACACATCCCAGGAGGTATGCAAATAGTGAAACACAGACACTATTCTATTGTTTAAAAATTTTTGGAGCTAAAAAATTAGTATAATACCGGGGCGAGGTGGCACACACTTTTAATCTCAGCATTTGGGAGGCTGAGACAGGAGAATCATGGTTTGGAGACAGCCTGAGCTACCTAGTAAAGCCCTTTGCAACTCAGTGAGACACTGGTTCAAAATAATACAAAGTAGAGCTAGGGATATAGCTTGGAGGTAGAATGACCCCTGGGTACCATCCCCAGTACTGTAAAAAATAGTATCATATTTATACTTACCAGATTTTAAATTTGGATGGGAATACAGTAATCATATATAAAATCATATGTCATTTATTTTATAATTATTTTAATGCAGTTATTTTATTCCCTAGATGCCTGAAATGTGCAGATGCACCCTGTCAGAAGAGCTGTCCAACTAATCTAGATGTTAAATCGTTCATCACATGTATTGCAAACAAGGTAAATTCAGACTTAGCTCTGCAAATGAAAATTAATAATAGCATATGATCTTTATCTTTTTACTACCTTAGTCATAGCATAAATCTCATTTAAGTAAACTTGGTTAAAAACTGGATGATGTGTGTGTATGTCTCCACAAGTCTTTTATCCCATTAAGATGTATGACTACGATGCATAATTAAAAAGTATAGTACCTATAGACATTTAAAATAGACATAAAAATGTTGCATATTTTAGTAATTAAGCTTCTCTAAGTTGTATTTGACTATTGTAAGAATGCATTTTATTGCTTTTTCTATTTAAAATTAGTTTATATTGAAACTGGTATGTTTTTTCTTATAAGACATTCATCAAATAGATTGACTCTAGCTTAAGCTTGCAAAATACTTAGAGATAGAAAATGTCATTGATCATCAAAACATGTTTCAAACTTGCAAAATATCTTTGTTCTAAAATGTGATTCGGTGTTAAGCCTGGCAAACTTAGCCACATCAAGGGGATGAACTTGTTCTTTTTATTGAAATTCAGTTAACACGTTTAATATTTGAAGGAATTTATAGAGACTGATAAAGTTGTAAGTAAAAAAATAATGAACAGGCTTTTATAGGCATTAGTAAAATAAAGGGAATTTTGATCTTCAGGGGTCTTTTTTCTTTTTTAAATCAATGTAAGGCTAAGCCAAGTTTTCATTCACCAAGTGAATGGTAGATGGATTGAATAATTAATAGTACCTATTGTCTTTGATAAAGGGATTTTGAGAGCCCTTTTCCAAATGACTTAATCTTTAACAAATGATCAAAAGCTGAAGAAAGTCTCCCATAAAGTTAAAGAGAATCCTTCTTTTCACAAGGTTCCCTTCTAATGTTCTAAAATGCTGTAAATATCCACAAAGACCTTCTTCAACAACCAGATACCTTTTGAGATATAAGGATAATTTTTTAGGATTTCAATTATTTAAAGCAAATATGTTAGGAGGAAAATGATAACTAGATCTATATGGCTAGGCTTTTGGAAGAATTAAAAGTTACTACTTAAATATAAGGTCATGGCATTAAACTACATAGTCAGAACTATTAGAATTTAAAGTCTGGTTGAATTTCTGGATAACTATTTAGAAACCCAGGGAAAATTCCTTACTTCTTTTTTTTCATATTTATTTTTAATTGGTGCACTGTATTCATACATCATAGTGGGATACATACTTTTGTAGACATACATGCACACATCGCCCAGTCAGCCCCCACCCAATCCCCACCCCGTTCTCTCCCTATGCCCCCCTCCTATGCTTGGCTTAGTAGTTGACATCTAGTATTATAGCAATTTATCCAAAATTAAAAATGATAATCTCACATAACAGTTTCATTTGTCTGATACCAAGCTTTTGATGACTTAAAGATAACATTTCAATATTTCTTTTTGCTTTCTTTCTTACCAGAGAATCTATTTTTTTCTATTTTTTAGGTGAAACTATCATATATTTATATATTTATTTTTCAGAAAAAAAATCTATCCTAATATGGAATATGGAGTCTAGGTACCCACAACGATCTTGAAAAAGAACAAAGCTAGAAGATATATATTTTCTGATTTCAAACCATATAAAGCTACAATAATTGAAACAGTGTAGTACTATTCTAAAGGCAGATATATAAACCATTGGAGTTAAATAAAAGCCTAGACCTAAATTCTTCCCTATATTGTCAAGTTATTTTTGACAAGGTTTCCACGAATATTTGGTGGTAGAAATAATAATCTTTTAACTAAATATTCTTGAAAAATAATAATTACATGGAAAAGAATAAAATTGGACCCTTACCTAATCCCATATACAAATATTAACTCAAAATAGATAATAGACCTAAATATAAATCTTAAGACTATAAACTTTTAGGAGAAAATCTGGGTCATAAAACCTCACAACATTGAAATTGGCAGTGATTTCTTGGTTATGATTTCAATGGCACAGGCAACAGAAGAGTATACAAAATCCCTAAAAGATAAAAAACATATTGTATATCCAAAGACAATGTAAACAGAGTTAAGAGTTACTAATAGAATGGGATAAAATATTTCAAAATGCTATATCTGAAGGTATATTAATATTCCAACTAGAAATCCTAAAAATTAACAACAATAAAGGCAAACAATACCATTTAGAGATAGGTAAAAGACTAACATAAGTAATGAATTTCCACAGATAACCAATCTTAGTTGACAGTTGGATGGAAACTCTTGTTTCTCTGGTTCTGGTGTGTGTTACCTATTTCTTCTTTGTAGTTAATCTCTTTGAGTATTTTCTCTAGTGCTGGTTTTAAAGACAAAAATTCCTTCAGTTTCTGTTTGTCATGGAAGCTTCTTATTTCTCCATCTAATTTGATAGAAAGTTTTGCTGGGTAGGAAATTTTTGGCTGGAAGTTGTTTTCTTTCAAAATTGGGAATATGTTACTCCAAGCCCTTCTGGCTCTCATAACTTGGTTTGGGAAGTCTGGAGTGATTCTAATTGGTTTGCCTCTGAATGTCACTTGGCCCTTTGCTTTTGTTGCCTTTAAGATTCTCTGCTTGGCTTCCACATTGGTCATTTTGACAATTATGTGGCGTGGGGATCCTCTTCTCCGATCCTGTCTAAAGGGAGTTCTATAAGTTTCCTGGACCTGCATATCGCCCTCTTGCTCTATGTCTGGAAAATTTTCTGCTATTACTTCCTTGAAGAGATTGTTGATCCCTTTGTTTTCACTTTCTTTTCCCTCCTCTATTCCAATTATTCTTAGGTTAACTCTCTTAAAATGGGCCCATATTTCTTCAATATCAGATTCCTGCTGTCGGATATTTTTCCCTAGATTAGAAACTATGCGTTCATTTTTGGAATGATCATCTTCTAAGAGCGAGATTCTGTTCTCCATGTGTTCTAATCGGTTGTTTGTGCTTTGAATTGAGGCCTTTACTTCATTAATTGCATCCTTTATCTCTTTTTGGCTCTCTCTGAGTTCTTTTCGAAGCACCTCTATTATTTCTACAGTTATTTTCCTGATTTGATCTTCTAGAAATCTCTGATTTTCTGTTTTATCGGGTTCTGATGTTGTGGGTTGTGAGCATTCATTGCTCCAGTATTATTCCTCTTTCCCATGATTTCGGAAGTTTGTGCCTTCTCTGGGTTCTTCCCTTGGATCACTATGACTTCACTTAAGGTGCTCTGGATCTCGAGTCAGTAGTATCTCAGACCCCGCTACTCCTTTACTGGGTTGTATCACAGAGTCTCCGACCCAGAGAGTCGATAGAGGCTGCTTTAGACTGTGGGGGGTGCCAGGTTGCACGTTCTCCTATGGTGTGATATCACTGCCACCGCCCCCCTCCCACTGGGTCAAGTCCCAGTGAGTACAGTACTAGGATTTCTCCGCTGTGGCCCGCAATTTGACTCACTGTTCTTGAGTACGCAGATGTAGCTGTAGTGAATTCGGTGCTGCTGCCGCCGGTGGCAATATGGCGCCGCTGCTACGCCCTCGGCTGTTGGGCTGGCATTTTTTTTTTTCTTGGTTTTGATTTCCACTCTGAATCCCTGCAGCGTGTGCTGAGCTCAGACACTGGGAACTTTAGATGTCCTCTGCGCCGAGAAATCCCGCCTGGCTGTTCCACAGTGGCTCCCCTCGGCTTGCTGTGGCCGTCCCGTGAATTCGCCGGTGCCTCCGGCAGTATGGCACTGCTGCCACATTTGCCGCATCCTCGGGCGTGAGGATCTCCTCTGTGGCTCTGTTCTCAGTCCGCTTTCTCTCTGGAGCCTGGTGATTTTTTGGTTTCTCTGGTGATGTTGTTTTCTGTCTTTGAAAGGCGCTGATTTTGTGGTAATGGATATTTGTTGTTAGCGGGGCTCTTAAGCCCCGCTTTTCTCGGTCGCCATCTTCCCGGAACCTTACTTCTTATTTTCAATAATGAAGGAATCATGAAGTTATGAGTAATAGTGATATATATCTATTGTAGTAATAAGCTAACACATATTTTGTTGAGGAATTATTAATTTCCCATTCATTCAATATAATAGTGTAGAAATGATTGCTAAGACAGGCCTGGTGGTACACTCTTGTAATCCCTGCACTTGGGAGGCTGAGACAGGAGGATCACACAGGTTCGAAGCCAGCCTCCGCTACTTAGTGAGCCTCTCAGCAACTTAGTGAGACCCTGTTTCCAAATAAAAATATAAAATAGGTGTGGCAGAAGGCCTCTGGGTTCCACCCCCAGTACCACCAAAAAATAAAAAAATAATTGAATATGGTTGGTGATAGAGTGCATGCAAATCAGTAGTGGTACTCAGAATGTGAAAAACCAGGAGTGGTAGCACACACCTGGCTGGCTTGGAGAGATGTAACAGATTCAGAGTCACTAGAATAGTCTAGGTTATATATATGAAAAGGAGCAGTGGGAAAGAAACAAAACTATTAGAATGGCATGAGATTATGAAATAATTCAAATATCATGTTTAATACTTTGGACTTAATCCTATAGATAGCAGGAAATCACCAGTGCCTATGCTTGTTTAGATTTAGAAAATGAATTCTGAGAAGGGATATCATTTACTACAATCACAGGATTCCAGAAATTCATCAACACAGACCTTTCTCTTATGAGTGAAAATGAACATTATATTAAATGTATGTGAAATATTACTTGTGCAGTAATGATGCCAAGAACTGAAGAAAAATCCTCAAAGTTTATAGTCTAAAATGTTTGGGCTAAGCTGGGTGTGGTGGCACATGTTTATAATTCCAGTACTTGGGAGGATGAGAAAGGAGGATCACAAGTTTGTGGCCAGCCTCAGCTATTAGTGAGGTCCTTTATTCAAAATAAAGAATAAAAAATAGGGCTGGGGATATACCTCATAGGTAGAATGTCCCTGGGTTCAATACCACAAAAACCTGAAAACAAAATATTTGGGCTAAACTATATTTCTAGGTTAACAATTATAACATCAAGAACGGGGTGATACATAGTTATGATGGCTTATCTTGGAAGATCATGCTGGCCAAAATTTCTGTAGCTATTTCAAAATTCAGCTATTTTGTGACTCTAACTAGTATACAGTCCTCTTATTCATGGTCTACAAAATTTATAGCAAAAAAAGACAAAAAGACTATTATTCTTTGCAGAGTTTTTAAGATGTCTAAGCAAGAGCAGAATAATTTCTATTTTAGGAAGACCTCTTTTCATTTCATTAATTTGTCCATATTCTTTACTAACTAATGAAGCATTGTATTCAGGTATTTATTTAAACAGATTTCCATATGAATATAATATGGTTGAAGATATTTAATTGAAAATGTAAGCTTTTGTCAGGCAGTTTTAGGCAATGATTGTGAGTGATGTCTTGTTGAAGAATGACGGTAGCAATCATAAAAGGTCAAAGATTCTTGTTCTCTGAAGCCGGCAGCTTTTTAGATATTTACTGGCTGTGTACAATGTAGGCTGTCCCACACGGCTTTGCCCATGAACCTCCACGCAGGAGGGGGTTCCTCCCAGGTTGAGAGGGTAATTGAATTGCCTGACTCAAGGAGCCTTGCTCCTCTTTGAAAAAAGGATGTTCCTTGTGTTGTATTGTGTCAGGCCTCTGTGATTCTGTGGAGTTTAGGCCAATACATCCATTCTTTATATTTTTACAAACTGGATTACAGCTCTGGTTTCGAAAGGTACACTCAATTCTATTGTACCTCCCCAGTCAGTTTTTCTCTGTTTCTTTGGTAGAGACTGTTGTTTGTAATTGTATCTCTCAATTGGAAGTATAAGTCTCAGATTCATCAAACTGTGAACACTGGTCTGTATTCTTGATAGTTTTCCTTTTAAGAAACACTCTTTGATATAAGAATGTATGAGTGCAATCTATAAATGTTGTGAAAAAATGTCTATTTAAAAATATGTTCCTTGATTTTCTGATTTTGTATTTTAAACCACAGCAGTATGTTCTTATTTATTTATTTATTTATTTATTTATTTATTTTCATGGTACTGGGGGTGGAACCCAGAGGCTTTCTACCTCTGGGCTATCCTCCCGGAAGTATTTTCAATTTTATTTGGAAAAGGGTCTCACTAAAGTTGCTGAGAGCTTCACTAAGTAGCTGAGGCTGGCTTCGAACCTGTGCCTTCCTCCTCTCTCACCCTCCCAACCGCTGGGATGACAAACGTGTAACACCATACCCTGCTTATGTTCTTTTTCTTTTTTTTAAAAAAGAAACTATTATATTAATTTGTAAACATTGATTTTCACACTAATCTATATAATTTAGTAAGTCTATGTACTCATATTTGTTTGGCCTTTATAAATGATAAACTGAATAGTATACTTTAGAGAAAAGTTAAATGACTTTTTGTGAAAAGTTTTTAAAATAGATTTTTAGTAAGTTAGAGAAAGAACAAAATCTTACCAGCAGAATTTATTGACAAATACTATTGGCAATCATATTTATCAAAAATAATAATAATAATAGTATTTATTTTAAAAAGCAGTCTTTACATATGATATATGTATTATGATATCATATAAGTATTAAAAGAAGAAAAGCAAAAGTACATTCAATAGATTTAATACATTCTTTTGGATTTGCATCTTAATTTCAGGGGCTAAGCCATTTGTACTCTTAGAAAGTGTTTATTATTTCCAGAATAATGTTCTAAAAGCATAGCAATAATTATGCTAGTTATTTTCTAAAAATATTATTTTAATTGCCCTTCAGTGCCTAGAAACTAATGTCTAAATATATTATCTGTTATATAAGTTGGTTAGGCTTTCTTCCATTATTATACTAGCAAAATAAAGTAGATAAAATTATCTTAGGAAGTCCATATTTTATCACTTAGGAAACTTTTAAAATATAAACATTTTAGATATACAAAAGAGTTATAAGATTTCTTTTTTTTTTTTTTTTGGTATATAAGGCCAGTTCTCTGATTTGCATGGCTAGGAGTTAGTTATACAAATATTGGCATCTTTATCCATTTCAAAAGTATTAACAGAACTTTAGCTGCATACCATAAAACAATACTCAAGGATCCTCAAAAGAACAAAGCTTTTTTCAAAGCTATATCTCTCTTAGGCTCCTAGTGGGTACATAGCCATTATCACACAGAGTCTGTGTATTAATCCACCCACTGATGAGGCTAAAGCCCTCATGATCCAGCTACTTCACCTCTGAATCTTGCTGAATTGCTGACACATGAGTTTTTCTGGGAGACATTCCATATTTAAACTATGATATCCATGTCCTTAGAGGTTCTGGAGATAGAAGCCTGTGATTAACAGGTTTGGCCAATGCCTTTAAGATGATTCCAGGTGTTTGTCTGGCCTACTTAATTCTCTGTCCTTTTGGGTACTTAGATACTTAGATATCCTTACTCAAGGACTCATTCAAGAGAGATTTTTAATGAAATATTTTACCTATAATTTAAATTAGATTTTTAATTAGAAAAGTCATAACAGCAAGTTTTCAATTCACATGGAAAAGTACAATAAATATTTAAGAATTAGCACTGTATATTGATTTTTAGAAACCAAGTTTATATAAAAATATTATAATAGTAATTGGAAGTAGTATATGGAAGAAAGAAACCTAAAGAGAAAAAACATTTTCCATTTCATATATTTATATTCACAATAATGATTCTATAATCAACACAGTATAGTCTTAGTACATGAATACACACTTCTGAAACAGAAGAGTTTATAAATAGAATCAAGTACATATGCATAACAAAAGAGCTTCTGCATAGCAAAGGAAACTATCAAGAACCTCAACCAAGAGCCAACAGAATGGAAGAAGATTTTTGCCACCTACTCCTCTGATAGAGGACTAATATCTAGACTATACAGAGAACTCAAGAAACTCATCACTAAGAAAACAAATAACCCAATTAAAAAATGGGAAAGTAAACTAAAGAGATATTTCACAAAAGAAGAAATTCAAATGGCCAATAAATGCATGAAAAATGCTCAACATCTTTAACAGTCAGAGAAATGCAAATTAAAACTACCCTGAGATTTCACCTAACTCCAACTAGAATGGCAATCATTCAAAACACAAACAACAACAAATGCTGGGGAGGATGGGGAGAAGTGGGAACTGTAATACATTGTGGGTGGGATTGCAGGTTAGTGCAACCATTTTGGAAAATAGTATGGAGGATCCTCAGAAGAATGGGAATGAACTTATTATATGATCCAGCAATACCACTTCTGGGTATCTATCCAAAAGAATGAAAACCAAAATACAAAACTCATGCATGTGTATCTATGTTCATAGCTGCAGAATTCACAGTTGCCAAACTATGGAACTAGCCAAGATGTCTATCAATAGATGAGTGGATTATAAAACTATAGGTTTGTACACAATGGAAATTTATTCAGCCATAAAGAAAAATACAATTACATCATTTAATTGAAATGGATGGAACTGGAGAACATTATGCTAAGTGAGATTAGTCAGTCAAAAAAATAAGAATTAGATGTTCTCCCTAATATGTGAAAGCTAAGGAAAAAATTGGTCATAGGAGGACATCTAGACAAAGAAAGAGATAATATAGATGAGAAAATAAGGTGACCTAACTGAGGGGACAGGAGGAGGAGAAAAGGAAATTCTCTAATGTTCATGATGTACATTCAGACACATATCAAAGTCAGTTATTAAGCCAAACATGAGAAGGATGGAGGGGGAGAGAATGGAGAGGGAACTGAGTAAGGGCTAATTGGGAGATGTGTGCATGTACACTTTCACCATCTTGTACTCCATTAAAATGTACGACTACAAATGCACCAATTAAAAAAAATTTAAAAATGTTAAAAGAGAAAAAATATATCACTATAATAATCTGACTTTAATTTTTTTAGAAAGATACCAAGGAGTGGTATAATTGAATTATATGCTGTTTCTATTCCTAGTCTTTTCAGAAACCTCCATACTATTCTCTATATTGGCAGTACTAATTTACAATTCTATCAACAGTATATAATATTTCCTATTTTCATAAATCCTTACCAGCATTTATTGTTTGTATTCTTGATGATTTCTATTCTAACTATAGTTTTGATTTGTATTTCTTGAGTTTCTAATAATATTAGGTGCTTTTTAACATTTTTTATTAATTTATTTTATTTTTATTTGTGCATTATAATCATATATCTCAATGGAGTACAAGATGGTAGAGACATACATACACATATCACTTTAGCCCTTACCCCATTCCCACCCCATTCCCTCTCCCTCCCTTCTTCTCACGGTTGGCTTACTGATTGACATTGATATGTTTGTGAATTTACATCATGTACATTAGGGAGTTTCCCTATTCCCCCCTCCTATAACCCCCAGTAAGGCTTCCTCATTTGCTCATTTATGGTTTTTCCTGCTTTGTCTAGAGTTCCTTCTATCACCCTTTTCCCCCTATCTTCCACATATTATGGATTGTATCTGATTTCTTTTTTTGTGTGTGACAGACTAATCTAACTTCAAATAATGTTCTCCAGTTTTATCCATTACCCTGTAATGATGTAATTTTGTTCTCTCTGGCTGACTAAAATTCCATTGTGTACATATTCCATAGTTTTGTAATCCATTCATCTGTTGATGGATATCTTGGCTGGTTCCATAGTTTGGCAACCATGAATTGTACATTCATTGTGGATTCATTTTCGGCAGAAAAACAGCAACTGATTTCTTTAGATTGATTTTGTATCCTACAACTTTGCTGAATTGGTTAACCAACTCCAGCAGTCTTTTGGTTGAGTTCTTTGAATCTTTTAGGTAAAGGATCATGCCATCTGCAAATAGGAACTGTACTTTTGATTTCCTTCTCTTGTCTTATTGCTGTGGCAAGAGTCTCGAGGACTATATGGAAAAGGAGTGGTGATACTGGGCATCCTTGTCTTGTTCCTTCCTGATTTTAGAGAAAATTCTTGCAGGTTTTCTCCATTCAATATTATGTAGAACTTGGGTTTATTGTATATTACCTTAATGATATTGAAATACATTTCTTTGATTCCAATTTTCTGCAGTGTTTTTAATATAAATAGGTGTTGGATCTTCTCAAATGCTTTTTCAGCATCTATTTATATGATCATGTGGTTTTTGTTCTCAGTTCTATTTATGTGGTATATAACATGTATTGATTTGTGTATATTGGACCAGCTTGGCTTTTCTGGGATAAAACCAACTTGATCGTGGGGTACAGTACACTTGATATGATTTTGAATGTTTATAGCTAATATTTTGTTTAGAATTTTTGCATCTATGTTCATCAAGAATTTTGGTCTGTAATTTTCCTTCCTTGAGGTATCTTTATTTGGTTTGGGGATTAGTGGGATACTGGCCTCATAGAAGGAATTCGAGAGAATTCCATCTCTTTCAATTTTCCGGAACAAGAGGTAAAGTACTGGGATTAGTTCTTCTCTGGAGATTTTGTAGAATTCAAGTGGAAATCCATCAAGGCCTGGGCTTTTCGTTGAGGGTAAAATTTTTATTGCTGTTTCTATTTCTTTCCTTGTTGTTGTTTGGTTTAGGCTTCCTATGTCCTCTTGGTTCAGTTTAGGTAAGTTATATGTGCTTAAAAATGTACCAATTTCTTCAATGTTTTCCAGTCTATTGTAGTATAAATTTTCAAAACAGTTTCTGATAATCATTTGAATTTCCTGACTGTCTGTGGTGATATCTCCTTTTTCATTTCTGATTTTAATAATTTGAGTTGATTCTCTCTTTCTTTTGGTTAGGTTTGCCAGGGGTGTGTTAATCTTATTAATCTTTTCAAAGAAACTGCTTTTTGTTTTGTTGATAATTTTTATTGGTTTTTTTTTTGTTCTCCATTTCATTTATTATTTCTGCTCTGATTTTAATAATTTCCTGCCTTCTGCTGGCTTTTGGATTAGACTGGTGCAGTCTTTTTAGGTCTTTGACATGTGCCATTAGTTTGTTTATTTGGCAACTCTCTATTATTCTTATGTAGGCACTCAATGCTATAAACTTTCCTACTAATGCCACCTTCAGAGTGTCCCATAGATTTTGGTAAGTTATGACACTATTTTCATTTGATTCCAGAAATTTTCTTATTTCTTCTCTTCTTTCTGATCTTACTCACTTGTTGTTCAATAGTGTATCATTCAATCTCCATGCATTTCTTTTGGTCTTCCTGTTGTTGATTTCTACTTTCATTCCATTATGGTCTGAAAAGATGCAGGGAATATATTACATCTTTTTAATTTACTGGTGTTTGCTTTGTGGCCCTGTATATGATCTATTTTGGAGAAGGTTCCATGGGCTGCTGAGAAGAATGTGTATTCTGTTCCTGGTTGAAATATTCTGAATATGTCTATTAGGTCCATTTGATTTATAGTTTTATTTAGTGCTAAAGAGTCTTTACTCATCTTTTGCCTTGAAGATCAATCTATTGGTGTGAGGGTTGTGTTGAAGTATCCCAATATTATTGTATTGGGGCCTATTTTAAATCTGATGTGCAGGAGGGTTTGTTTTACAAATGTGGGTGCACCCACATTTGTGGCATAAATATGTACTATCATTATATCTTCTTGGTGCATTATTCTTTTAATAAAATGATATGCCCTGCTTTGTCTCTTCTAATGTGTTTTAGGTTAAAGTCTGTTTTGTTGGATATCAGCATTGCTACTCCTGTCTGTTTTTTATTTCCATTAGCATGGTATATCTTTTTCTTTCCGTTCACTTTCAGTCTATGAATGTCATTGGCTATAAGGTAAGTTTTGTGCAAACAGCATATATTTGGATTATGTTTTTTAATCCACATTGCCAGTCTGTCTTTTGATTGGCGAGTTAAGTCCTTTGAAATCCAGAATTATTATTGAAATATGATTTTTGTTTCCTGTCATTTTGTGTTCTATCTTGTTTGGTATAATGTTATTTCTTCTTTACTTAGATGCCCCACTGATCAACTTTATCTCTTTTCTGTTTCTAAAATTTGCTTCTATTTTCTTCATTATGACTTAGTTAAGTATTTTCTCTCTAGTGTTGACTTTGAATTTAGGAGTTTTTTGAGGTCTTGCTTATCTTGAAACACTCTTTTTTCCTCCATCAATTTTGAATAATAATTTTGCAGGATATAGCAATTTTGGTTGAAAGTTATTTTCTTCCAGGGTCTGGATCACATCATATCAGTCTCTCCTGGCATTCATGACTTGTGTTGTATAGTCAGGGGTGCTTTTTATTGTTTTTCCCCTATATGCCACCCATTTCTTTGTTCTCAGTGTTTTTTATTTAATTTTTTTTTGTGTGTGTGTGTGTGTGTGTGTGTGTGTGTGGTGGTACTGGAGTTTCTGGAATCCCTTCTACCTCCGGTCTACACTCCCAGACCTATTTTATACTTTTTATTTTTTGGAAACAGGGTCTCTTAAGCCAGTGGGGCTGGCTTCAAACCAGTGTGATCCTCCTGTCTCTGCCTCCCAAGCATGGGGATTACAACCGTGGGCCACCACACCTGGCTGTTCTCAGTGTTTTTAAGATTCTTATCTTGGCTTCTATATGGTCATTTTGATTATTAAATGGTATGGAAAGTTCCTTCTTTGATATTTTCTTAATGGTGTTCTGTTTGTCTCCTGAACGTGTAAATCCAAGTCTCTTTCCATGTTTGGAAAATTCTCTGAAATTATTTTTCTGAAAAGATTACATATGTTCTTGGGCTGTACCTCTATTTCTTCTTCAATGCTTTTTGCCTGTAAGTTAGGACATTTTATATTGTCCCATATTTGTTGGATGTCTAGGTTTTGTTGCTGTAATGACTTCTGTCTGCTGTTGACTGTGCTTTCAGTTTTGAATGAACTGTCTTCTAACAGTGGTATTCTATTTTCCATTTCATTTAATCTTTCAGAATTTATTTCTATTGCTGTCTTCATTTCATTTATTGACTCTTTAATTTCATTCCAGACCCCTTTTCTGATTCTTTCTTCTTGTCTTTATTTCCTCTTTCATTTCCTGTACATTACTTTGAGGCCTTTCATGATATTGTAGATCAGGATTTGGAATTCTTCTTGCAGTTCTAGGTCAGTATTTGTCATTTTTGTTATTTCTTCACTGTTCCTAGGTCTTGTATTTTCAAGATTCTCAGGCTTGTTTTCCTGATATCTTGGCATCTTTTAGGGGTATTATGTCTAACCAATCTTAGTAGTAGGAATTTAGAGGTGTCAGCAAGTAAGCAGTAAGCAGTGGCTTTTCCAATGGTGAGGGTTGATTAGTGGTGGAGGATCTGGGTTAATGGGTACAGGAGTTGGGTAAGGTAGAGGATATGATTAAGTAGAGTAAGAATTTAAGTATAATAAGGTAGTATCTGGTTGAGAATGAGAAAAGGTTAGGTAGTAGGGCTCTTGTATTTAGTAGAGTATTAAAATATGGAGACATGAAATACCTTGAATATTAAACAAGGAGATACAGTAGGGGAAAAGCTTTGAGAGAAGAAACTAGATAGGCTAGAGTGAGCACGTTTATAAAAGGAATGGGGGAAGGAACAAACAAACATGAAGAAAGTAACAAAACAAAATACAAAAGCTAACAATTATACATCAAAGACAAAAAAAGCCAAAAGAAAAAAAAAGGAGTAAGAAAGAGAGAAAAACTAAAGGAAAAAATAAAATAAAATAAAAGAATTACTGACAGTGTGGGACAACAAAGCAAAACAAACAACTCAAATAAAAGAAAAAATATATAATATCTGTATGTCTGATCATTGTTGTAGATTTTGAAGTATATTCCAATGTTTCTTATTTACTCTTTACCCTATTTTCAGCTTTTGAACCCACTTTCACAGTTTTTGCCCTCCTCTCTTGCCTCTGACAGCTTTGTGTTTAGGTGTCAGGGTATCAGGTGTCACTCTTAATGAGTTACATGTAAGTCCAAGGTTCTATGTTTTTCCAGCCTGTGGTTCCTATCCTCAGGCCTCTCCACTCTCTACCCTGGACTCAGGCCTGCACTTCCCTACCCACACTGTGCCTGTGCTTCCCTACTTACAGAAGCGGAGGGCATCTAATGTAGTCTTTGAGTGACCCCTTGTGACCCTGTGCAGGTACCGCTCCTTGAGCACCTTTTCGGTGTCTCTGGAGGGTCTAACTAACTAGCCTGCTGGGTCGCGCAGCTTCTCTGGGTGTTTTTTTGCTGAGCACCAAGTAACACAAGCAGTTACCTTGTCCTGCTGCAGGGTCTCTGGAAGGCTGCCCTTGAGCCTTTGTGCTCTCCGTCCTGGGCTTAGGCATGTAGTGTAGTCTTGGAGCAACCCCCTGTGACCCTGTGCAAATCCTGCACCTTGAGCACCTTTTCTGTGTCTCTGGAGGTTCTAACTGGACTAGCCCACCCAGTCCCATGACTTCTCTGGGCAATCTTCCACCGAGTAACATAACCAGTTACCTGGCTGCCCTGCTCTGGGTCTCTGGAGGGCTTGCTATGCTGCTGTGAGTGCCACTTCTGGGGAGCACATGGGCTTGCTATGCTGCTGTGAGTGCCACTTCTGGGGAGCACATGGGCTTCTGGTTCTTCTTCTGAGTCCCTGAAGCATGATGCCAGGTTCTGATTGCTGCTTAAGATGTTAAGAGATGTGCTGCATCCCGCAGTCACCCTTTTTTCACTCCCATTTCCACTTTTAAAAATTACTTTATAGATGTTGGTTATTGGCTATTCAGAGTATATGGTCATCAATTCTGTTTCTAATATTATAGCTTATTACTTGATTATAGGCAAGGGTTATAGATTACACATGATCTCTAATCTTGTTAAAATAAAAAGTAATAAAATATATCATAAAATATAAAACCATCATAAATATACATTTATAAACACAATGATCAAAAAGCTGTCCTATGAATAAAGGACAGCCTGACATTTTACTTCTAATGGAAAAATGACTGAAATAAAAATAGATTTTTAAGAGAAATGTTCTTTGAATGATGAGAATAAAATCTGAAAATGATAGTTTGGGATGCTGATAAAACTTTTGTTTTATTTATATCTGGAGGCAACCATATTGATTCGTCATGCACTTCTAGCACTTATGAAAAGATCTTTCTCATATTTGATGATTAATGAACTGAATGCATATACACACATAAGCTAGGTTGTTTTATCTAACTCATTGGGGAAAACTAAAAGTTCTAAAGTCTATTCAATAGAGGTTATATTTTAATTTATATATTACATATAAAATGTTATGGTCCAATCTATAGACCTCCACGTCATTTTTATGGCTTAATGAATTAGTGATTTTCTCTACATACTTTTGTTTTATATTACCTTATTGTCTTTTTTTTAATCATACTTCCTATGTTTCCTTTAATAAGTCTTAAAATCTTAACCTCATAGAATTAACATTTTTGTGTGTGTGGGTCTGGGGGTGGAACTCAGGGGCATTCTACCTCCAAACTACACACCCTGCCCTATTTTTATTATTTATTTTGAAACAGGGTCTCACTAAGTTGTGGAGGGCCTCAGTAAATAGCTGAGTCTGTCTGTGAACCCCGATCCTCCGGTCTCAGCCTCCGAATGTTTCCATTAGAGGGCTTATGCCACCACGCCCAGCTAGAACTAACATTTTAGAGATGAATTTTTAGGGAGAAAAAGCTTAAGGAGGAGACTTAAATGCATTACATTTATTTTGTGGTACATAATGGACTTAGTATTGTATCTATGCCAAATTTTTAAAAAAAGACAATACTTAATGTAAATTTGACTCATGAAGGAGGAATTTTGATCTGCATTTCTCAAGTAGTAAAACAGGCTTAGAGAGATTATATTCCCCGATCATATTGCTTTCACTTCTGTTATAAGCAGGATTCATATATAACAAAATTATAAATTTGAGTTGATTTATAAGTTTAAATGAAAGTGTGTGTGTGTGTGTGTGTATGTGTGTGTGTGTGTGTGTGTGTGTGTGTGTGTGTGTGTTAAATGTGCATGTATTTGTTTTTCAGTTTAACATCTCAGGACCAGAAAAATTTATTTTCTATCAGAATGACATTAGTTTCTTTGCACATTTAGGTTTACATGATGGTAGTTAAAATAAATTCATAATTATGAAAATCTAAATTTGGTATATATTTTATCAAAATAATTTTTTTCATATTAACTAGTCAAACTTATTCTTCTGCCCCAATTTGTTCCTATAAGAATGTGAGCATGATGAGAGCAGGGATTTTTATGTGCTCTTTCCAGAGTATATTATATCTCCTTTGGCAAATATCTGAAGACCCACATGTTGTGTACTGAGGATGGTCACAGCTGGACAAAAAGAGTCATCCTTGTGCTTCTATTTTTTGACTGTGCTCCTAAAGGCATTTTATGTTCAATTAATGTACACCAGTGCATCCACCATTAGATAGCTCAAGCCAGAAATAAAAGGAATGTTAATTCGTCCTTCTTACACATTCAAACTTGGTGAAGTTTAGCCCAAGTAATTTTTAAAAGCAACAGATTGGAGTTTATCTTGGAATGATTCTTCCATCTGTGAAAACTGTCCCTGGAAGAAGGAAGAACACTTTAAAATAAATCCACCAGCTGTATTGATAATCTTGTAGTGATATGAAGGCCTGAATATGATAGGACTATTTGTTAAATTGGTTATACCATATGACAAGAGAGCTGGCTTGCAAATTTTTCTGATCCTGATAATGACTTTTTAAAAAATCATTAAATTTTAGAGAAATGATACTACTATAGTTTCTAGTTATAATTTTAAAAATAAAAAGAATAAAAGTTAAAGTTGTTTTTAAATTAACTCACCTAAATGGCATATGTTGTGCTGAAGAATGTGCTTTAGAAATCCAAGGACAAATAGGAAGTTCAATACCTGTAAAATATGGCTAAATTAGTGTCCTGGTAAATATTCCTTTCCTATAATTTTGCCTCAGTTTGAAAGCCACAGACAATTCAAAAACCACTTCTCTCTTTTAGAATTATGTTAAAAGAAGCAATAAAAGTTCTTACTCTTTATACATAAAATGGCTCTGTGCCCCAAATTCAGATTAAATATATCTTATATTTCTCCTATCCTAGCCCTGTCCATTTTTCTTCACACAATTGAGCACTAAAATGCTTGGAACTGATCGAATATCATGAAGATACCAGTTGAAGTGGTGTGTATTTTCTAGAAGACTATTGGGGTGTCCATAAAGGGCCCTTCTCAATTTAAATTTCCTAGCCCTTAGTTTTAAAAAAGTTGAAGAGCCCACTGAATGGAAGTAAGCCTCTCATATAGAAGGAGGACTCAAGAATAGAACCACTTGCTATGAGAGACAGAATTGATATTGATCTTGTGGTTCTCCTTGGGGAGAGTTGAGGAGGCGTTCCTCTTCTGAAAGGTTTGTGAATGTCATCAAAGTTGAGTGCCCTGATCCCTAAACAGTATAGTTATGTACCACATCTTCAAATTTATCAGAGAGAGGGGCTTGCAAAGGTGATGTCTGGATCCATCATCGCTTTGTGTTGGCTTGCATTTTCTGTGACAAGCTGATGCTTCCCTTCTTCTAGACATCACAGTGAAATTTTTTATAGGCCCTCTTTTCCAACTCCCTTTCTGAGAAGACATCAACTATTCAATAATCTTCCTCTGCTTAATCCTTGGACATGGGATCCTTTATAAAAAGCCTCCTTTATATATTAATTTCTTATATATTTTCTAATCAAATTTTTCTTAGAAAATGAACTAGTCTAACCAAATTTTCAGGTCATCACACCAATAGCTACTCAGTATTTCTTGGATATTTACGCATATCAATTTTGACGTCATTATCTTTCTTCTTTTAGCCTGCAAAGCCCAGAATTGGTGGTTCATTTTTTGTTGTTGTTGTTTTGTTTTTTGGTGGTACTGGAGATGGAATCCAGGGTCCTTCTACCTCCGGGCTACACTCTCAGACCTATTTTTTATATTTTATTTGGAAACAGGATCTCTTAAGCCAGCTGATGCTGGCTTCGAACCTGCGTAATCCTCCTGTCTCAGCCTCCCAAGCACGGGAATTACAAGCATGTGCCACTACGCCTGGCCCAGAATTGTTTTGACTGATATTCATTTAAAGTGGATCCTGGACATCTTAACCTGAAGGAATTCTCACTGTGATGCTAAGCCAGCTTGAGATCAGGGAGCATGTGCTTGCTTTGTGTTTTATTTTTTATTTTAAATGCTCATTAATTTTACTTAAATGCACTTAATAAATCATTACTAACTTTAAAATAGAAAATATTCCTACAAATTGATTTTGGTAAAAAAGTTACACTTGAACATATGAGAATATTTAAAAATTAGTAGACAATTTCATGGCCTATAATGTGCCATAGGAGAATAAGGCATAGTAGTTTGACAGTTATAGCAAGTTATGAGGCAAAAATAGAATCTTAAATATTTTATTTGTTGAATTTATTTGAACATGCACCTCTTTGTCTTTTTGTATTTTCATCTTACGTTTTATCTTGAAACTTAAATTGGGGTTAATAAAACAACCAGCATTGTTATAAAAAAAAAACCTTTAAGTGTTTGAATGATATTTTTTGCACATTTTTGTTCTTATTTTATTGCAAGGACACCTCTGATTATGCAATAGAATATTTAGCCAGTGAGTCAGCCATTTGTTAATCAATTGTCAGATGTTCCTAAGATGTCAAGTAAGAGAAGGAAAGAACACTGACTGATTGACTTTGAGATGATCCCTAGCAGGGATTCACCGCTCAATTGCAGGTACTGAGGGGATCAGTGGGCTTAAACAAGAAGTAAGGATGTTTGCTTAAGAATAGACTGATTGGCTTTAAGTTAGTAATCATTCATCTTGGACATTATTAAGTACAGTTCTCTAAAATCATAAAATAAAACCAAGGAGATGACTCTGTATCCTTTCATTATCCAACTAGAACATTGCCTGAATTTAAGGGACACCCATGTATTATTTAATTTTATAGGAAAAAGAATAATTGGCTGACACTGCTATTTAACATTAACTCAAAGATCAGACAGGGAAATTTACATGTTAATTTGTATATTTGTGGGCAGTAGAGATGCAAGTTTTTTTTTTCCTCTTCAGAAATAAAATGAGTCAAATTGTTTTATTATCCACTTTTTTATCTATTGTACCAACCTTAATCAAGTATGCTTTACTAAAGCTAATTATTGCCTAAATAATTTAAACACCTCAAATTAATGCTATAAAAGAGAAGTTTTATTGAGATATAATTCATATCTCCTATATTTGCTTATGTGAATGAGTTTGAAAATTCAGTGATGTTGAATCTGTTTGCCTAGTTGCAAACAACATTAGTCAATCAGAAAAAAATATTTTTATCCCTCCAAAAAGAGACCCTCTACTTTTGTCATTCACTCTCCCTTTTTATTTGCCAGACTACCCCAGACCTAGGAAACCACAAATACACAGTTTATTATGAGCAGTATATAAACTTGAAATCATATAACCATGTTCTGTCATGAATAGCATATTTTACTTAACAGAGCATTTTTAAGGCCCATTCATCTTACAGCATCTAATATTACTTCTTTTCTTTTGATTTCCCAAAATATTTTATTGTCTGGGCATGCCATATTTTATTTTAGTCACTTATCAATTAGTAGGCTGTTGGGTTATTACCACATTTTAGTAGCCATGAATTATGTTGCTAAGAATATTAGAGTATAAGGTTTTATGTGAACATATGTTGTCAGTTCTTTTGAGTATACCTTGATGAATGGAATGGCTGAGTCATAAGGTAACTCTGTTTTTAACTTTATGAGACACTGTAAAGCTGTTTTCAAACACTACACTCTTTTCCCTTTTTATGAACAATGTACAAGTGTTTCAATTTTCTTGAATATTTGACAAAATTTTTCATTTCTTTTTAACTATAGCCATCTAAATCAATAAGAATTAGTATCTCTTTGTGATTTTAAGTTGCATTTATTTGGTTTATAATGACAACAAGTATCTTTTTCCATGGTTACTGGACATTTGAATAGCTTCTTTAAAAGGTGACAGTCAATAGATCAATGAATAAAGAAAATGTGGTGTAAACACGCAATGGAGTTTCACTTAGCCATAAAGAAGAGCAAAATTACGTTGTTTGTAAGAAAATGGATTAAAGTAGAGAATAACAGGCTAAGTAAGATCAGCCAGTCTCAGAAAATCAAGGATCAGATGTTTTTTCTTATATGTGAAAGCTAAAGAAAAAAATAGGAAAAAAAAAAGGGCCTTCAGAAAAATGAGGAAAGAAACAAATAAAATAGTGGGTAGGTATTGGGGAGAAAACGAAGGCTAGACGAATAAAAAATATTAATTAATATTATGTCCGTATATGAAAGTATCACTATTAAAATCACCAAATATGGCCGGACGTGGTGGTGCACGCTTGTAATCCCCGCGCTTGGGAGGCGGAGACAGGAGGATCACGCAGGTTCGAAGCCAGCCTTGCTGGCTTAAGAGACCCTGTTTCCAAAACTACAAAAAATAGGTCTGGGAGTGTAGCCCGGATATAGCAGGGCTTCCAGGAACCCCAGTACCACCAAAAAAAAAAAAAAAAAAAATCACCAAATATGTATGGGAATGATGTTGGAGCAGGATCCAGAGATAATCACACCAAGTACTGTGTGTAATTATGTTTGTATAACTTTGATCCTCACTATGATATATAATTACAATATACCAATAGAAGTATACTCTAAAAATGAAAAATATATTTTGTTAATTTTAAACTGTATTGTCTTTATACACACACACACACATATATATATATATATATATATATATATATATATATATATATATCTCACTTATATATTTGTGTTACTAAAGATCAAATTCACTGGCATTCTAACTCTGAAATACATCCCTATCTCTAATTTTATATTTTATTTTTTATTTTGAAACAATGTCTCACTAAGTTGCTAAAACTTAGACCTCTAATCCTCCGATTTTAGCCTTCCAAATACTGAGATTGTACGTGTACACCACAATGCCCTTATCCACATCATATATTTGATTTGTAAATATTATATACTGTTCTGTAAGTTATCTATTCACTTTTTTATAGTGTTCTTTGACACATAAACATCTTTAACTTTGAAAAATTTCAATTTATTGCTCTGTTTCAGGTATCATATCATATATAAGGACCATTGCCTAACCCAGTGTCAATAAAATTTACTGACAGAAAGGCTAAGAACTAAAGAAACTGCAATAAAAAATTATCTAATGAAGTATAAAACAGTGAATCTAATTAACTATGTGCCTGCCAGTTCATATCGAGAGGAACATGTGTGTGGCTGTGTGTATATGTGTACAAATCAAGATATACTTACATAAGAGCACTGGAGAAAAAAAGAGCATATAAGCTAGATTTTATAGTGTACTTTTACAGACAGTATATTTAGTATGAATTCTTCCTGAACCACTTGCCTTTTTGTTTGGTCACTGCCCAATTACTTTTTCTATCTTAGTTTCATTAGTTATGAACTGAATTCCATACCATATTCCTAGTATGTATTTAGAAATAAAAGGTTGTTCATATGCATTAGAAACAACTGTTGGCTGTTGAGGAAATATACTAAACAAGAACTAATATAATTAAACCATCATGAATATTGTTGAAACTATGTATTGAGTTCTATTTTTAAATACTTTATTTAGTTCTGGAATTATAGTTCTATTATTTTTAAATGGAATCCAGTATTCTGATACGTTCATTGTTTCATCTATTTTACTTGTCTTTTATTTTTCTGAATTTCTATCAATGTTAATTTAAAGTTTCTTCATTTTAAATTCAATGTATGGGTAACCTTCTTATTCATTGTTTCCTTTGGATTATCATACATTTATATTTATTTGATTTTGTGTCTGAATTTTTGAGTGCTAGATATTTTAAACAATAAGAGATAATTGATAAAATAAAGGTCTTTCAAAGTTCTTGGGATGTACTGAAAGTAAACAAATAGAAAATCCAATTGTTAATTATTATGATCACCAGTATAATAATAACTGCCAGAGTTATATAACATGTATATTTTCTAAGATCATCAAATTATGAGTGACCATAGAAAAGTAATTGCATTGATATTATTGGTTGCATATATTCTACCCACTTAATATTAAAATTTATTTTAGAGCAGTTTTAGACTCACAAATTTACATTCATAATTTCCCCTACATGCCTGCACATAAGATATCCTATGAATGACTTTCATTATCCTGGCAAATTTATTACAATTAATGAAACAATATTGATATATCATTATTATTACCTAAAACCTGTAGTTTTTTTCTGATTTCCTGAGTTTTTGTATATTGTTTTTTTAATCTGTTCTGGAATTTCTTCTAAAATACTATATTCTATTTATTTATTATGTCTTCTAGGCTTCTTTTGACTTATTGCTCCACGATTTTTATATATATTTGATAGTTTTAGTAGTATTGTTCAGGACCAAGCCTAGCTTATGATAAAAGCAAAAATAACTAAGATATTCAGCTTATTGTTCATTTTTTATTTAGTTAGTAATGATATAGCTGCCCAGTTTATGAACAAATTATGTTCCAAAAATTACATTGAAAAGCAAAGATATTCTAAGGTAACTTGGAATAGTCAAACAAAGGAGTTGGTGATGAACTTGTTTATGCCTGGTCTAGACAGTACTGAAAATTTGCCTCATCTGCATCTTTGTTAATGGGATGCTATTGAAGGATGTTAATCAATACAGGGAATCATTAAACACAGTATTCCTAATGAAGGCAGTTGATAAGAAACTAGGTAAGGCTCTCGCAGCTTTTATATGGATGAAGAATTGAGTATAAGCTGTTTTTGTTGTTTTACATTTGTTGCTGGGATTGTAAATTAGTGCAATTTGGAAAATAGTATGCAAGATTCTCAGAAAAATGAGAACAAGCCTACCATATGATCCAGCAATACTACTTCTGGGTATCTACCCCAAAGAATAGAAACCAAATTACCAAATTACCAAACTAATGCATGCATGTGTATCTATATTCATAGCTTCTCGATTTACAATTGCCAAACTACAGAACCAGATAAGATGTCCCTCAATGGAAGATGGATTACTAAACTATGGGATATGTACACAATGCAATTTTTCTCAGCCATAAAAAGAACAGAATTGCATTATTTGAGGGGAAATCGATGGAATTGGAGAACACTATGCTAAGTGAGATTAGTTGGTCACAAAAAGTAAAAAATCAGATGCTCTCCCAAATACGCAGAAGGTAGGGAGAAAAGCAGTCATAGGAGAAACTCTAGATGAAGGAGAAAACAAGGATGAATAAATAAGGTGATCTAACTGAGAGGGATGGGTGGGGGAAGAGAGAAAATTCTCAATGTACATGATGCACATTAACAAACATATAAAAGTCAGTCACTAAGCCAAACATGAGAAAGAGAGAGGGGGAAGGGAATGGGGCAGGACTAAATGAGTGATATGTGCACGTATGCCTCTTCCATTTGTATACCATTAAGATCTATAACTATGATGCATGAATTAAAAAAAGAAACCTCTAAGAATAATAAAATGTTAGGTTTTAGGTTTGTTCAAGCAATGCTACTTAATTTAATTTGCTGAAATGAAAATTATGTAGGGCAAAATATAGTTAGATGCCTTATGAATGAAAATGATTGATAGAATATTTATTTTTAAAATTTTAGTTTAAAAAGTGATTTTTATCAATGCATCATGAATTAAATATTTAATGTATCAGGTACTCTGCTGGTTGTTAGTTTATAGTTCCAGTTATAAAATATTATATATAATTTATACACATATATGTTTATATATATATATATATCATATATGCACATGCACATATATTTTATATGCAACTTTAGATATTTATCTAGATTCCAATTACTTAATAGAAAAAATAATGCTTGTCACTATTTGACATTTAAGGTACATTGTTACATAATAATTTTTTATTTTATTTTACAGAACTATTATGGAGCAGCTAAAATGATTTTTTCTGACAACCCACTTGGTCTTACTTGTGGGATGGTTTGTCCAACTTCTGATCTTTGTGTTGGAGGATGTAATTTATATGCCACTGAAGAGGGACCGATTAATATTGGTGGATTACAGCAGTTTGCTACTGAGGTATGTAAGAGTTACACATGGTTCTCCATTTCTTACCACCAAACACAAAAATCTTAAATTACCCTTAATCCTTGGTGCTTTCTTAAAACTCAGCATTTTTTAGTCTGATGCACAGGTAAAATAGAAGTGTTTTTGCAACAAGAAATGTTTTTATTCAACAACTTGGCTATAAAAATGAAAGTATAAAACTATATGTCAAATTACTTGAATCCTAACAGACTATTAAAATACTATGACTGAAAGTATATAAAGTAGATGATCTGAAAATAGAATTTATTCATTAGCTGTGTATTAATATGTAGCAAGTAGACCCTGTTATGAAAAGGCTGTCTTCTTTAACTGATTCTTTTCACAGAAACTCTCTTTGATCTTTCTTGCTTAAATTTTTTTATACAGCAGCAGTATTTTGTAATATCATTTGAGTAATAAAGATTAGGAAAAATTTAAAAACTTTGGAACCAAATGATACTCTTTAACATTGAGAAGAGAATTGAATTTTATAAATTTATACATTAGAAGCAAATCTGTTTGGAAAAAAACCTTCATAAGAAAATGAAATAAATGTTTTTTCCTAGTGTTTATGCCATAAACTTTGGTTCTGGACTTCCTTTTTAATGACTCCTTTGTAAATTACTTTGCCTCTCTGGATCATCATTCTGCTCTCTGGGTTCTCCTATTTGAAGTCAACTAGAAAGTCTATTCTCATGTACCATTTAAGTGATTAGCGTATATGGAGTTTACAGTAAGCTTTCATATTCTTTAGGGACTAGTTGGCTAGAAGACGGAATTAAATGTTTGTCTACACTAGAATTTTAGTAAATGACTTGCCTATCTGTTCTGGTCAACTTAAATACGATGTTTTCTTTCCCGTTAGGACCCTTCCCAGAATATCCCTCAAGCTTATGTCTCACTTTGCTTTAGTAATAAATCAGGGTTATTCTCTTCCTGCTTTCTGACAGGTTAATTCTAGGAAAAGGCTACTGGGGATAAGAAAATAAAAAAACAATTTGAGGTTGTGAGTTGCTGCAGTAAATTTCTTGAGATTAAATTTATTTATTTATTTTTACCAAATTCAAAACTGCATTTGGATTACTTGAGCAGTGCAAGATATAATCTTTACAACCCAAGGAAGTCCATAGTTGATGGAGAAGGTTAACTTGAATGTCTCCCCAGGTTCTTTTGCAGACCCATTGCTCTTCACTGAACCAGAGCAAGATTTTATGGGATGCAGTAAATGGATGCAGTAAATGCATAGCCATACAGTGTGCATATGAACTAACACTATACTTCACTGAAGAGAGAGAGAGAGAGAGAGAGAGAGAGAGAGAGAGAGAGAGAGAGAGAGAGAGAATGAAATAAATAAATAAATAAACAAATAAATAAATAAATTCACTAGAAACTGAGAAAATTAGAGTGTGACCACAATTATGACTCTTTATTATTATTACCTAATGAAGAGTTAGTTAATCATAGATTAAGGCTGTAATAAATTCATTTTTTATTTGTACACTATAGTTTCATGCCATAATGTGGATCATATTGACAATGGCATACCACTTCCCACAATGAATGACCAGGTTGACCATGCTATATTCACACTTATACACATATTCAAATGTAGCTCCTCCATTAATCAACCGCAGCCTTCTTCCTTCTCTACCCTTTCTTTCTAGTTTTACTGAGGTTTCCCCTTCATCATCTGGAATCCCTCTGTTATCCCTTAATGCTCCCTATTTTGGGCATAATAGAGAAAACATATGTTCCTCTCTTTCTGTGCCTGGCTGATCTCAGTTAACATAAATGTTCTCCAGGTCTTTCCATCTTCTTGTGAATGACATGATTTTGTTCTTCTTTATAGCTCAGTAGAATTCCATTGTGTGTATTTCCCATAATTTCACAATCCATTCATCTGTTGATGGAGACCTAGGTTAGTTCTATATTTGGGCTATTATGAATCGTGTTGCTATGAACATGGGTATGCATATGTTACTCTAGTTCTCTGATTTCATTCGCTTTGAAAATATACTCAGGAGTGGTGTAGTTGGATCATATGGTGGACCTAGTCCCAGTTTTTTTTTTTTATGGTACTGGGGTTTCTGGAAACCCTTCTACCTCTGGGTTACACTCCCAGACCTATTTTTTATATTTTTATTTGGAAACAGGGTCTCTTAAACCAGCGCGTCTGGCTTCGAACCTGCGCAATCCTCCTGTCTCTGCCTCCCAAGCACGGGGATTATAAGCGTGTGCTACCACGGCCGGCTGTTCCCAGTTTTCTAAGGAATCTCCACACTGATCTCCATAGAAGCTGGACTAGTTTGCACTCCCACCAACAGTGTAAGAGTTCTTCTTTCCCCACATCCTCACCAGCATTTTTGTTAATTGATTTCTTTATGCTTGCCACTCTGATTGGAGTTAGATGGAATCTCATTCTAGTTTTGATTTGCTTCTCCCTGATGGCTAATGATTTTGAACATTTTTTCCATGTATTTATTTGAAATTTTTATCTTTTCTTTTGTGAAGTGTCTATTCAATTCAGTTGCCCATTTCTTGGTTGGGTAATTTGTTTTGCTAGTGTAGAGACTTTTGAGCTCTTTGTATATTCTGGGTATTATCCCTTTATCAGAGTAGTGGTTGGTAAAGATGTTTTCCCATTTGGTAGGCTTTCTCTTTAGGTTCTTGATGGCTTCCTTTGATGAGCAGAAACTTTTTAGTTTGATGCCATCCCGCTTGTTAATTCTTGTTTTAATACTCTGCGCTTTGGAAATCTTGTTTAGAAAGTTACTGCCTGTGTCTGTATGTTGGAGTGTTGAGCCTATTCTCTCCTCTATTAACTTCACAGTCTCTGGTCTAATTTATAAGTTTTTGATTCATCTCTAGTTGATTCCTATGCCTGGTGAGAGGTAAGGATTTAGTTTTATCTTTCTACAAATAGATAGCCAGTTTTCCCAGCACCATTTGTTAATAAGACTGTCTTTTCTCCAGCATATGTGTTTGGCCCCTTTGTCAAAGATCAACTGACTATAAGAGTGTGGATTTGTTTCTGTATCTTCTGTTCTTTTCCATTAGTCTGTATGCCTGTTGCTGTGCCAATACCATGCTGTGTTAACTACCATTGCTCTGCAGTATAATTTGAAGTTAAGGATTGCTATGCTTTCTACATGGTTCTCATTGCTGAGAATTGCTTTGGCTATTTTGGGTCTTTTCTTACTCCATATAATATTCATGACTGATTTTTCTAGGTTTATGAAGAATGTTACTGGTATTTTGATAGAAATTGCATTGAATCTATAGATCACCTTTGGCATTATGGCCATTTTGATGATATTTATTTTGCCTATATTCATGAGCAAGGGAGATCTTTCCATCTTCCAAGGTCTTCTTCAGTTTCTTTCTTTAATGTTTTATCTTTTTTATATGTGGTAATGGGGATGCTGAAGAGTCTTTACTCATCTTTTGCCTTGAAGATTGATCTAGTGGTGTAAGTGGTGTGTTGAAGTCTCCCAATAGTATTGTATTTGGGCCTATTTGAGATCTGATGTCCAGGAGGGTTTGTTTTACAAATGTGGGTGCACATTTGTAAATAAAAGGAAGTGCCCTGCTTTGTCTCTTCTGATGTATTTTAGCTTAAAATCTGTTTTGTTGGATATAAGTGTTGCTACCCCTGCTTAATTTTGGTCTCCATTAGCATGATATATCTTTTTCCATTTTTCACTTTCAGCCTATGAATATATTTGGCTGTAAGGTGAGTTTCTTGCAAGCAGCATATATTTATTTATTTATTTATTTATTTATTTATTTAATATACTTTTATTAGTGCATTATAGTCAAACATCTCAATGGAATACAAGACTTGTGAGGGTATACAAGCACACATCATCCAATTAGCCTTTATCCAATTCCCATCCCATTCCCTCCCCCTCCCTCGATCCCATGCTTGATTTAGTGATTGATTTTGATATATTTGTTTATGTACATCATGTGCTTTAAAGAGATTCCATCTTTCCCCATCACATCCCCTCTGATTGGTCACCTTAATTGCTCCTCCATAGGGTCCTTTCTTCAACTGGATTTCCTCCTATTACCCATTTCTTCCTAGTTTATGCATATTAGGGAAAGCATCTGATTTTTTATTTTCTGTGATATTTCTCTGTGTATGCCACATTGTAAGTTCTGATCCCACTCTTGAAGGCCCCGGCACCAGCCTGGCCACCTGGCAGGCTCTGATCCCTGCCTCACTGGCTCCAGCACCATCCTTGCCTCATGGCAGGCTCCGATCCTAGCCTCGCTGGCCCTGGCACCAGCCTCATCCCTCAGCAGGCTCTGATCCTGGCCTCGGAGGCCCCAGCTCTGACCTAGCCTCATGGCAGGCTCCAATCCCGGCCTTGCTGGCCCTGGCCCCGGCCTTACCCCTCATCAGGCTCTGATCCCGGCCTAGCTGGGATTTTGATTTTCAATCCACATTGCCAGTCTGTGTCTTTTAATTGGTAAGTTAAGTCCTTTGACTTTTAGAGTTATTATTGAAATATGATTTGTTTCCTGTCATTTTGTGTTATATCTTCTGTTTGATATAATGTTATTTCCTCTATGCTTAGTTCTCCCACTAATCAAATTAATCTCTTCTCTGGTTAAAAAATTGCTTCTATTTTCTTCTCTATGGTTTAATTTTTAAGTAGTTTCTCTAATGTTTGCTTTGTTTTCATGAATACTTGAAATTCTGCTTATCTTTAAAAACTTTTGTTTCTCCATCAATTTTGAATAATAATCTTGCTGGATATAGCAGTTTTGATTGGAAGTTGTTTTTTGCAGGGTCTGGATTACATCATACTATTCTCTCCTGGCATTCATGACTTAGCTTGTAAAGTCTAGGGTGATTTTTACTGTTTTTCCCCTCTATGTCACCTGTTCTTTTGTTCTCACTACTTTTAAGATTCTCTCCTTAGTCTCTCTGTTGGTCATATTATTATTATTACATGGTGTGGGGAGGCCCTTCTTTGATTTTATCTTACAGTGTTTTGTATGTCTCCTATATATGGGTTTCCAAGTCTCTTTCTATGTTTGGAAAATTCTTTTTTATTTTTATTTTTTTGGTGATACTGGGGTTCGTGGAAGCCCTTCCACCTCCGGGCTACACTCCCAGATTTTTTTATATTTTTGAAACAGGGTTTCTTACGCCAGCGCGGCTGTCTTCGAACCTGCGCGATCCTCCTGTCTCCAACTCCCGAGCGCGGGGATTACAAGTGTGCACCACCACACCCGACTATATTTGGAAAATTCTATGAAATTATTTCTCTGAAGAGATTACAAATACCCTTGGTGTATACTTTTATCCCTTTTTTAATGCCTTTTATCTGTAAGGTAGGATGCTTCATGTTGTTCCATAGTTGTTGGATGTTTAGGTTTTGTTTTGTAATATCTTTTTTATGCTGATGACTGTGCTTTTGGTTTTGAATGAACTCTCTTCTAACAGTAATATTCTGTTTTCCATTTGTTTCCATTGCTGTCTTTATTTCATTTATTGGCTCTTTCATTCCAGGCTTCTTTCAGATTATTTATTAATGTCTCTATTTCTTCTTTAATATTCTGTACACTTACTGTAAGGTCTTTCATTATATTGAAGATCAGGATTCAGAATTCAGAATTCTCCTTCTTGCATTTCTTGTAGGTCAGTATTTGTGATTTCCTATATTTCCTCACTGTTCTTAGTTCTAATATTTTCAGGGTTCTTGGGTTTGTTTTTCTGATATCTTGGCATCTTCCTACTTTTTGCATGACTCTGGATAATCTGTATGATCCAATCTTAGTAGTAGGAAATTAGAAGTGTAAGCAGGTTGTTCATGGCTAAATAGTGCTTTTATAATAGTGAAGGTTGGGTAAGGAGGGAGGAGCTGCGGTGATGTGTAATGGATTTGTGTAGAGTAGTATATAATTAACTTGAGTAAGAATTTAAGTATAATAAGGTAGTATCTGAGAATGAGAGAAGATTAGGTAGTAGGATTCTTGTAGTTAGTATAGAATATTTAGGTATGGAGATATGAAAGATCTTGAATATAAAACAGAGAGATACAGTAAGAGAAAAATGTTTTGAGAGAGGAGAGTAGATAGGTTAGAAGGAGGAAGCTTATTAAAGGAATGAGGAAGGGATCAAACAAACATGCATAAAGTAACAAAACAGGTTACAAAGCTGACAATTGTAAATCAAAGAAAAGAAAAAAAAACAGCCAAAAGAAAAAAATTTTTAAAAAGAAAAAAAAAAAGAAATAGCAACAGTATGAAAAACAAAACAAAACAAAACAAAGCAGTCCATATAATTTACATATGTAGGGTCCTGGCTCATATATCTTTATGTTTCTTCCCTGTGTTTGATTTCAATGTCTCTCATCTGTTCTATAACCTATTGTCAGCTTTTGTGCCCACTTTATTAGTATTTATGCCCCTTTCTTTTTTCTTTTCTTCTTTCTTTCTTTCTTTCTTTTTTTTTTTTTTTGGTGGTACTGGGGTTCCTGGAAACCATTCTACCTCTGGGCTACACTCCCAGACCTTTTATTTTTTAATTTTTTTAATTTGGAAACAGGGTCTCTTACACCAGGGAGGCTGGCTTTGAACCTGTACGATCCTCCTGTCTCCGCCTCCCAAGCACAGAGATTACAAGTGTGTGCCACCATACCCACTGTGCCCCTTCCTTAGCTCTGACAGCTTTGTGCTCAGGTATCAGGGTGTTGATGTCACTGTAAATGAATTCCGTGTAAGCTCATGGTTTTTCATTTTTCCACTCGGGGCTCTGTACTCTCTGGCCGTAGGCTCTGTTCTCTCTGCTTCTGTTCTCCACACCCTCTGGCCCTGGGCTCTGCATCTTCCATCTCTGGCTCTGTGCTCTGCGCTCTCTAGGCTTTGTGATCTCAGGCCCTGTGCTTTGAGCTTTCAGGCCTTCAGCTCTGCGCTTTCTGGGTGTGGGCTGTGAGCTTTCTGTACCTGTGTTCTGCATCTTATGATACTGGGACTGCCCCTCCTTACCCACACCAATGGAGGGTGTGCAAGGGTAGTCTCTGAGTGACCCCCATGACCCTGTGCAGGTACCACACCTTGAACACTATGGGCCTTTCCTGTGTCTCTGGAAGTTCTAACTAGACCATGTCAGGGATGGGCTACCATATTTTAGCCTTCCGGGGTCCCCGTGGCTGTTCTGTGCGGGTTGTCCACTGAAGAGTGCAACATGGTTATCTTGTTGTCCTGTGGGCCAGGTCTCTGCAGCGCACAGTGTGCCCCTGCTGGTGAGTGTTTGGGCTTTTGGGTCTTTATCTGCATTCCTGAAGTGTGGTGCTCTTTGCATAGACGTTGGAGCTCTGCTGCCACTTTCTGCATTTCAAGTTATTGGATTACTTGTTGGAATTTCTTGGGGCTTGGAGAGCTGGAGTTGGCAATTGCAGTTTGGGCTGGTGGCCTGAGGTGGCACCAGCCACCACACCAGGTCAGTTGTGCTTTTTGCAGTAGATCTCGCATTTAAAGTATTGGATTTTCTTCTGCTGTAGTTACTTTTTTTTGTGTTTTTGTTTGTAAATATCTTACGCTCCTTTTTTTTTGTCTAGTTACTGCCTTCTCCGTAGTTGAATTTTATTTGTTACAGCTACTGAGATGTACTGCATCCCAGAGCTGCCACTTTTTCTCATTCCCCCTAAATTCATCTTGAGTGAAGGAAGAAATTTTAAAAGAACACGTTTTCAATTTTATCACAATTATCCTTTTATTACTTTGAATCCAATATCAAATAGTAAATAAAAATATCCCTGTGGGACCCTGTTTAAGAGCTTTCCATTATTATATATTTTATGTTAAATAGTTAGAATAAGTTGTTTTAAAAACATTTATGAACATTATTAATATTAATATTAAGAGTTTTATGAACATTATTAATATACCTTTCAAAGCTGTTAATATAAGAAAAGCATGAGCAGCATGAAAATCCAGGAAAAATATAAAATATAAGGTATAAGTTGAAATGTGACATGATACAAATAATTTTATGTCTGATAATACAATGATTGATTTCTGACCTTTAAAAAATACAAATCTTGGCCACATGTGGTAGCACACACCTTTAATCCCCATGCTTGGGAGGCAGAGATAGTAGGATCGTGCAGGTTTGAAGCCAGCTGCGCTGGCTTAAGAGACCCTGTTTCCAAATTAAAAAAAAATATATATATATAATAGGTCTGGGAGTGTAGCCTGGAGGTAGAAGGGTTTCCAGGAACCCCAGTACCACCAAAAAAAAAAAAAAAATACAAATCTTAATTTTGACCAAATTAAGAAAAGTTTAAGAAAACAGACTAATGCTGAAACACATATTTTAATTTTAATTTTTTTATAACTTATAACTACTCTTTTTAAAATACTGGCTCTGTATGTACCAACTCTGATAGCAGCTCTGTAGTCTGCCCACATTGGTGACATCCACACCTTATACTTCTTCATTTGAACATTAAGGTGCGGTTTTGAAGGAATATGATGGAAAAGGACCAAATCCCAAAAAGGAACACGTGCAGGAGAAGCAGGAGCCAGCTGCTTTCTCTCATTTCTGTCCTGTGTTGTCATCATTCTTCATCCCGTTGCTGTTCCCACATCTGCAGTGTGATGACTGTGACCTTGTTTCTGACACTTTTGTATATCTTTGCAATGAACAGGCTCCTGGCTGATTCCAACTGTGGTCGGCAGTTATCTTGTACTAATAGAGCTTCAAAAAAAAAAAAAAAAACACCTTGGGATAATACTTTGGTGTGCATCTTATAAACCTCATGTTAGCTTTTGAATTTCTTTGTACAAATATAACCATTGCAAGTTTTATTTTGAAGAATTTGAGTATGTAACTGATTTGTTAAGAAATTATATCTTCATTCTATTTAATATACCAACTAGATTTTCATTGCCTCTCAAATTTAATTAATGAATTGTAGAAAAAGAAGAAGACAATGAAAGTGGACTTTCTACTCATTTCCTGGAGTTTGAAAAATGATTTAAAATAAAAAATTAGTTCTATGTCAAATCAGTTCTCTTCTACAAATATTATAGGATTATAGCTAAATTTAGAAAAATTAAAATTAAAAGTGAAATTGTCTTCATAGAGACTGCAGCACATACCTGTAATTTCAGCTACTTTGGAGGCTGAGGCAGGAGAATCCCACATTCTAGGACAGCCTGGACAATTTAGTGAGAATCTGTCTCAAAATAAAAATGAAATTAAAGAGGCTAGCTGACAGTGTAGTACAGTGCCAGAGTGTTCCTCTGTTCAATGCCTAGTACCACAATAAAGAAAAAAATAGATAAATAAAAAAAGGAAGGAAGAAAGGAAGGAAGGGAAGTATGCAAGTTTCTATAGTTTAACTAAATGTTAAAGTTAATGAGGTCCAAATACTGTTACTTAAAATTACAACCTTAATTCTGAGTGTTAAGGAAAATATTAGATTTTGAAATTGGCATCTGAATACACTGTTTATTTTTCAAATACATATTCTATAATATTTTAAAACATATTAAATACTTTGTCTAGTATGGTATTTACCTATTGGCACTGTAGATTTATTTAGGTGTCATAATTTTAGTGACGTATGGAACTGAAAAGTGTGAGTTCCAGAAAAAATCAGGTGGCTCACTGAGGAAAGTTGCTTTTTAATTTTTTCTTACAATTTTTCCCCCCCGCACTTGGGAGACAGAGACTGGAGGATCGCGCTGGTTCAAAGGCAGCTTCGCTGGCTTAAGAGACTGTGTTTCCAAATAAAAAAAATATATAAAATAAGTCTGGGAGTGTAGCCCAGAAGTAGAAAGGTTTCCAGGAACCCCAATATCGCTAATAATAATCATCATCATCATCATCGTCATCGTCGTCGTCGTCATCATCATCATCATCATCATCTTTTTTCTTAAGATTTAAAAAAATCTCTTATCAGATTTAAAAAAAAGTTATTGGTAATGTCGTAATCATGAACTATGATGAAATTTAGAGTGATGAGGTGTTTTCTTCATCAAATCTCAGCAGGTTCTTATTTATTTATTTATTTATTTATTTATTTATTTATTTATTGAGGATCTGGGGATGGAACCCAGGGGCATTCAACCTCCAAGCTATACCCCCTGCCCTATTTTTTATTCTTTATTTTGAAACAGGATCTCACTGAATTGCGAAAAGCCTCACTAAGTAGCTGAGGCTGTCCGCGAACCGCAATTCTCCTGTCTCAGCCTCCCGAATGCTGGGATTAGAAGCGTACGCCATCACGCCCAGCTAGGTTTCTAAAATATCACTTCTTCTTTGAATTATCCAAGTTTTTTCCCATCAGACTATACTACTTGCAATAATGTAAGAATGTTTTCATGAAATTGAGAAAATTTATTTTGTTATATTAGCTTCAAAGTAAATAAATACATATAATAGATAAAATGCTAAATGCCTTCATATCCTTTTCCACAGTCTAATACTCTGATTAATTATTGATTCTGATTTATGTATTCTGTATATCCTACAAAATAGTTGTAGAATTAGCATAGATTTCTCCCATGAATATTGAAATTTTCTCATATGATTTTGTCCATTCAGCTTGTTCATAACTGAGATTTTAATTTGTTATCTTTGCCTATTTTGTGGCATATATCATAATGAAGGGGTCTAATTACTGAACAAATCTTCTGTGTGTTAGTGTGTGAATTACTGGGATTGAATGCAGGAACACTCTACCTCTGATCTACACCATTAGCCTTTTTTGTTCTTTGTTTTGAAACAAGGTCTCACTAGGTTGATGAAAGTCTCACTAAGTTCCTGAGGCTGGTATTGAACCTGTGATCCTTCTGTCTCAGCCTCACAGGTACTGGGGTTATAGGTATTACAACCACACCTGGTTTGTTAGGCTATTTTTATTCTTCCACTTCTCTTTTGAGAATTGTAATGATTATCTCTGGACTATTTATAACATGAAGATGACATTTTCCTTAAGAGTTAAAAATATACCTTTTTGAGGAAGTATTTATTTTTATAGTTTAATAAGGATAGATATTATTGAAGTCAAATTGGTCAGTATTTATAATCTAATAAAAATATATTAATATAATTCAAAAAGACAATCATAAGACAAAATACTTTACAATTAATTAAATTGACACATGTTCTATTTAAACACTATAGCATAGTTTGAGAAATTGTCAATGAAAAAGATACATGTTTATTCAAGATAATGTATGATTATTTTAATTTTATTTCTTTTTTCTTTTGTTGTGGTACTGAGCATTGAACACAGTAGTATTCTACTTCTGAGCTACACCTAAGCCCTATTTTATTTTTATTTTTAAATAGAGTATCACTAAGTTTCTGATGGCCTTGCTAAATTTCTGAAGCTGGCTTTGAACCTGTGATTCTCCTGTCTCAGTCTCTCAACTACAGGGAATACAGGCATGTACAGCCAGCAGTCAAATTTTATTTGTACCATATATTTATCTTGGATCTGGCAATCACTAAAGTTTTAATTTTTACTTTTATAATTATAATTGAGACTATAAAAATAAATGTCCTAATAAATAATAGTTTGCATGTCCTCTCTCAAATAATGTATTTTAGTGAAAAATACCATCTATCAAATAGAAAAATGAAGATAATGGAAGAAATTAAGTACAAGGCCCAGATAAAAACTGATCATCAATAAATGAATAAGTATAATCTGAAATAAGAACTTGAATATTCTCTAGCTGTATTTTATGATGAATGTTTTATAAGTAAGGTAATCAAATGACTAAAATACTTTGCAGAGTGAGCAAAGATATTATTAATAATTAGTCTAGTGCAGTAGACACCAAGACCACCCCAGGCACAAAGATTTGATGAATATCCAGTATAATAAGCCTCTAATATCAATTAGCTAAACAAACATTGAATATTGATTATAACTAAGTGTCAATGCAGCTTCTAAACTGTAGGTTCTTGGTTTAATATATACAAGTCAATAAATGTAAAAGAATGAAGGAAAGAAATCATATGATCATCACATTAGATGCACAAAAGACATTTTTAAAATTCAATATCCCTCATGATAAAAACTCTCAACACAATAGGCACAGAAGAAACATAGTACAGCATAGTAAAGGGATGCATATAATGAGCCAATAGGTAACATAATGTTGAAAAGGGAAAATCACAAAGATTTTTTTATTGTGATCTGGGACAAAAAAATGTAAAATAAAACAAAAATAACAACAACAACAACAACAAAAACAAAAACAGGGGACTGCCTAATTTTAGTACTTTTATTCAACTTTATACTGGAAGTTCTAGTCATAGCAATCCAGAAAGAGAACAAAATAAAGAAGGTTGAAAATTTCAATATAGGCTTTTGTAAAGGACCTTATGCAATGAAGAGCCCTGGAACTTGAGATTTTACCTATATTTTTTATTTTATTTATTTTTAAAATAATTTCATTAGTGCATTATAATTATATATCATAGTGTGATTTAGTATGATAAATATATACACACATCTCTTAATGCATTTCCTTTGATATCCTACCCCTCTTGTAGTTTTGTTGTAACTTGGACAGCCTAAGTCTGATTTTGTGATAGCTGGTATATGAACAATTTTTTTTTTTTTTTTTTTTTTTTTGCTGGTTAAGGACTGTAACCCAGGGACATTCAACCCCCAAGCTACATCCCCTGCCCTCTTTTTTTTTTTTTTTTTTGGCACTGGGATTCCTAGAAACCCTTGTACCTCCGGGCTACACTCCCAGACCTATTTTTTATTTTTTTATTTGGAAACAGGGTCTCTTAAGCCAGTGAGGCTGACTTTGAACCTGTGCAATCCTCCGGTCTCCACCTCCCAAGTGTGGGGATTACAAGCGTGCACCACCATGCCCAGCGATTTTCATTGTATTTTACTTTGTTTTAAAGCTGTATATTTGCTGTAGTTTTAAAACAAAAATAAATTGCTGTGGTTTGGGGGCAGTAACTTTAAAATTTATCAAATTTTTCTGCATAAGAATATTTACGATTAGTTCTTAAGTTCATTTTTTGCATATAAATTATTGTGGGCAACTTACATTTTTAGAATGATGGACTTTAATTTTTGAGTCTTAACAGCTTAAAACACATACATTTCTATAAATATATTTGATAATAGTATAAATCAGCATAAAGCAGTTATTGTATCAGCATGAATCACTTTTTAAAGTCATGCTAGGTGTTAAAATTTCAACCACTCATGTTGCTCCAGGGAATAGGGACAAATGAAGTATTGAAGACACACAAACCTCAAAGCTGATGATTAATTGCTTTCAGGGCCCACAATGGATATGAAAACATTGAACTAGAAGTAGGAGACTTAGGTCACTCTCTGCTAGTCTCAACTTAAATTTTGAAATGAGGCTGGGGAATTTGTCGAGTGTAGTGTAATAAGTACTTAAAGCATAGTGTTTGGAAGAGAACTAGTCTCATCTTCTCTTTGGTAGAAAGTTTAGGAATTAGGAGCAACTCCTATCTAGGTCTGTGACTTCTACAAACTGCATTAAGAAACAGAGAAAACTACAGTTGGTGTTTTGAGCGTATGCCTAGCAGCTCAGTGACTTGCTCTGCCCTGCCTCTACCCTCAAATTGAAACCGGAGTCCTTGGCTTACAATGAAAGGTCTGGTCTAACCGGGCAGAGGGAAAGGAGAAGAACGTGATTGAGGTGATCATCTGCCCGCTTGGAAGCAAGAAAGCAAATAGAAAAAACAGGAGGATTTCACCCAGCAGAAATAAAAAGTAAGAAATGGTATCAATGATAATCAAAAGACTCAAGTGATAGGCCTTAAATTTAGCCGAATGAAACACAAACAATAATATTGTATCTAAATAAATAGATAAAATAATGTCCATCAAAATAAGATAAAATGATGAAAAATATAATATTGAGATTCATATGAAAATTAGTGAATTAGAAACTTTTTTTGCAATGAAACTCCCAATAGAAAAGTTAAATTTTTGTCTGGGTATGATGCCTGAGGCAGGAGGAGCTCAAATTTGAGGCCTGGCCTGGGAACTTAGTGAGATCCCATCTCAAAATCAAAAGGGGGCTGAGCATGTAGCTCAGTGATACAGAAATCCCTGTATTCAAGCCCTAATAATGGGTGGAAAAGTAAATTTTGGACTGGGTAGGCACATATTGGTAAACATAAAAAAACTCATCTGCCGAGAAATTTCATTAGAAAACAGTAAGGAGATAAAAAATGTGAAATATAATAGAGATGTTAATAAGCTTAGAAGACTCAGATGTACATAAAAGCAAGTTCCTGAAGGAGAGAGAGAGGGGGGAGAGAGTGATAGAAGAGAGAACAATCATAAAGTAATTATGGTGGATAATTTTTCCAAAGAAAGGAAAGATGGTCATTGTAACATTATGAAATAATGAGGATAATGAGGAAATCAAATATTCCAGAGAAAGAGGAGACATGACTTAAAACCAAAGGATAATGACTGATCCCAGACTTCTCATCAGCATCCACAGATGTCACAAACCAATAAAACAATATTTTAGAGATCTATGATAAAGAATTTGATTTGCTTTCAATAATAAGAACAATAATATAGATATTTTAGGCATTTTACTAAGATAATTTTTCATATTTAAAAAAAATACTAAGGATTATTCTTTAGGATAAAATAAATAAACTTGTAATAAAAGAAAGACATAGAAACAATGATGAGCCAAGAAACCATCAAAATATGGTGGTAAATACAATTAAATATTGACTCAAAAGCAGTAATAACTCATTTTGACATTATAAATATTAAGATTGAAATAAAATTTTTTAATAACCAGAATTTTGTAAGAGAAAATTAGTAGCAATAAAATAATACCTTTAAGGATGTAAGTAACATGTATGAACTTGTATATACATTGCAGTATTACCTTCTTTAAATTTCATAAGATTTTTTTAATGAAGTTTATTAGATTAAGAAATTAATAAAATTTTCTCAACCCAATTTATACAGAGTGAATACATTATTTTATTGCACTGTAGAACATTTATCAAAACTGAACATATATTAGGTCAAAAACAGTAACTGATAAATGTATATATGAAAATTATTTGAAACAAACGATTTTTCTATAACACAATAAACTTAGAAATAAAATGTAGAAATATTGTCAAAATAGAAATAACAATAAGTTTATGTTTGAAATTTAAAATACATCTTCAGCTGGGCGTGGTGGCGCACACTTGTAATCCCTGCGCTTGGGAGGCGGAGACAGGAGGATTGCTCTGGTTCGAAGCCAGCCTCCCTGGCTTAAGAGACCCTGTTTCCAAATAAAAAAATATAAAAGTAGGTCTGGGAGTGTAACCCGGAGGTAGAAGGGTTTCCAGGAACTCCAGTACCACTGAAAGCAAAAACAAAACAACAAAATAAATCTTCATAGATCAGAGGATATCACAATAGAAATTACATACTATGTAGACCTTACAATTTTGAATGAACAACTGTAAGATGTAGCCAATCTTTCTTTCTTTCTTCCTTCTACTTTTCTTTTCTCCTCTAATTTTTTTCTTCTTTTCTTCCTTCTTCCCTCTCACCTATCCTCTCCCTTCTTTTGTTTCTGTGTCTGCTTCTGAGACTTAAACCCAGGGTTCAATTTTCAAAACTAGACAAGGCTTCTACAGTGCTTTATACCCCCAGATCCACAGCCAGTCATTTTTACACAGAAATTTGTTAGAAATGATTTTAGCAAAAAAAAAAATAAGAAAGATTATGTATGAATGGATAGTATATCTCATGTAGATAGAGAAAGAATAGAAAAGGGGGAAATACTAGAAATAACTAGTATACAAATGGTAAAACTGAGCATAAAAGCTAAACTAATGATGACTTACAAGCAAAAAGCAGGCGCTTTGAAATTATTACATAATTTTCTGGCATATTACATGCCACATGTATTTTATATCTGGCTATTTTCTAATTATTGACCTTTTATCATTTTATTAACATGCCTATATATAACATAGCTTCCATAGTAAATAATTAATTACTACTGTTTCTAGAAAAAATATATTAATGCAGATAAACTGATGCTGATGGAAGGATCACTCCAGTCTCCCATGGTTTACTCATTGTCTTTTGTCTCATTATTCACTTATTCTCAAAATGTTGTAATATTTATTGCCTGAATCCTGGCATCCAACCTCAGCAGTGAACACATATCTTAATGGTTAGGTAGTAGGCAGCATTTGGGCACTAAAGATACAGTGATGAACAAGATAGGAATAGAGATGAGAAAACAAATACAAGGAAGATGAGAAAGGGGAGTGTGATAGTCCTATAGCTAAGAAACCTGGTAGATACCTATCAGGGAGTGGAGGCTGAGCAGAAAAAGTGAAATTTAAACTAGGTTTTGAAAGGTGTTCAAGTCCAGTGCATTAACAAGTAGGCAGATACTCAAGGCACAAGCAAATCTCAACAATGAGTATGCTTGTAATGATTACTTTCAACTTGCAAGTTGCTCATATCCAAATGCTAAATACTTATATTTTAAATTGTGCTTGGTCAAGCTGGGTGTGGTGGCGCAGGCTTGTAATCCCAGCATTCAGGAGGCTAAGACAGGAGGATCGTGGTTCATGGACAGCCTCAGCTACTTAGTGAAGCCCTCTGCAACTTTATAAGACCTGGTACAAAATAAAGAAAAAAAAATAGGGCAGGGGGTGTAGCTCAGAGATCAAATGCCTCTGGGTTCCATCCCCAGACCCGCAAAAATAAACAAATAATAAATAAATAAAAATAAATTGTGTATGGTCAATTTAAACCATTTGTTTTGATTATGCAGCCTCAAATTCCATGCATAATGTAGAGTATAAACAAAGGAGTATGGACTATAAGATAGTGACTTAGGAGGTTAAGGCCTTCGTCTACATTATAATCAGAGTGCCTTATTAAAGAGAAGATGCTAATCACAGGCAATTATTCTTGAGTCATTCGGATCTCACACTGAATTGCTGAAGCATTTATTACCTTTTAATTTCAGAGCCAATATTCAGAAGAGTGACATGTTCTCTAAGATAACACGTGTACTTCCTTTTAGGATTCGGTTCAGAGGTTAACTTTTCCTCTTTTCTAGGAAGATTTTTTTATTTCTCATGTGCTCTAAGAATACCCTTTGTAAAAACTAACTCTACACCAGATAGATTTCATTGTAATATTATTTCTATACATAAAATATATAGGTGCTCCTTTACTCAGGTAAACAATATTTACTAAATTGGAGTAGAAATGTAATAAAGCAAAACATTCTAATTCTAAATTTCACAGTATTTTCTTTTACCATGACAGACATGTCTTTCAATGTCTATTTTAATAGTATAAGAATTAAGAAATAAAATATTGAAGAATTATGAATTTATTCATATTATGATAGCTAAAAATTTGCCATGGCAAGAGTTTTCTCATGTGTAATGCATATAAATCACAGTTTCCACAAGGTACCTCTTGTTTAATTGTTGTGAAGAAAACTTCTTGTCAAGTAGCCCAAGTATATTTCTTTCAAAAGATGAGTACAGTGAATAGTATGTATTCAGTGTTTCCTTTGACTCTTTTTTTAACAAAGGAAGCAAGTAACAAAGAAAATTACCTAGAAGCATCTACTAGAAGGCGTATAATTTAAGTAACTTACATTTGGTTGCATGAATAGCAATCTCTCTTCATTCAAGCATTCAAAAGGTAACTAAACTGTCATCCTACTAATTAAATAACTCAAGAAACCACAAACCAACACAATGAAAAGCAATGTATTATTCTATTTAGACTTTTCTTAAAACTACATGGGCAAAACAATATCTTTTTATAAATTACTAGGAATTGTTCTTATTCTATAATAAAATCCAGTTGAATACTTGAGAAAACATAGGCCTCTTAGGTGTTACATGGAATGTAACTATCCTTTTCCAGTTCATCTTTCAAGAAGTATATGTCTTCTGAAACTTAAGAATATTTGATTTTTATGGTATTTCCTATGCTTGATTTCTGCTTCTGTGTGGCTAATAAGAACAAACTCAATAATTGAGGATGTAGTATTGCTATCAAACATTCATGTATATTTTCATTAGGTACCAACTTAGAAAGTGAGAAATATTAAAATAGCAGTTATTCTCAAATTAGAACTGGTAAATATCTTTGCATTTAAAATGTTATATCTTTTCCACCTTCTAATGACTAGAAAATTATACTCTGCCTCCAGAATGTGAAGAGGGTTGGGAGAAAATCCCATGGCTCCCCTCTGCATCTCAATCTTTCTATTTTAAAAATCAAGATAATCTCTCACCTGCATTGAAATAATATGATAATTATAGAGAAAATACTAGTAAAGTCAATTTGTAGTGATGAAGTAAATGTGCTCTCTAAATGAGCAAAAGGTCAAAAATCACTGGATGATTATGCAAGGAAATTTATTTGAAATTGCCCTAAAAAATACTCACACGTTCTTTTTCCATGAAGGTAGTCCTGTTTTCCTTTGTAAATTTTAGTGATTTTTTTTTTGAAGTTTATTTCTTGAATTCAGAAATTTTGAAATTTACCAAAATCTTGTTAAATGTTTTCTTAGAGGGAGAACTCTGGTGTGCGTAGTATTGTAGAATGAAAAAACAAAACAAAACAACAACAAAAAACCTTTCTGACTCACTTGTAATTACTTAGAAAAGTCAGATTTTATACTATGCTATTGAATGAAAACGAAAAAGTATATAAAGTCCCTTGCAAAGTGTCTAAGAGTTAACAAATGTCATTTATTGGTAAGTGGACATTCACATGCAAAAAAAAAAAAAATGAATCTAGACATAGAACTTGCATTCTTCCCCCAAAATTTAGTTAAAATGAATCATGTTTCCATATGTAAAATTTAAAACTGTAAAGCTTTTTAAATATAACAAGAAAAGTCTCAGATGACCTTGCAATTGCCCTTAGTATTTAGATACAATGTGAAAGGTACAAATCATAAAAAATATTTTGATAAACTATGCTTTATCTAAATTGAAAACCGCTGTACAAGAGCAGTTTTTTAACTCTCTTGATTTTTAACTGTCTTCAGAGCTATGGACTGGGGCTTGGAAAGAATGTATTTGATAAAGAACCATCATCTTGTGAATCCCTAAAACCCAATAATAAGAAAACAACCTCAGTAAAAATTGACACAAAATTCTTTGTAGACAGCTCACTAAATACCATATAATGATGAGTAAAAGGATATGAAATTATGTCTCCCCATCATATTTCATAAGACAAAAATTGAGACAATAATGAAATACCACTATATTATTAGAATGATGTCCTAGTCTCTTCAGGCTGCTATAACAAAATGTCATAAATGGGTAGCTTTTGAAAAACAGAAATATATTTATTTGGAAACAGGGTCTCTTAAGCATGTATGGCCGGGCGTGGTGGCACACGCTTGTATTCCCTGAGTTTGGAAGGCGGAGACAGGAGGATTGCACAGGTTCAAAGCCAGCCATGCTGGCTTAAGAGACCCT
The DNA here is from genome assembly GCF_963383645.1 of Muscardinus avellanarius. Taxonomy (NCBI): domain Eukaryota; kingdom Metazoa; phylum Chordata; class Mammalia; order Rodentia; family Gliridae; genus Muscardinus; species Muscardinus avellanarius. The sequence continues at coordinate 87,168,025 of NC_137788.1, read as the reverse complement.
GTTTCCAAATAAAAAAGTATAAAAATAGGTCTGGGAGTGTAGCCCAGATGCAGAAGGGTTTCCTGGAATCTCAGTACCACCAAAACAAACAAACAAACAAACAAACAAAAGAAAACCATGCACTTTCAGAATGGTAAAAATCAAGAGTCAATGTCAAGCAGTTTAATTTCATTGTAAGAACTCTTATAGTCAATCCTTCATGTTTATTGAAGGAAAAATGTGGTATTGTGCAAAATTACAAAAATCATAACAAAACAGAAAAGAAAATATTGATTCATAGGTTAGTATGTCGGTCAGGGTCATGTAATGAGAATGTGTTCCATATTTTATAGGCTAGAGGGTCTGGGTTGCACAAACTAGACTAACCCAATTTATAGTTCAGGTCCTTGGTACTGTCAGAGTTAAAGAGTTTGCTTTCTATCTCAGACAGTATTGCTATTATTCAAAATGACTGATTAGACAAATTAGAGAAAGCAATAATTATTTGCTCACAGTTTTTGAAGATTCCAGAGTTTAGGCTATTGTAGACCAGGTGTGAGGATCTCAGGGCATGGTGATGGCAAGCAGAGACAGGGAGAGAAAAACGACTCTACTCTCATGGGTTCTACTCTCACATCATTGAGGCCAGAAGCAAGAGAGAGCAAGCAAGGGGATTCAAAGAGAAAAGGCCATGTCCCCTGGGATATAGCTTTTCCATTTATGCCCTACCTGCCTAGGTTACCACCCAGTAAATCCATTACAATGGGTTTACACACTGATGAGAATTCAACCCTCCTGACTTAATTATACTGACCCTGCACATTAATTATGAGGTCTTGAGGAGACATTCTATATCTAACCATAAGTATATTTATTCTTTCCAACCCTCCTGAGAGCCTCCAACTCTGTATTGAGTACTAGCAGAGAGTCAATACTTATTTTTAATTCAATATTTGTGCTTCATAGTTTTGTGAAAGAACACTTAAACATTTCAATGAAAAATGTTAATATATCCTTAGGTGAAATTTTATACATGTAGTATATTACTGGATAATTGCTAATTTATTTGCATACCATTATCTATAATTCATGTCAGATATGCTATCTCAAAGCTAAATTCTTTCTTGCTTTTGAGTTAATGTAAAAAAGAAGGCATTTCATAATCATATTAAACTTCCTTATCACACCTTAATTTTACATCATAATAAACTTTTTATATCAGAAATATCCTTAGTCATATAACACTCTCTTCCATTATAAAAATGTCAGAAATAATTATATATATTTTTCTGCATTATAATTATACATTATGGAGCCAGGTGTGGTGGCGCAGGTTTGTAATCCCCGCATTTGAGAGACTGAGACTGGAGGATCATATTTCGTGGACAGCCTCAGCTAACTTAGTGAGGCCCTTTGCAACTCACTGAGACCCTGTTGCAAAATAAAGAATAAAAAAATAGGGCTGGGGGTATTGCTCAGAGGTAGAATGCCCCCTGGGCGCCATCCCTAGTAACACACACACAAAAATCACACATCCTAGTGAAGTTCAAATTTTGGCACTATGAAGCCTGGCTGTGAGGTGGAGAACAAAGAACTCCACCAGTGGCGGGAAAGTGGTCAGAAAAGTAACCAACTCCCTGCCCCCAGCCCACAACCCTACCTGTCCAGCCCCCTGTTGGGACCACCAGTGGGGAAAAGCCACAAATGTGTAATTCTCTCTTCTCCTAATGCTCCATAAAAAACCCCTAGTCTGTAAGACAGAGTCCCCTGACTCGTGGACTCTTTCCTCCGGTGCCTCCTCCCAGATTTGTCTCCAAATAAATCTGCTCCTTCTGTTGAGCTACGCACTCCTTGTCCCGTTATTTACCAACATATCATATTTACCAACACAAAGTGATACATCGATACATGCGCAGATCACTTGGTGTTTTCCCTTCATGTCTCCTGCAGCCCCCCATAAATGTTAATGATACTGATAGGGATACATTTACATATAGACCGAACATTATTTGAATTCTTTCTTTTCTCAGTCTTCCTTTTCCTCCTCCTCACCTTCCATTCCAGTCCCCCTCCACTAGTCTGCTGATTTCTCTCTTCATCCAACTGAAGTCTCTTTTATTTCGTATTTTCTCTCCAGCTTTCATATGTGAGAGAGAAATAGACCCTTGACTTTCTGAGACCGGCTGATCTCACTTAGCATCATATTCTCCAGTTCCATTCATTTCCTGCAAATGACAACATTTTGTTCTTCTTTATGGCTGAGTAAACTATTGTATGTACATTCCACGTGTTCTTTATCTGTCTGTTGATGGACACCTAGGTTAGTTCTATAATTTGGCTATTGTGTTTTTTTGATGCTATAAACATGGATATGCATGCAAGATGATAGTATTCTGACTTTGATTCTTTGGGTAAGATACTAATGGGTGGTATATCTAGGTCATATGTTATTTCCATTTTTATTCTTTTGAGGAACCTCTATCCTAGATCCCCACAGTGGCTATAATTGATTTATAATCTCTCTATTAGATTAGTAATGGTAATGATTTTCTACTACTCTGTGGAATCTCTCTTAAGACTCGTGATTGTTTTCTTTGCTGTGCAGAAGCTCTTTAACTTGCATCATCCAACTTATTGATTCTTATTTTTTATTTTTGAGCTTTAGAAGTCTTATTGAGAAAGTCTCTAACGGTGCCTACAAGTTGGAAAGTCAGTGTTGCATTTTATTATAGTAACTGCAAAGTTTCTCTTTTAATTTCTGTGTATTTGATATATCTTGATGGGACTTTTGTGCAAGATTAAAGATTGGAGTCCAGTTACATTTTTTACATGTAATTATCCAGTTTTCCCAACACAACTTGTTGAAAAGGCTGTCTTTTTCTCCAGTGTATGTTTTTTGCACATTTGACCAAAAATCAACTCACTATAAGTGTAAGGATCTTTCTCTAGTATCTTCTATTATATTCCACTGGCCTATTAGTTTATTTTGATGATGATACCATATCGTTTTTGTTACTGTTAGCACTGTAGTGTAATTTCAAATCAGGTATTGCGCTACCTCTAACATGGCTCTTAATTGCTCATAGTTGTTTTGACTATTCTGGGTCTGGTATTTTTTCCACATTAATTTTAGAAAGTTTTTTCTAGATATAAAGAGTTCTTTAATATATATATATATATCCTCTCTGAAAGTTTATTAAAATGCAATAATAATTTATAATAGCCAATATTAACATGGGAAAATTATGATTTTAATTACTAGTTCACAAAGCTAAAAGTAATCAACTGAATGTGAAAGAAATAAGGAACTATTTAATCCCTAAATGAAATTGGGTATATTTCTCCATCAATTTTAAATGTATGTTAGAAATATCTATTTGAAAAATTATGTAAAATATTTATTTAGGATTATACATTAGATTACAACTACATTTTTATGACTGTTTCAGCAAAATAGTTTATTTATCTAGCATTAAAACGTAATTCCCTGTTCACTTTGTTTAGGAAGAAATATAAGAAAAGTTATGATGGATTACAAAATAGCACAAAGGAAAACCTGTGCTATTTAGTTATTGCTAGAAAAGATAGTGATATATACCTAACTTTTATCTGAGAAGAAGAAAGTTTTATATTACCAATGTAACTCTTTTTTTGTGTGTGTGGTACTGGGGTTCCTAGAAACCCTTCTACCTCCGGGCTGTACTCCCAGACCTACTTTATACTTATTTTTATTTGGAAACAGGGTCTCTTAAACCAGCGTAGCTGGCTTCGAACCTGCGCTCTCCTCCTGTCTCCGCCTCCCAAGTGCAGGGATTACAAGGGTGCACCACCACGCCCTGCCCAATGTGACTTTTTCATTAGTTAATACAACTCTCATATATTTAACGTATAAGTGAAAGATAAACTGTAGAGATACAAGATACATACTTACTAAGTTAGAGTCTAATATGTTTTAGTATTTTTACCATTTCATTGGCAATGCTGTGCTATAGTACATGTTAACTGCTTAAACTTTCATGGCTTGGTTTTTTTTTGTTTTGTTTTATTTTTTGTTTTTTGGTCGTACTGGGGTTCCTGGAAGCCCTTCTACCTCCGGGCTACACTCCCAGACCTATTTTATACTTTTTTATTTGGAAGCAGGGTCTCTTAAGCCAGCACAGCTGGCTTGGAACCTGCGTGATCCTTCTGTCTCAGCCTCCCAAGCGCAGGGATTACAAGCGTGCGCCACCACGCCAGGCTCATGGCTTGTTTTATACACTTTAATTTTCTACTTTATTCTTAACTTTCACACAACAGATATTATTATAGTATACAGTCAATATTCATTTATACTGACTTTCATACTTAAATTTTTCAATAGCCTGTATTCCTTTCTGCATTTGTATCTATTTAGGATAATTTTTTCTTCTAGAAGAACTTTTTTTGCTATTTTTTAACATTTCTTTTATTGCTGGCAATAAAGCCCATCTGCAAACATCTATCTTATCTTCACATTTGAAGGATATTTTTCTTTTTAATAAAATTCTAGATATAAGGTATTTTTAATGTTTGCTAAAATCCAATTCATGTTCTTCTGTATTTTCTCATTCTTTCAGAGGAGAAATCTGTTAATATTAGTATTGATTATTTACATTTTAATATATTTTATTCAATTAACTTCCTTATTTTTGCTTTTCAATATTTTACTGTAATATTAATGAGTGTAATTTTATTTATATATTCCTAACTTAAGATCTCAAAACTTCTAGAACCCATCTTTTCCACTTTGTGGAAATTCTTGGACCTGTTTCTCTTCACATATTATATCTGCCTCATACTTTCTTCTTAGTATTCTCATTCTCATTTGGTAGATATCCTTGTGGTTATCTTTTTGTCTCTTGTGTTCTTTTTGGTATTTTCTTTTATATTTGCTTTCCATGCTTTGGTCTAGATAGTTTCTACTGTCTCATCTTCCAGTTCACTATTAGTTTATGCTCTTTGTAAAACTTATAATAAGTACAAGAAATTTTAATATTAATTTTGTACATTTTTCTAAAACATTTTAGACTATCTTAACAAATTCTCATTTCATAGATAGATGTTCACACTCTTGAGATATATACATATGTGGATATATATCATATTCATCACAATTATTCTATAGTCTGTGTTTGTATCCACATTTTTATTGGATCATGTATCCACCTCAGTATGTATATTATATATACACACATATTTTACATATGTATTACATATAATATATTTCACATATAATATATATTACATATATATTGTATATATTAAGTATATATATTTTACAGTATGTATATATATGCAGTACTGGGGTGGAACCTCTACTGCTGGGCTATACTCCCAGACCTATTTTTATACTTTATTTGGAAACAGGGTCTCACTAAGTTTCTGAGAGTCTCACTTGCTGAGGCTGGTTTCAAACCTGTGAGATCCTCCTGTCTCAGCCTCCCAAGCACTGGGATTATAAGCATGTGCCACCATGCCCGGCAGTAATTTTTTTTTTTTTATCTATCTCTCCTCTCCTCTCCTCTCCTCTCCTCTCCTCTCCTCTCCTCTCCTCTCCTCTCCTCTCCTCTCCCCTCCCCTCCCCTCCCCTCTCCTCCTCCTCCTCCTCCTCCTCCTCCTCCTCCTCCTCCTCCTCCTCCTCCTTCTTCTTCTTCTTCTTCTTCTTCTTCTTCTTCTTCCTCTCTCTCCCTCCCTCCCTCCCTCCCTCCCTCCCTCCCTCCCTCTCTCCTCTCTCCTTCAACCCAGGGGCATTCTACCTCTGAGCTACTCCCCCAGCCTTATTTTTTATTCTTTATTTTGAAAAAGGGTCTCACTGAGTTGCAAAGGGCCTCACTAACTATTGTTGATGCTGTCTGCGCACCAAAATCCTCCTGTCTCAGCCTCCCAAATGCTGGGATTATTTCTCTCTTGACAGGCCTGGATGTTGTGATCTAGAGACAGGCGTTACAAATGATGACTTTTAGATTCTGTAGTCGAGTTACCTCCTCCATAGAAAATCTACGCCATCACTTGCTAGATTGGTAAATAGATAAGTAAGGACTAACCACCTTCATTTAAATCTGGGACCAACTCAACTGATTCCATTACAGAGTCTGAGCCTTCGGAATCCCCACGTGTATCTGCGGTGTTCATTAGCCCTTTTTCTTCTTCCTGCACAGAAATTCTTGTTTCCATGTGAGAGTGCAGAAATTTTTCTTCATCTTTACAGAAGTCTTCTCTTTAGACCCTTTATTTCTCTTTAGACCCTGTGTAGCTTAAGAATTAAACTTCTTTTTACTTTCTGCTCCAGGTTATTGGTATCTTGCATTCCCAAACATTTTATTTCTCCAATTTTAGAACAGGGGCCAGAATCTCTCCTGGAGGTTCTTCTCTACTGTGGTATTCAGTTTTCTACTAAGAAGTGTTAACTGCTTTTAAATGAAAGTAACTCAGAGACTGTCACCCCATTCTCTGATTTTACTTTCTCTCTGAGATCTTGGAAATTCTCAGCTTCCTTGTCTGGCTTCATCCAGTCGCTCCTTAATGTTTCAAATAGATTTCTAAAATCTATTTTAGAAATAGTCTTTAAAAACTAATCTATCATAGTCAGAAGTAGATGTAAAGAAATAATTTACCCAATATATGTCTGCCATGTAGCCATGTTTGTGTAAACACATTAATATATTATCAGCAGTTAATGTGCTTACATAAAACATATTTCTTGACTCAAAGAGCTAACATTCTTTGACTGACATGGAAACTTACCACTTACAACGATAGGTTAATGAGTGGTTATCTTAGAAGCAAATTACGATATAGGAGCTCAGAGGAGGAGGACCCAATACAGCTTAAGAGGGGAGAGTAAGGAATATAAATCAGAAATGCTTCATAAAAGGGGTATAATTCCAGGAAGAAATTTCAAAGACTGAGAATTAGTCAGCCATAAGTCCTCATTTATTTGACATAATACAACTTGTAAGTATGTCATATTAATATGGAAAATGTACTACTCATTACTAGTTAAAACACTAATGGAGTTGAAATATTAAAAATGTGTTTGAGGACATAAAATTTAATTTAAAAAATTTAATCGCTGCAATCAATTTCTCCATAGGTGTTCAAAGCCATGAATATCCCACAGATCAGAAATCCTTCTCTGCCTCCCCCGGAAAAAATGCATGAAGCTTATTCTGCAAAAATTGCTCTTTTTGGTGCTGGGCCTGCCAGTCTAAGTTGTGCCTCTTTTTTGGCTCGATTAGGCTACACTGACATCACTATATTTGAAAAGCAAGATTATGTTGGTGGCTTAAGGTAATGTCTACATTTATTTCATGTTTGCAATGTCAAATTGATGAGCTCAAACAATTATGAATACTGTTGGTTCATAGTCATATAGAAACTTCGGGATCACAGATGGCTTTGTAAATGTTCCTTTTCCAAATGCTCAAATTTTTATTACATTATTCACTAGAAATTTCACAGTTGGCCTTAAGCAATACTTATTTAAGAATTTCTCTGTCTAGTTCTGTGAATTTAAGATAAATTTCAGCAAAACAGATTTTTTTGTTGTAGGAACCAGTCTTAGAAAAAAATGTTTTATCACTGTGTATCTTTCCTTTAATGGAGATATATCAGAGCATTATGGACATTAGAGATGAGAAAAAACTAGCTTTCCAGAATATTGGACCATTCATTTTGTTGTCTACAACAACATGTTTTCTTACTCATGTATTTTCAGTCTAAAATCTCTTTAGTCTTGCACTTAATCTGCAATTTTTGCCAGAATCTACAGGAAACTTTCTATTCAAATGTACATTTGTGTAGTGTTTATATTATCAATTTTTAAAACATTTGATATTAGTAGTACTATTGCAAATCAGAATTTAGTCACCAAATCATTTTATTCACATGTGGATTAATACATGGAAAAGAGAAAATGGTCACATTGCATCAGTTACTTTTCAGATGTTAAAACTAAGCTTAAAAATGGAGTTTGCTTTCTTTCAAATGAATGGAACTCTGACTGTATTACATTGATAATCAAAAAGAAATATAATTTGTTGTAAGTAAAGAGTGGATGTTACTTAAACCTATATTTATTTTTTCTCTAAATATGTTATAGTAAAATCATGGATTATAAAATGGCCATTGAAATATTTATTGCTAATATTTTAATTTTTTGTGTTTTCTGGACTATTTGTTAAACAATAGATTTATCATGTTTAATAATCATAGAAAATAAATATGGCTAAGTGATAGCTAAATGTTAGCTAAAGTTTGGGGTTTCGTTATGTTTTCTGGCACCTTTGTGGTTAATTTACAAATCTCAATATGGTTGTTAAATGATACTATGTTAAACCCAAAGTAATATAAAATTTGAATGTTTTATCTTATTGATACAATATTGGGGTATATCTATTCTCTCCTTAATATAAAATTATTTGAATTCTCAAACAAAAATATCACATACTGGGAAAACCCTTTAGAGAAAATATGAAGCATAAATAGACTGATTATCAGGAAATAATGACTTTTGTGTATCGTATTCACCACTATCAACATTAAGAGATTATAATGGTTAGCTGGGTGTGATGGATGCTTGCAATTCCAGCTCATGGGAGGCTGAGACAGGAGGACCACTGTTCAGCTACTTAGCAAAGCCCTTCCCAATTCAGTGAGATCTTTTTTCTAAATAAAGAATAAAAAAATAGGGATGGGGGTATAGCTCAGCGATAGAATGCCCCTGGGTTCCATCCCCGGTACCACAAAAAAGGAAAAAAAAGGATTATAATGTTTTATCATTTTTTATTGGAGAATAAAATACTCAATACATTAATTTGCTGTAAGGATTTAGACTACCTGTTTAATGGCGTTTTACCACAGCTTTATTAATTAGGAAAAACTTAATCTATGAACAACATATGTATAAGCATTTTAGTTTTTTTTCAGTTATACACATCAGTGAATATGTGAGCTAATTTAAAAAATAAAAACTTAATTGTTGTGTACCCTGGTAGATTAGTAAATATCTTCTTGCCCTTAATTGCATTTTTTTTCAAGAGGCCTAAAATGGAGCCAGCACAATTTGTGAATTATTATCATATGTTGCCAATTTTACTAGATGATTATGGTTTTTAGCATCTCTATATTTATTTTTCATTCAAATGCAGGATAGGCATTTCTAAATTATATGAATTGTTACTCAATCTGTGTTTCTTACATTTGCTGAACACTTGGGGGGACAGACTTCCCTGGATTCCTGACTGATTTTTTATGTTTACTTTTTTTTTCTTTTCCCTTTGAATCTTTCAGTACCTACATACAAAATGCAATGCTACATCAGTCTTATTTGTAATACCTCAATGTAGAGGCATTCTGTGTCACTCTTATGGGATTATAAAAAACTGACATGAATTTAGCCAGAATTACAAGCACAAAACTTTCCTGTTAATTTATTTTCTCACTTACAGATGCTTTTCATTGTCTTGTATCTTCAAAGTGGCTAAAAAGATTAAATTAGCTTTGTATTTGAAATCAATTGCTTAAAGAGGTAATGTCAAGTTTTATCTTCCCTCTCCTTTGCATTCAAATAGATTCTTTTATCCCTGGTGAATTAGTATCACAGCCTCTTTTTAAAAAATCACTAGAGTCAGTGAAAGATATCCAGAATTTAATCCCTATTGTATTGAACACAATAAATTTATTATTTTTGATTCTTCAATAAATTTATAAAATAATCAATAGTTTTGCTTTTCACCATCCATGTCTTTTTTAATCATGGAATTAAAAGAGTTAAAGGATTCAATAGCTTGACTTGAAAGATAAACAAAATAGTGTCAAGGCTTTTAAATATGTGTGTATATTTATGATTTTTCTTTTCTTTAAAAATTATTTATTTATGAATGTGACATTTTCATTAGGTAGACTAGTCATGGCAGTGCTGTCCTTTGCTTTACTTATTTCTCAAGTTACAGTGTTTTCATTATGTCTATTCATTTCATTTTTTTGTCAATAAAATGTCATCTAGGTGAAATGGTTATAGGACAGGGAATGTTTTTAAAAAGTGTTATGCAATGGGAATCTAAAGCTAGTGCCTATACAATAATGAGCCGAGGCAAATCTCTGCCAAGGATGAGCATAGAAAGGGGCCATTACAGGTGCATTCCACAATGCATAAGAAACACCAGCACTGGAGCACAACAATTTTTTTTTTAATGTTATCTGACATCCCACTGACTGTCTTGAAGGATTTATGGTTGCCACATGAAAAAACATTTTTTCAAAGCCTTAGATTGTTAAAAGAGCACAGACAAAAGAATAAAAAAAAAATGCTGTCTTAAGCACAACAAACTCAGAGTATAATCATTCCTATCAGGTTCTATCTGCTGTCCTTATCTTCTCCCTCAACAGAAAGTCTTCAGGGGCAAGCTCATGCAGTCTCTCAGTTTCAATTGCTACCTACATGCAAATGATTTAAGAATCTTTATTTTCTACAACTATTCTCTCTCTGCTCTGAGTAACAGATTCACACAATCAGTTCTGGGACATATCCTCTTCATAAACTTCACCACACCAATGTTGTTTTCTTTCTGGATGTAGATGCCCATCACAAGGATGGCCATCCACAAAACAAATGGGAATTATCTTGATTACTCTTTACTATCTTGGCATGTGAATTTTTAATTAGGTTTGTAAATGTCCTCCATCTATGATATCCTTTACAAATTTACCACTGTGGTAGCCTCCTTACAATTCTCTTGATTTACTAATTTGTGTGTGTGTGTGTGTGTGTGTGTGTGTGTTACTGGTGGTGGAACCCAGGGGCTTTTTTACCTCCAGGCTATACTCCCAGACCTATTTTTATACTTTATTTGGAAACAGGGTCTCACTAAGTCGCTGAGAGCCTCACTAAATAGCTGAGGCTGGCTTCGAACCTGTGCAATCCTTCTGTCTCAGCCTCCCAAGCGCTGGGATTATAAGCATGAGCCACCAAGCCCAGCTCTAATTTGTTTTTTCAAAGTCATTTTATAGTTTCTGAATATTTTTATATTACTTGTTTACTTGAAATACTTCAATAGCCTATCACAATCCCTTTCTAATACAAAATGTTGCAGAATGTAACGTACTGGGCATTCACCTTCCTTTTACCTTACTTCTTTCAGTTTTTATTAGACTATCTAAATGCTGATCATTCTGGCACTAGAACTACAAAAGAGAACAGGCAGAATGCTTATTCTCATGAGGCTTATATTCTAGTGGTGCAAAGTCCGATAACAAACAGTAAGCCAAATGCAGACGATAGCAGATGACAAAGGGAAGAAATGTTGTTGAAAATGTCACTTTTTTCTTGATTGGTTTGAGGATTGCACCCAGGGGCCTTCTACCTCTGAACAACACCCCCAGCCCTATTTTACTTTTTATTTTGAAACAAGTTCTCACTAACTTTCCGAGGACCTTGTTAAGGTGCTGAGGCTGACTTTGACCCCCAGACCCTCCTATATGAGCCTCCCAAGTACTGTGATTACAGTGTGTGCTACCATGCCCGGCTGAAAATGGCAGTCTTGAAGATAGACAGTGTGAGGTGATGGAGTCCTACTCTCCATTGACATTTTCTGCAGAAACTTCAATTAGAGCAGCTATTCACATGTGAGAATACCTTTACTCGAGTGAAAAGTACATGGGAGCTCACAGCACTGGGTTACAAAAAAACAAGAAAAGACACATTGAGAGGATTGAAAGGATAATTTCATATTATCTGCATCATTCCTTCTTCAATTTCAGGTAGTATACCAGGGGAAAAGATTCCATCCTCCTGAGAGAGAGAGAGAGTGAAAGAAATGACTGTAACAATTCAGTATCATACCTAACAGTATAATCCCACATGGGACAAACTCTCATGGACACTAACCTGAGGATAGTACTTGCAGGATGGATGAGTCTCTAGAAGTGCCCTGGTACTGGAAAAAAAATCTACAGCTTCTCCAAAATGAACTCATTTTATAGGTTGAATCATCACTGGCTGAATACAGCAGCCTTGGGTCAGAATAGCGCACAGGAATTGGTGTACTCATTAATCACTGGTTTGTGTTCCAGTCTGTCTTGTACTAGCTTTGGTAGCCAAGGGATTCCATCTTGGTACTGTATCTTCCATAGCCTTTCTGGGCTTTGGGCACCGCCAAGCACTGCAGTAGCCACACCAATTATAGGATTGGGTACTGCAGTAGAAAAGCTGTCTAGGATTTCTTGAGATGCTTAATGTTAAAGTATATTCCAAGATAAAGCTATAATAAAATTTAGGATAAATACCTCATTATTCAATGTACAGACACCAAAGCATGACTATAGGATCAAAAGATCAGAGAAATATGAAGTTAACAAACAGATAAAATAAGAAGCAGTGACTGATCCTCTAGAGAATGGTATTATGAACAATCTAACAAGTAATTTAAAATAGCTGTTTTAATGAAGCTGGAAAAACTTCAAGAAGATAAAACAGTTCAAGGATTCATCAGCAAAGTTTAACAGAGACTTAAATAAGAAAATTAACTAAATAAATTTTGGGACCGAGAAATATAATGAATAAAGTGAAAGCCACAGTAGGGTATGTTGAGAGCAAAATTGTTCAAGCAGAAGAAAGAATTTGTAAACCCAAAGACCTATTAATTGAAAATATAACCAGAGAGGGGGAAAAAGAAAATAAAAAATAAAAGGAGTGGAGAAAGCTTACAGAATGTATGAGATGTTAAAAGCATATGACTCATTGATGCTCAAATAGAAACAGAGGAGAAAAGAGAAGATAACTCATTTTAAGAAATAGTAGAAAAATTTTATGCATAGAGATCAAAGACAAACCAAGTAGGAAAAAATCAAGAGAAAAAAGCAAGAAGAAAAAACAAATTATATCATGAGTAATTTAACAATGTAGACATTCTGAGAAGGATGCAAGTTGTGTAAAAATTTTAAATGTGTTATGGTGGTAAAGTATAGAAATTTTTTTTAACTTGGAATCAAGATTTGTTATCAGATTAATATAATTGGTTATAACTATAAATTATATTTACAAGGTTTATAGTAACTACAAAGAAAAACTCTCTTATAATATATTTACCAAAAAGAGCAAAATATCCAACAAATACTAGTAGAGAAAATCACTAAACCACTAAGGAAGAAATGGAGAAATGAAGACAGGAGGAAAATATCTATAAAACACAGCATACCAATAGTATGTTCTTACCTATCAATAATAAATTTGAATAAAAGTGGTTTAATGATCTAATTAAAAGACCTACTATGGCTAAGTGGAAAAAGATCTAATTGTATGCTCTCAATAAAAGATGTACTTTATCTGTAAGGTTGCAGAGAGGAACTTGAAAGAATGGGAAAATGTGCTACTATAAATAGAAATAAAAAGAACATGAGTGACTATAGTTTTTCCGGATCATGAACTTTTAAGTCAAATCACAAAGGAAGTCATTATATAATGATATAGGGGCTAAGTCAGAAAGAAAATATAACAATTGTGAGTAAATGGGCATCCAACACTGAAATAATCAAATATAAAATTGATATGAATAGGTCTATAGGGAAAACCAGATCGCAATACCTCATTTTGAGCAATACACAGATAATACAAACAAAAGGACAACAGCAATAAAAGCTAAAATCTCTAGTCCAAATAACCCTACTAGACATGAACAGAAAGTTCCCTTCAAACTATAGGATATACATTTTCTCAACTGCACATGGTATATTCTAGATCTAGGATAGACTTTATATTAGGCCACAAAAGGAGTCAGAAAATATTTTTAAAAACTTAAATCAAGTTATATCAAGTACCTTTTCTGACCACAATGCCATGCTTCAGAATAACCAATAGGTAATGTGGATACTAAAAAGGAAATTACAAACTTTTATGAGACAACTGAAACTGGAAACAGCACACAAAATCCTAGGGGATGCATCAAAAGTTTATAACATTTCATATAAGAGGGAAGTTAATAACAATAAGAAATTATAGCAAACAATTTGAATAAGCATTATGATGTTGCATGTCAACAAACTTAAAAAAAGAAAAATCAGAAAAACTTTGACCACAAATCAGCAAAAAAGATAATAATAAAGATCAGAACATAAATGAATGAAATATGAACTAGGAAAAAAGTACAAAAGGTCAAAAAAAACAGAGTTGACTTGGTAAAAATATTAATAAGATCAACTTACTTTATCTTGCCAAGGGAAAAAGAGAATACTTGATAATTATAATCACTGATGAAAAGACGATATTATAACTGATATCATCAGTATACAAAGGATCAAAAGAGAATGTTATGACCAGGTATACAGAAACAACCTAGAAAAATCTTTCCACAGCAACCTAGAAAAATGGAAACATTAAAAAAAAATTTAACCTACAAGGATTGAATCATGAAGAAAGAGAAAATCTGAGCGAACCAATAAAAAAGGGGGAGACAAAAAATTAAGTACTAAGAAGTTTCTCATCAAAAAAAGAAAGTTCAAGACCTAATGGTTTCATTGATAATTTTTTCTAAACATTAAGAAAGTATTATTTGTTTGTGTGTGAAACTATTCCAAAACTTTAAAGCAGAGAGACCACTTTCAAACTCATTCTATATGGCTCATATTACACTGGTATTAAAGCCAAAAAAGAACATAACAAAAACAACTAAAGAAAACCATTCCCCTGATGACCATAGATGTGAAAGTCTTAAAGAAAATACTAGTAAACTGAATTCAACAGAACACTAAAAGATCATTCACCGTGATTAAGTGATATTTACACAGGTGTAAAAGGAAAGCTTAACATACATATGTCAATGAAGTGATATGTCATATTTAAAAATATATAAAATCATATGATAATGTCACTATGTCAATGCATGGAAGATATTTGACAAAATTAAACATTTGTTCATTTTGATATCTCTGAACAAATTAGGTATATGAGAAATGTGTACATGATAATGTGATCACTGAGGACTACATTATAATGTGAAACTATAATACACAAATTAAAGTATAAAAAAGTAATTCAGGTGAATTCCCTCATCCACTCATCCTACAACCTTTCCAATGCCTTAGGCAAGAGACTACCCTTTCAGCTAGCCTTCCTTTCTTCCTTCCTCCTTTCCTTCCTTTCTTTTGTCCTTTTCCTTTCTTCCTGTACCTTCCACACTCTCTCATTAATTCATTTATTTATTCTGCTTCAGTGTTTGACTTGTCAGGGTGAGCACTTCATTATTTCAGGCAATATTAGGCCTTAGCCAAGATGAAAGTGACTTACTTAAGGCTACTCTAGGATCCTTCCTACTATCCTACTTTGATATGCAGTCTGGGTTTTTGCACAAATTTGGGATGTGAGTGGGGTAAGATGTTTTTGAGAGGATGTTTCAAGACGAGATTTTAATCCCCAGGACATACATTTTGGGAGTTTTCTGCTAGTACTAATTGACAGAAAAAAAGGTATGTATTTTCTTTCAGGGCCACTTGCTGAGTAGGTCCTAAAGCCATTGAAGCCAACATGTAGCATCAAGCTTAGCACATATGTTAAAAGAGCAATTAAGGCAGGCATGGTGGCGCAAGCTTGTAATCCCTGTGCTTGGGAGGCAGAGACAGGAGGATCACACAGGTCCGAAGCTAGTCGCACTGGCTTAAGAGACCCTGTTCCAAATAAAAAAGAATGAAAAATAGATCTGGGAGTGTAGCCCGGAGGTAGAAGGACTTCCAGGAACCCCAGTACCACCACCAAAAAAAAAAAAAAAAAAAAAAGCAATTAAAACTTACAGATAAATTCCCAAACTGTGAAATTACTAAAAGAAAACTTAGGGGAAAATCTTCATGCTATTGTTCTGGCAATAATTCCCGGATATAACCTGAAAACAAAAGCAAGGATAAATAAAAATATTATCAAAATAAAAAGCTTCTGCATAGCCCATGAAGAAATCATCAGATTTAAAAGATGACTTACAGAATGGGAGAAAATATTTGCAAACTATATATTTGATAAAAGGCTCACTTCCAAAACATATACATAAGGAGCTCAATAGCAAGGAAATCAAATAAGTTCCTCATCAGAAAAACACCCAAGTGGATATAAAGGTCTGGAAACTAAACCCAAGGATATAAATGCAGGGGTCATCATGCATTGATTACATCTAAAGCCCTTAGGCATCTCAACAACCTGATTATATTGTCCCACACTAAGCTATGCCTTCAACCTTGTGATTCACATTTGGTATTTTACATTTGTCATGAGAGAGAGAGAGAGAGAAAGAGATATTTTGATTGAGATTTCTTCCTCTGCATGCTGACCTCATCTGTTTAAATAATCATCTCATCTCTTGTTTCCTCAATTATGATAAAATCTAACAAAATATTTAAGTATTTCACATTCTGCTGTTTCTCTAAGATATGGTGGAAAATGTGACACTGTTACCCTTACTCCTTTAATGTATGTGTTAAGCTTGGTGCTAAGCATTGGCTTCAGTGGCTTCAGAACACTATAGAGTGCTAAGCAGAGCTTCTGAAGCCTTAGCAAACTGGAGTCTCTTTTGCTCAATGTTCAAATTTATTTATTGTCTTTTATTGGTACATTGTGGTCATACATCTAATTAGGGTCCAAGATGGTAAAGGCATACATGCACACCACTCATTTAGCCCTTCCTTAAGTCCCTGCCCCCTCATCCCTCCTTCTAATGTTTGGCTTAGTGATTGACTTGATACGTTTATGAATGTACATCATGTAAGCTGAGAAATTTCCCTGTTCTCCCTCATATCCCACTCTAGGTTGCCTTATTTTTCATCTAAAATTTCTCCTTCTTCTTCTAGAGTTCCTCCTATGACCCTTTTTCTCCCTAGCTTTTACATATTAGGGGCAACGTCTGATTTTTCATGTTTTGTGACTGACTAATCTCACTTAGCATAATCTCCAGTTCCAACCATGTTCCTGAAAATGACATAATTCTGTTCTTTATAACTGATATTTACTCAGTGTTCAAATTTATGCTGTTATAAACCCTTACTCTGCCTTCCTCATTGTTCAAGTTTCTTCTCCATAGGTTGAACATGCACTCTGTTCTTTCTCTCTTTCTTTTCTTTTCTTTTTTATTTTTCTTTGCCAAAAGACAAGTTGTTTCTACATCATATAACTGGCTATTTCAGAGTTATTTTTTTAAAACCAGAGTTATTGGCCTGTACTAGTACAACTTTTTCTTTTAATCCATATGCTTCTAATTAAATCTGATAAAAAATCTCAGAGTAGGATTAAGCCAGAAAAAATGTTCAGGCTGTATTAAGATACTCACTTCACTGTGGTTGTCTTATTTGGCTGGAAATCTTTATGGCTCCTTGTTCTTGCTTTCCTGTCCAGCCATTTCAGGACTTGCATCAGATGTTAATTTTGCTCCATTTTAAGTCTCTCTCACACAGAGCCCCATCCCTCTCAAGCCTGGGTATCAGCTTGTGTCCACATACAATCCATACAACTTAAACATCATTCTGCTTAGTCTTTCAAAGCAATGCTTTCAGTGGTGCCCAGAGCATCCTGAAAAACCAATAGATAATATGTCTGGAGTTCACAGATCAGTTTAAAAGTCTCATCTCTGAACTAGGCCTAAGTGCATTTTTTTAGAATACGCATTGATGCACTATAGTCTGACAGCATAATCTTGATCAGAGTGCTAGGGACACATGTGCACCTGGGACTTGATGAGCTTCACCCGCAGCATCCTCTTCTCTCTCTCTCTCCCCTTCATCACACATGGATTTGAGATTGGCAGTGATGACTTCATATATTTATATAGCATCAATGCAAGTATTTTCTTCATTAATTTTTCCTCTACGCCAACTACCATCCTCCCCTTCACCCGCTTATTCTTACATATAATCTTATATTTCTAACATCATGAAGAAGTTCTTCAGTATAAGAAGTTTATATTACTTAATACTTTGCCATTTTCATGCTATTGAGCACACATAGTACCTTGCTGATTGTTTGCTATATGGACATTAACTTAATAACCAAATTCTTATGTCACCAGAGGATGAGGCAGCTATGTGAAATATTGAGAAATTGCATTAAATTATCCCTAAGACTCATCTTTAACAGTTATTTATTTTACAAATTAATCTCGATAATGCCTGTTTGTTTCTTTACTTGTACCACATTCTATTCTGTTTACATATCTACTTTATCTGTTAAAGTAACTTTTTCTACAATAAAAAAATTTATCAAAAAAGTTGGAATTTGATAAAATTCACCATCAAATTAGTGTAGCTCAAATAGGATTACTTTTTTTTTTTTTTTTGGTGGTACTGGGGTTCCTGGAAACCCTCCTACCTCCGTGCTACACTCCCAGACCTATTTTATATATTTTTTTTAAATTTGGAAAAAGGGTATCTTAAGAGGCTGGCTTTGAACCAGCATGATTCTCCTATCTCCGCCTCCCAAGCACAGGAATTACAAGCTTGCGCCACCACGCCCAGCAAATAGGATTACTTTTTAATGACAGTGATTCTTTTGGACACATCACATTCACCGAAAAAAAAAAAAATTGTTAACTCTAAAAAAATATTCGGTAGCTCACGTAGAACTGATTTAGTAGTATTCTAAACAGTGTGGTAATATTAAGTTACATGTTTGAATTTCAATAGTTCTAATTTTAGAACATATATTTGTATGTGTGTATATTTGTATATATTTATATTAAACTTTTTTATTTTTTCAGCTAATTTTTTTACTCTTAGATTTTATTTTCTTAGGAATTTCTAGACTTTTTATTAAACAAATAATCTAAATATTGAATTTAATATATTGTAGTTGCTTTTGACCAGTTATACATCTGTTTTCTATTTTTGTAATTTATTTTCATGTTGGTTTTTACTCTAGCTTCATTCCATTTAATACATTGCCGTGGCAATATAATTATCAATGAACTTATGCTCATATTATGTGATATATAAATACCCTTAGAAGAGATGCTTATTCCTTCAATACTGATCAATAATCACGTGCTGCATTTTCTTTAATATTGGTAACTACCCACTAACGCTTTCTCTCTCTCTGTTTCCTCTTTAGTACTTCTGAAATTCCTCAGTTCCGGCTGCCGTACGATGTAGTGAACTTTGAGATTAAGCTCATGAAGGACCTCGGAGTAAAGGTGAACAGAGACCATAAGACTTATATGCATATTGCTCAAAAAGAAAGGAGTACACCAAAGATTAACAGCAAATGTCATGCATTTTAGGAAAGAACAATTACAAGCTACACCGGGCAGAGGCAGAAAGATGCTTCCCATTGCTTACGGCATTTGTCTGTCTACTGTCTGAATGCCATTAGCTTGGAAAAGGGCAATCGATAGTTCTCATCTGGCACGCCCGCATGTGATTAATTGTCTGTAAGAAACAAATTCCTAAATTGCTTTAGGGGGTCAGTGCAGCTAATAGAAGGATTTGGATTCTTTAATCATGTGTTCCTTTTTCATGCAAGTTGTGTGCACTCTGAAACATTAATATTTCACAATTTGGAATATAACTTCTTGAAAGAGGTTTATTTTATTTATTATATGCATCATGTCATTATCATTATTGTGATAATTTTTTCTGAACATAAATGGTAAATCAGTAGGGTCAAAAGTAACATCTTTGTATTTTTACTGTCTTGTAAACTAAGTATTGTATTATTCATGGTTGAAAAGATGTCACATTGTACTTGCAGAATATAGCTTTAGATACTTCTCTTCTATTAATTAAGAATATTAGAACTTGTAGTCCAAGTTTGGGAGGATGACACAGGATGATCACAGTTCACAAACAGCCTGAGCTACTTAGTGAGGGTCTTTGCAATTCAGTGAGACACTGTTTCAAAATAAAATAATGAAAAATAGGGCTGGGGGTATAGCTTTGAGGTAGAATGCCCCTGGGTTTCATCCTCAGTACTGCATAACAATAATAATAAAAATAAAAATAAAAATAATAATAATAATAATACAACAATAGACTCTAGATTTTCAATTGACTATATCACTTTATGTTTCAAAATAATAATTTTTCATATAACACAATAGTTTAGTAATGTACCATAACTTGGAGAACATTATGTTAAGTGAGATCAGCCAAGCACAGAAGGAGAAGATACATATGTTTCCTCTAATATGCCCAAACTAGGAAACACAAAGGATACCAGTGGGACTCCAGATATTAGACGGGAAATACTAGCTAAGTTTGAATGGAAAGATAGGAGAGGAGGAAGGCTGATCTTGATTAATGAGGGTCTACACCTGAACATGTGTAAAATTATGAATAAGACATGGTTAACCTGGACAACCATTGGTGGGAGGGGGGAAGGGAAAACGGGGGCAGGGGGGAGAGGGCACCAAATATAGTTTAAATGTATACTATTTATGTTCAATAAAAAAATGTTAAAAGAAAAAAAAACATTCTAGAATTATATTCCTAAGTTACTTTGAAGTGATTAAAAAAAAACTACTCCTGGCTCTGGCATTTGCTAATATACTTAAAATTAATCAATAAAAGGAGAAATACTCAAAACAATATTCAGTGCTTTTACATTTAAATTTACATTTTGTTTAACAGTGGTTGGGAAAGAAAACTTTTACATATAATTACTAAAATAAGAAACAAATAACAAAAGCACAGAATAGATATGTATAATCCTATGAAAACTCAGTGCTCAATCTAGATAATTTAGGGGTGATTATTTGCAAAAGTAAATTCTGGAAAGTTCTTTGTCTTTCACTTTGAATTTAAGTTCTGACTTACTCCTCATTAAATAAAGAAATTATTACTTATTGAAACTTTTAATATAATCATTCTTCCTACCCATTAGAGATGAATTAGGAATTAAGACATTTTTAAATTTACTTTTAAGTAATTGAAAAATTACATTCAGTTTTCACAGGACCAGATACATTACATAAACTAGGTCATATTTATTACTTGTATTTGAAAACTCATAAAGTCATAGTGGTAAACAATATGAAGACTGTGGAAAATAATATATTTTTGCTACAGTCATGCCATCTTCTAATTTTACAGTTACATAGCTTTGGCAAAGTCAATTAATATCTTTGGTTTTGATTAGTATCTGCTCAAAAAGCATGCACCACCATTTGAGAAATATAAACATATCTGTTTATATATGCACAAAGTATCTCTGGAAACAAGAATCAGCACAGATTGCTTTTGGAAGTTGTGGGTAAATTTTATCACCATTTTATACATTTGAAATTTAATATTATTGAAAAAATTAGAACCTAAAAAGCAAAGATTAATAATCCCCATTGGTT
The DNA here is from genome assembly GCF_963383645.1 of Muscardinus avellanarius. Taxonomy (NCBI): domain Eukaryota; kingdom Metazoa; phylum Chordata; class Mammalia; order Rodentia; family Gliridae; genus Muscardinus; species Muscardinus avellanarius. The sequence goes on along the minus strand of NC_137788.1, from coordinate 87,146,726 downwards.
CACTTTTCAGATTGTTTTAAGATGTGAAGTAGATAAACTATTCAAACTTGCTTTGTAAGCAATGACTTGTATATAAATTTCTTTTTCTTTGGTATTCGGAATTGGACTCAGGGACATTCTAACTCTGAGCTATACCTCCAGCCCTAATTTGTTTTTATTTAGAAACAGCAGTTTGCTATGTTGATGAGAGTCTCACTACTTTCTGAGGCTGCTCTCGAACATGCAATCCTCCTTTTGCAGGCTCCCAAATATTGGGATTAAAAGTGTGCACCACCACACATGGCTTGGAATATATATTTCTGAGAAGACAGAGCAAGGAGACACATTTCAGTTTGAGGAATTGTATCCACTGATGAGATGCCTTTACAGTTTGATCCACGGACTTGAGCCTTTAGGGCTCAAATTTTATTTTTTATTTTTATTTGTTTTATTTTTTATTGGTGCATTATATTCATACATCATATTGGGGTAAAAAAATTGTGTGGACATACATGTACACATCACCCATTTAGCCCCTACCCAATTCCCACTCCATTCCCTCCCCATCCCTCCTTCCCTTGCTTGGCTTAGTGGTAGACTTCGATATGTTTAAGTACATTGCATGTTTTAAAGATTTTCCTTCTTCCCCCCTCCCATCCTCTCATTTAGGTTGTCTTGTTTGTTCCTCTATAGGATTTCCTTTTTCATCTAGAGTTCCTCCTATGACCCATTTCTCCTTAGCTTTCACATATTAAGGAAAGCATCTGATTTCTTATCTTTTGTGACTGACTAATCTTGCTTAGCATAATGTCCTCCAGTTCCATTTCCCTAAAAATGATGTAATTGATTTTTTTTTAATGGCTGAGTAAAATTCCATTGTATTCATATCCCACAGTTTTGTAATCCATTAATCTGTTCATGGACATCTTGGCTGGTTCCATAGTTTGGCTATGGTGAATTATGCAGCTATGAATATAGATACATATGCATTAGTTTGGTAGTTTGGTTTCCTTTCTTTTGGGTAGATACCCAGAAGTGGTATTGCTGGATCAAATGGTAGATTTGTTCCCATTCTTCTGAGGATTCTCCATACTGTTTTCCAAAGTGGTTGCACTAATTTGCAATCCCACCAACAATGTTTTAGAGTTCCCTCTTCTCCACATCCTCGCCAGCATTTGTTATTGTTTGTGTTTTGAATGATTGTCATTCTAGTTGGAGTTAGGTAGAATCTCAGGGTAGTTTTGATTTGCATCTCTCTAATTGCCAATGATGTTGAGCATTTCTTCATGCATTTATTGGCCATTTGAATTTCTTCTTTCTTAAGTGTCTATTTAGTTCACTTGTTCATTTTTTATTGGATTATTTGGTTTTTTAGTGTTGAGTTTGAGTTCTCTGTATATTCTAGATATTAGTCCTCTATCAGCGGTATAGGTGGCAAAAATCTTCTCCCATTCCATTGGCTCTCTGTTTAGGTTCATGACAGATTCCTTTGCTGTACAGAAGTTCTTCAGTTTTGTGCAATCTCATGTATTGATTCACCTTTTAATTTGTTGTGCCTTTGGGGTCTTGTTGAGAAAGTGTTTTTCTCTACCTATGTGTTGCAGTGTTGGACCTATGCCCTCTTCAAGGAGCTTTAAGATCTCTGTTTTAATTTCCAATTCTTTGATCCATCTTGAATCGACTCTCGTGCAGGGTGAGAAAGTGGGATTAATTTCCAATTTTCTGCATATGGTTAACCAGTTTTGCAACACCATTTGTTGCACAGGCTATCTTTTTTCCAGTGTATGTTTTTGGCCCCTTTGTCAAAAATCAATTGGCTGAAAGTGTGTGAGCTTGTTTTTGGGTCTTCTATTTGGCTCCATTGGTCTATGTATCTGGTTTTTTGTTTGTTTGTTTTTGTTTTTGCCAGTACCATGCTGTTTTTATTATAATGGCTTTGTAGTATAGTTTAAAGTCAGGTATTGTGATTCCTCCTGTATGGCTTTTGTTGCTAAGAACTACTTTGGCTATTCTGGGCTTTTTGTTATTCAAAATAAATTTAAGGACTAATTTTTCTTTATCTGTGAGGAATGATCTTGGTAGTTTAATGGGCATTATATTGAATCTGTAGATCACTTTTGGAAGTATGGACATTTTAATGATATTTATTCTACCAATCGATGAACATGGAAGATCTTTCCATATTCTAAGATTCTTCAATTTCTTTTTTCAATGTTTTATAATTTTCTTTGTAGAGATCTTTTACCTCCTTGGTTAAGTTTATTCCTAAGTATTTTTTTTTTTTGTGGAAGATCCTGAGTGGAAGTGTTTTCTGATATTCTTTTTTAGTGGGTTTATGGTTGGTTTACAGGAAAGATTCTGATTTTTTAAGATTGATTTTGTATCCTGACACTTTGCTGAAAGTGTTGATCAGTTCTATAAGCCTATTGGTTGAGTTTGTTGGATTTTCTAAATATAGTATCATGTCATCTGCAAATAGTAAAAGTTTGAGTTCTTCTTTTCCTATTTGTACTCCTTTGATTATTTTCTTGCTTATTGCTCTGGCTTGAGTCTCTAGTACTATATTGAAGAGAAGTGGTGATAATGGACATCCTTGTCTTGTTCCTGTTTTTAGGGGGAATTCTTGAAGTCTTTCCCCACTTAATATGATGTTGGTGATGGGCTTATTGTAGATTGCCTTTATGATGTTGAGATATGTTCCTTCTATTCCAATTCTCTGCAGTGTTTCTATCATAAATGGATGTTGGATTTTATCAAATGCTTTTTCAGCATCTGTAGAAATGATCATATGATTTTTTCTTTGATTCTGTTTTTATGATGAATTACATGGATTGATTTTCATATGTTGAACTAGCTTTGCATCCCTGGGATTAACCTTACCTTTGAATGTGTGTTTCTAGTATTTTGTTTAATAGTTTTGCATCCAAGTTCATCAGTGATATAGTCCTATAGTTTTTGTTCCTTGAACTGTCTTTATTCAGTTTGGGTATTAGTGTGATTATGGGTTCATAGAATGTATTTGGGAGAGTCCTAGTTTTTTCTATTTCACAAAATAGTTTGAGGAGTATTGGGGTTACCTCTTCTATAAAGGTTTTATAGAATTCAATTGGAAAACCTTTGGGTACTGGGCTTTTCTTTTATTGTAAGCTCTTTATTGCTGTTTCAATTTTTTTTTTTTTTATCGGCAGGTTTAAGTGTTCTATATCTTCTTGACTCAGTTTAGGAAGGTTGAATTTTATCTAGAAAGTTGTCAATTTCCTCCAGATTTTCCATTTTGTACGAGTATAGTTTTTCAAAGTAGTTTCATATAATCCTCTGGATTTTTACACTGTCATAGTAATGTTTCCTTTTTCATTTCTTCATAATTTGGGTTGATTCTCTCTCTTTTTTTTAGTTAGGTTGGCCAGTGGTTTATCTATCTTGTTAATTTTTTCAAGAAACCAGCTTTTGGTTTTGTTGATTTTTCAGTATTGTTTTTTTTTATTCTCTACTTTGTTAATTTCTGCTCTAATTTTAATAATTTCCTGTCTTCTACTGGCTTTGGGGTTCGATTGTTCCTGCTTTTCAAGGGCTTTGAGGTGTTTCATTGGGTTATTTATTTGAAGATTTTCTGTTTTTCTTATGTGAGCACTCAGTGCTATAAATTTTCCTCTTAATACTGCCTTCAAAGTGTTCCAGAGGTTTGTATATGTAGTATCTTTATTTTCATTTGTTTCTAGAAATTTCTTGATTTCACCTCTTACATCTTATATGACCTATTCTTTATTCAGAAGTGTGATGTTTAGTCTCCACATGTTTATGTTGTTTCTCTGGGTGGTCTTATAGTTGATTTCTAGTTTTATTCCATTTCACATTCCATGTGAAATGACACAGGGAAGTATGTAACATTTTTTGAATTTGCTAGTGCTCACATTGTGGCTCAGGATGTGATCTGTTTTGGGGAAGGTTCCGTGAGCAGCTGAGAAAAATGTAAACTCTGCTGTAGTTGGGTGACATATTCTATATGTGTTCAACAGGTACATTTGGTTAATGGTGTTCTTTAATTCTGAGGCATCTTTACTGACCTTTTTTCTGGAAGATTGGTTTAATGTTGTGAGAGGTGTGTTGAAGTCTCCCAGTATTATTGTATTGGGATTTATGTGTGACTTCATGTCACAAAGACTTTGTTTTATGAAAGTAGCTGCGCCTATGTTTGGGGCATAGATGTGAGATTATTGTTATTTCCTCTTTCTGGATTATTCCTTTTACCAGTAAAATATGACCTTCTTTGACTCTTCTAATAAGTTTGGGTTTGAAGTCTAACTTGTCTGATATCATAGTTGCTACTCCTGCTTGCCTTAGAGTTCTGTTAGGATGGATTACCTTGCTCCAGCCCTTTACCTTGAATTTGTTACTATCTTTACTTGTAAGGTGTGTTTCTTGTAAGCAGCAGATGGATGGATTCTGATTTCTAATCCATTTTGCCACGCTATGTCTTTTTATTGGGGAATTGAGGCCATTTACATTCAGTATGATTATTGAGAGATAATTTTTAATTCCTAACATGTTAAGATTTTATTTCTGTTTCAAATACTGTTTTTTCTTCTTTGCTTAGTTGTCTGCTGGATGGAAACACTTATATCTCTGGTTCTTGTGTGTACTAGCTATTTCTTCTTTGTAGTTAATCTCCTTGAGAATTTTCTCTAGCTCTGATTTTGAAGACATAAATTCCTTCAGTTTCTGTTTGTCATGGAAGCTTCTTATTTCCCCAGTTAATTTGATAAATAGCTTTTTTGGGTAGAAACTTTTTGGCTAGAAATTTTTATCTTTCAGAGTTTGGAATATGTTACTCCAAGCCCTTCTGGCTTTCATGATTTGGTTTGGGAAGTCTGGAATGATTCTAATTTGTTTGCCTCTGAATGTCACTTGACCTTTTGATTTTGTTGCCTTTAAGATTCTGTCCTTGGCTTCCACATTGGTAATTTTGATAATTATGTGGCAAGGGGAACCTCTTCTCTGATCCTGTCTAAAGGGAGTTCTGTAAGTTTCCTGGACCCATGTATTGACCTCTTGCTCTATGTTTGGAAATTTTCCTGCTATTACTTCCTTGAAGAGATTATTGATTCCTTTGGTTTCACCTTCTTTTCCTTCCTCTATTCCAATTATTATTAGGTTTAGTTCTCTTAAAATGGGCCCATATTTTTTCAATGTCAAAGTCCTGCTGTCAGATTTTTTTTCTAAATTATAAACTATGCATTCATTTTGGAGTGGTCATCTTCTAGGAGTGAGATTCTATTCTCCATGTGGCCTAATCAATCGATTGCTTGTGGTTTGAATTTATGCCTTTACTTCAATGATTGCATCCTTTATTTCTTTTAAACTCTCTCAATTCTTTTCGAAGGTCCTGTATTATTTCTACAGTTATATTACTGATTCGATCTTCTGGAGATCTCTGATTTTCTGTGTTATCAGGTTCTGATATTGTGGGGTTGTGGGCATTCATTGCTCCATTGTTATATCTCTTTCCCATGATTTCAGAAGTTTGTGCCTTCTCTGGATTCTTCCCCGGGTCACCATGACTTCACTTAGGGTGCTCTGGCTCTCGAGTCTGTGGTAATCTCAATCACCACTACTCCTTTACTGGGTTGTATCGCAAAGTCTCAGACCCAGTGAGTTAATCGAGTCTGAGCAAGACTGTGGGGTTCCGGACTGGGCATTTTCCCACAGGGAGCTGCGACTAGGGTGTGTTATCTCTGCTGTCTACTGCGCCTTCACTGGGTTGGACTGCAAAATCTCAGACCCAGGAAGATTATCAAAGCTGCTCAAGTTCCTGGGAGTGCAGTGCTGGGATTTCTCCTTTAGGGGCCACAATTTCACTTACGGTTGTTGAGTGTGTAGATCTTGAGCTGTCCTGGGCCTGGTGAACTTGCCACTGCTGCTGGCAATATGGCATTGCTGACACGTCTCGGCTGTGAGGCTGGCATATTTCTTTCTGGTTTTGAGCTCCGTTCTGAGTCCCTGGAGGGCATGATTAGCTTGGCCACTGAAAGTTTTAGATGTTCTTTGTGCTCAAAGAACTGCTGGATTACACCCAAATGGTCTGTGGCTGCTTCTTTAACCTCCTTGTTTACCTTTCTTCTCTGGATCCTGGTGCTATGAGGGAAGATGGCACGGGCGTGGCGTCTGCTGCCCAGTGTGGGCTGGTTTCTTTTCTGGTCTCTGGTTGTTCTTCTAGTCTTCTTTTTTCTCTGTCCCTTGAATTTACAGTTTTTATTTCTCTGCTGATAGTGTTTTCTGGCTATGAAAAGCACTGATTTTGTTGCAACAGAGATTGAGTATTACCAGGACTCATAAACGCTGCTTTTCTTGGTTGCCATCTTCCCAGAAGTCCAGAGCTCAATTTTTATAGGGTCCATTTCTATAGTGCTCTCTACGGGTTACCCCCTTTTCCCATTACCAAGATTTTTCTTATAACTGCCTTCTTTTTGTTCCACTTACTGAACATTATATATTTTAAAGTCAACAATAATTTTCTAACAATAAAATAAAATTTTCTCTGCTTTAATACAGTTTAATTCCTGTGCAGCAGCATATGATGCATTAGTGTGTGTGTGAGTGAATATATCTACCTATCTATATATATATATATATATATATATATATATATATATATATGTGTGTGTGTGTGTGTGTGTGTGTGTGTGTGTGTATTCACTTTCAAGATCTAGTATTACCATTACTAAACTTTTTCCTTTTCTTCCCAAAATGTTTATTTCATTTACTCAACAATTATTCAGTATTTTTATAAGTTTTTGCAGAATAAAGGTTGATAAGTTTTGTCTAACACTATATCTAAGCTATACTTCTTTTGAACTTCAGTTCTGCTTTGTTTTTTATTTGACAGTTTAGTAAGCATTCTTCGTCACTCAAATAATATAAAATAATCATATCTAGAAGAGTTCAATTATTCATTTTTATTTCTATCTAATTTAGCTAAACTTCCTGTTTCATATTTAAAAGATTATCAGTTCTTTTCAACTCTAAGAGAAAATTTTCAGTCAAATAATTGAAATTTGATCTATTATTTATGCTATATATCTCTATATATTTCATTATTTCATTGGGTTGGAATCTTTAGTATTTTTAAAGAGAATAAGACATAAAATTCTATTTTATTTAAGACATTTTTAATCACATAGAATATTTCATTTTTCTACTTTTACCTTATCAAAATTTGTTAACATTTATTATCTTTTTTAAAAAGGGCCTTAAATGTTTAACTGCCCTTGGTAAAATCTTATGTTCATTTCATATTTCAAATTATATTAACCTTTGCTTTTCTGATTCATATCTTTCCCACCATAGTTCATTCTTTTTGCAGTTGTAAAATTGGATTTTGTTTTTATTTTTTAAATTTCCTTTTGCATTTAATTACTTATGCAATGAATATGAAAACTAAAAATATTAAAGAGAATACTCATGTGCTCTTGTTGCCCTTGTAGAGTTTCAAATCCATAAAAAATATTCTTTTTGCTTTAATTTTATGTTATCTTTGTGAATTTGGGGTGTTCAAGTTATTCTAGCCTTATAAACTTTCAAGTATTTTTATAGTAGCATTAATAAGAATATTGTCTTAAGATATCTTTTGTAGTAAATAGGAAAAATTGTGCTTCTGTCTTCAAACACCTTTAATAAGAAAAATAACTTTAACCATTTAGAAATACTGTGTGTGTGTATATATGTTTGTGTATACTCATGCACACTAAAGTTTGAATCCAAGAGCTTTATACATCTCAGCTACACTCCATACCCCAGCCATATTTTATTTTTTTATTTTGAATCAGGCTCTCACTAAATTGCAGAGAGTCTCACTAGGTTAATGAGACTGGTCACCAATCTGCTACACTCCTAATGTCAGCCTCCCAGGTACTGGGACTACAATAACATTTAAAAAAACATCTTTAGGCACTTTAAAAAGTCCAAAAATTGGTCTATTTAACCCAAGTTTATATAAAAAATATAAAGACCATATACTTTATTTCATATATTGGCTATCAGATTTGAAGTATGAATTGTACTCCACAAAAGTATAAAAGTTTATCTTGAATAATGTGTATTATTACATTTATTAACAAATATTATAGATATATAAAAATATTTTAATCAAATCTCAAGGTGATTTTTGATACAACTTTAAGATATCTGATATTCAGAATTTTTATAAGATTAAAGTAGTAACTATTATACTTATCTTGAAGTACAGTGAAGTTTTATTCTAAATTCAGCCAGGAAGTACATAATTATGTCTTTAAGGTAATTAGAGAAAAGTAGAATATATATTATAATCCATATCTAAGAAAATCAAGATGGAAAATACTACATATAAAAAGCATAGGCAGTAAAGGAACAAAAAATACAAACAAAATGCTCACCATGTGGTTTTTCTGGCCTCAGAACAGAGCAATTATAACCAATGTAAATGGAGTGACAGACACCTATACTTTCCTCTCTCCTCTCTGATCAGGAATCTATTCACATCTTCTTGCCTGAAATGCTCCATCTCCAAACTCTTGACACAGAGTGAATAACCTACTCTAAGCCTGAAATTTTTAGGAGAAAGTCTCTGACCAAAAAATTCAAGCATTGCTTACATTATGCTTGGGAAATTGAGCTGAGATGTATACAACTAACTGAAAGGATTGATGCCCAACAACTTCTGATATCACAAACATTCTTGTGGATGACATACTATAAAAATTTAACATTATTTCTTAAGTAGTTCTGTTAAAATAGAAACACTATTTTAAGAAGACAAGGAAAATAAACTCCTACAACCTAGCCCCTATCACCTTGACCCACACTTTTTATCTCTTGAATTTACTTTATGCTCCAGAAACACTACATTTTTATGGTGCTATTTAACTTGATGGTGCTAGCTCTTCTCATTTACTCTTTATCCTCAAGAGACATATGATCATAGCTGCTGCATGTGTTAGCTCTTAAATTAGCTCATATATGTGTTTTTGGTAAAGATTGTCCAAGCTGTTTTTCTTTCACATCATCATCTGTAAAAGCAGAATAGTGGTAACACTTTAGAGGGCTGATGTGAGCATAAAATGAGTTCCTATTTGCAATACATAGAAGGAAGCCCGACACTTAACTTCGGTATTTTGTGTATCCTACCTGCAGTCATCATTGTTTCACAGGTAAAGGCTTTTACACTATGACTCAGATTAAATACTTTAGCTTTTAGGAACATGTTGCCTTTAGAATCCAAAAAAACTGACCAGGCATTATCTATCTTTCTTTGCTGTGGAAATGCAAAATATAGCTATTTATTTTTTACTGTAATAGAATATACTGGATCATACATAGAAACAGGCTTTCTAGACTATATCAAGTGGTTCATCCCTGATTGTAGGGTTCATCTTCCAACTTCTAGAGTCTGTGTGCCTAAAGTTTCCTGCATACCCACCATTCCTCCTTGCTCACACTGTTTGATCTGTATAATATATAGTGGATCACAATGACTTCCTTTGGAAAGTTCAGATTGTTTCAGATTCAGATTCCATATATTGATACTGCAGTTGACATATCCCCGAGGCAATCTGTAAATGAACACTCTCATCTATACTTCCTGAGTATGAACTGTTGCTGATTAATTTTCTAATTGGAATGGAAAAGTATGCATACACCAAATCAATAGCCACATGCAGTGTCTCCATGCCCTCACGAATCTGCTCTTGCAATGATGCTGCATTTTTCACAGAAACTGTAATCAGGGTAACTCTCTAGGTCAGCCTGCAGTAGTTGACATTTATGCTCTAGGAACCATCTGATCTCAGCAAGAGTCAAACTGGTGAACTAAGTGGATGTTCGATAGGGGCCTCTCCTCATCCAACTTGCTGTCTTTCCTCGACCTGGACATAATACTGTGTTGGATTTACTCTCTTGGTCAGGTTTCTGATTGTTTTCATGTGGTCTTCTCACATGAAAATAGGATTAAAAATTATAGCTATATAAGGCTATTATAGCTCTTCCTAGACTGATCAGACATACAATGTGGGTATTACATCAACTGACAAGCATAACAGTCAGTTACATAAGTGGAGACTCAAGAGAATGCTTTCTGACAGGGTCAGACTTTAGTCAGGGTTTATTGTTTATCTCTTACATATGTCTCCATTCCTATGTCTCCAGGTGTCAATATCAGTGAAGAGCCTGACTCCAATATTTCTTGAAATGTCAATTATTCTCCTTTCCCTATGTATCTTGGCAAATGGTCATAGTTCTTTTTGGGGACTAGGATAATCATTACATTATTCACTTGCAAGGGTGTTACAAGGTCCTTCCTCCTAGGAACCCTCTTTCCTCTTCAGTCAGCAGGTTCTAGATCAGAAAATAAACAAATTGACTCATGTGTGAGGACTGAGTATAGAATTGGGACTATTTGGGTTATTTTTTGTTTTTGTTTGGTTTTTGTTTGTTTTTGGTGGTAATGAGGATTGAACCCAGGGGAATTCACCTTCAAGCTTCTGAACTACATCTTCAACCCCTTTTTACTTTGAAATAAAGTCCCACTGGGTTGATAAGAGTCTCATTATGTTCCTAAGGCTATCCTCAAACCTTTATGTCCTCTTGTCTCAGTTTCCCAAGAACTGGAATACATGTGCCATCACACCTGGCGAGTACTGTGGCTTTTAATGGACTGTTACCCTCTGCCTCTAGACTTTATTAATCTTTTTCAGTACAATTCCATTGCATATATATATATATATATATATATATATATATATATATATATATATATACACCAGCTTTATAACCCATTCTTCTGTCGACAGACACCTAGTTTATCTGTTGTAAATTGTGCTGTTATAGACATAGATATGCATGTATCATTAGAAAGTCTTTAACAGCCACTCCTCTGATAGATGATTAATATCTAGGATATACAAACAACTTTAAAACCTTAACACTAAAAAAAATCCAATAACTAAATAAAAAAAATGGGCAATCAAACTGAACAGACACTTCTCAGAGGAATAAATAAAAATGGCTGCTAAACATATGAAAACATGTTTAACATCATTCACAAACAGGGAAAAGCAAATCAAAACCACACTGAGTTAGAATGGCAATCATCAAGAATACAAAGAAAAAAATACTGCCAAGGATGTGAGAAAATGGGAGCCCTTATACACTGTTGATAGGATTGCAATTTAGTATAGCCATTGTGGACACCAAGTAATAGGTTCCTTAAAACACTGGATCCGAAACCTCCATGTGATCTGTGTACTCTTCCTAAAGGCACGATTGAAACCCCTCCTCCTTTCTGTATTGTCAGACTTAATGAACATTGGCTGGAATGAAGCACTCTAGTCTCCAAACTCCCATGCACACCTGATGATCACATGTTTATAGATATTGTTTATTTATTTGTGTGTGTTTTCTCCCATTCTTTCACTATATGGAGGCTGCTATGGTGTCTCATTTATCATTTTACTGTTTAAAGTGCCCCACATTCAACACATTCAACAAGCTAGGAGAGTTTACTGACTTGATTTTAATTACACTGGCCTTTCTTCTACATTTTAGCACTTAAGTCAAACATGTTAATTTTCCATATGTAAACTGCTTTCTTTACGTAAGCCTGTACAGTAGTGATCAGAAATATTTCTACATACATTTTATGGAATTTTATAGATTTGTTTACTCAATTTAATTTAGTGTCTTTATGTTTTAATTAAAATATAATTATTCAGAATGTTGTTTCCCACAGGTTGTTTGTGGTAAAAGTCTTTCGGTGAATGAAATGACTCTCAGCACTTTGAAAGAAGAAGGCTACAAAGCTGCTTTCATTGGAATCGGTGAGTAGTTTACTTCTATATATTTTTATTTATTGTAGTTTTGAAATTCCTGACAGAATATTAAAGAATAACTGCCTTCAGACATTTGTTTTCATAATGGAAGTTGTCTCTGTACAGGGAATAATGGATTGTGATGACTGGCCAAATAACTAAATTTTAAGTGTACAAGTAGGTGTGTGCTACCTTATCTCCATTATAGGTAAACTTTGGCAAGTCAGTCTTCTATCAAGCCAGTTCCTCCCCACAACATCCTCACCTTGGAAAAGCAAGTGTTTTTAAGGCATGTCATGGAAGCTTGAGATCTAAGTGCCATATTCCCTTTTTTTTTTTTGGTGGTACTGAGGATTAAACTCAGGGTCATTCTACCTTTGAGCTACAACCCCATCCCTATTTTTTGTTCTTTGTTTTGAAATAGGATCTCCCTGATATCCTGAAACTCACTGTTGCAGAGGGCCTCACTAAATTCCTGAAGCTGGCCACAAAATTGTGATCCTCCTGTTTCAGCCTCCCAAGACCTGGGATTATAAGAATTTGCCACCACACCCTGCTAAATGCTATATCTTTTAAAAAAGATAATAGCATTGGCTAAATTGATAATGTCTTTTTTCTATTCATTTTGAAATTTCTGTCAACTTTTGGAAGGGCTTATTTTATTTCATATTTAGTTAATGATGCTTAGTCACAGTTCTGAAAGTCCCGAGGTCATGTGTAATTACTGAAACACTTAATGTATATTGTGGTTTCAGATTTTGCCTATACATCCATGGATACTGTTTTTTAGTATGTTTTTTCTACTTATTGTTTATTGAAAAACCAGAGAGAATAAGTAGTTTGATTAAATCTTCTGATAAACCTTGTATTTATTATATAATAAGATTTTACTCTGGGCAATTATGACATACTAAGCTGAAAATTTTAAATGATTACTGATTTTTAATACAAATCCATTCTCATGTTTTAGCTTGTCTCTTCTTCAGTTTATACTTTTTGAATATATACATTGCAATATATATGCATATATATTGCTGCATGAAGATGAAAACTTCGACATATTTTTAAATGATTGCACACTAGATAACATTTATTTGGGAGCTTCACTTTTTCACTGTACTTGCAGATTAAAATCATCACTAATCCTTTTGTGCCCACTAGATTGTTCTTATAGAAAGCCACATATTATCTTATTAACTGATTGGTAACAAGTGTAAGGGGAATTCTGCCACTAGTTTTATTTAGATGAAAGGTAATGAAAAGGAAAATAAATCTGCACTGTATTCGAGCTCCTGTCAGTATTGAACCTCCTTTATCTCAGAAATTGTTAAGTGCCACTGTCATCAATATCTTTCCATATTATTTTCATTTAATTACAATAATTATTGTGCAAATTGAGATTAGGAAGGAGAAAAGATCTGTTTTCCCCAAGTTTTATTTTTAGAGGTGCTATGCCTGGTTCTGGTTTTACTCTTCAGTATTATATTTGTAAGAAATTTTTTTTGTGTGTGTGTCTATGTATGATACTAGAAGTTGAACCCAGGGGGCTTCTACCTGTGAGCTAGAGCTCTACATCCCTAACCCTATTTTATTTTTTATTTTGAAATAAGGTCTTACTAAGTTACTGAGGGCCTTGTATCCTCCTATATCAGCCTCCCAAGTACTGGAATTACAGGTGTGTGTCATCACACCCATCTTTATAAGGAGAATTTAATGTAAAGTACTATAAAGTAAAAAAAGAATATACTTTATAGATAAAATATCTATAAAGTATATTCTTTTAGTAGTACTAGTGTTAGACTTGTAACATTCAAAAGTGCTTGGCCCATAAATGGAAGCTTTAACAAGGTATTATGTCTAAAGTAATGATGTTATCACATAACTATTTAAAAATCATCAGTGAGCAGTAATATATAAAAGATATGTTTTCTACCCATTAATCTCTATAAACTTTGACTACAAAATGTATCTGTCCTAAAGAAGTAATGACCAAATAACTGATACACTGAAATATCGCCAAAGTAATTCCATAAGAGGCAAAGTATTTTAAATTGGATTAATTAATAGTTTAATGGGGGCCTTTTTTTTTTTGTCTTTTTGGACTGGGGATCGAACCCAGGGTGGTGCACTTGCCAGGCAAGCGCTTTGCCACTGGGCTACATCCCATCCAATAATATAATAGTTTGTAATTCTAACTGATTCCAACTGTAAGAAATACTTTCTCTCTGAAATGATCAATAATGTTTCAGGTTTTTCTTTTATTAATTCCATTAAGTTTCTTCACATTAGTCACTTGACAGTGCTATACCCTTTTACAATACAGTGGTCCCCATTTGACTCTGCACTGTGTGAGTGCAGTGTTTGAAATGTAAAGCCCTTTCATATTTATATTGTGCATTTTCATGCTGAGAAGTGAATCTTTTGACATTTTGGTGTAGTGATGAGAGGAATACTGCTCTGTGCTATTTCAGTCTTTTGAATGAAATATATACAAGAAAGTTTCATCCTATCAGAAAAAAAAAATCTTCAGTCGGTAGAGGACAAGTAGCCTTATTCTCTAGGAAATATTCATTTGACACTTCTGATTTTCGATCTGGGAATTTATGACCTTTCTGTTATCATACAACTGCCTGTTACTTGGACAGCCTCACAACCTTGCATCCTTTTATTCATTAAACCTTGCTTCTATATGATAATTAAACTTCATTCACTTGTTTTATCTACCCTTTCTCACTGATCTTGGAAGTAGAGAGAGTGAAATAGGAATTTTATATTATTTGGAATATAAGTTTGGTCCCTTTAAGAAAATCATAGAGGCTGAAACAATATACAATATGCATTTAGTTTTCCTTATATAACATTGCGAGTGGCCTTCAACATTTGTCTTTCATCCTTGGTCTCTAGTTGGTCACCATGTCCACATTCCTGCTAACTTAAGTTGGAAAGAGAGAATGCACGTTCTGTTCTCTTAGGTTTAGGATGCAGAATTTATATATATCATTTACACTTTTATCTTACTGCCTACAGTCTAGCCTTCTAATATACCTAGCAGAAAAGGATGTTGGGAAATGTTACTACTACCCCAGTGGACATATTTCCCTTTAAACCTCTAGTATTATAGAGGAATAGGATGGTAGATATAGAGGAAGGGGACCCATAAAGTTTTCTACTGTGGGTTTCCATTATCATTATTATTGACAGATGAGATCAATGAAACACTGTAAAAAAAAAATTATCAGGACTTAGTGGCTCCATGTTGGCTTTGAAAGTAGTTTACTGAAAATGGAGATGCTTTCTCTTTCTGTAGCTGGGGAAGTTGTAGTTATAGATCTTTTCCATGTTTATAACTACTACCTTATTCTGTGTTACTTGACTAAGTGAAAAAGCCTTTTCTTTTTTAAATATGAATTTTAGCTGAATATGGTGGTGCACACTTATAGTCCCAGTACTAGAGAGGATGAGACAGGAAGATTGAGGTTTTATGGCCAGCTATTTAGTGAGGCCCTCTGCAACTAAGGGAGACATGGTTTCAGAATAAAAAATAAAAAATAGGGCTGTGGGTGTAGCTCAGGGGAAGAATGCCTCTGGGTTCAATCCCCAGAGCAGAGTCCATGAAGGAAACCATCTCATTGTAAATATAGTATTAGAAGTCTTGTAGAGTTAATGTAACTTTACTCAGGAGAGTTTGTGTGTCTTCTAAGTTTCAAGGTAAAGCTTTATGTCTTATGAAAACTTAGATTGTGTTTTCTTTGTAATAATTGGGATTTTTTAAAGGGCCCTAAATTTTTGGTATTTTTACTGAAATAAAAGCATATAGTGTGTTACCATTAGTGTTCAAGAGAACAATTAGAACATTTACTCTACAAGGCTTTTACGAAATGTTAAGTTGCTTTCTTAGCTAATCAGGAAATTAAAGATTGATTACATATATTATTTCTGTTTTAATTTTACAAAAAAGAACTTAAAATAATAGAAGAGAAAATACCAAAGTGTGTTTTATTCAGTTAGGCTAGGCATTATCTTGTGAAAAAAAATTTTTTTCTATATATTTCTTTCTTATGTTTTTGCTCATATATACAGTCTGCATTATATATAAAATGTTTGTTAGAATATGCCTTAATAGTCTATCTATGATGTCCAGTGCTGCACATTGTAAGGACTCTGAGGTAGTAATACTCTCTGTTCCCTATAGCATGTCCAGCACTGACCAAGAGGCAGTGATTGCCTGAATTAATAGGTTTTCCAAAATTTCTCGTGGTTTGGTCACAGGTTATCCCTTCAGTTACTTTACCCATTAAATTGTGCATTTCAGCCATTCTTTTTGATATAGACCTGGACCTAGACCTAGACGCATATTTATTTGTTTCCATATTTAAGTTCTGAGCCTAGATGTACATTTTTCTACTTGATACTTGATTTATCTTTACTCAGAATGTATGCTTTCATTCTTCCCACTGAATAAATGTATAGCTCCATGATTTTAAGCTCCAGTTCCCTTTCTGAGTGTCTCGATAACTTTTATATAAGTGCTTGTTCCTCTGTATTGTAATTGACTTCACATTTTTGTTTCCGCATATTTGTTTTCACCACATGAAGGTAAGCTCATAAAATCTGAAGATTTTCACTCATTGCTTGATCTTCAGTGGCCTAGCAGAGTACTCGGCACACAGTAGGCTCTTTGTGTTTTTATTTTTTATTTATTTTTATTTTTTTTCTAAGTCTGGCCCCTAAGAGATTCTAACTCAGAAGGTCTTAGGAGATGGGAGTTAGAGGGATCAACCACTTTTATTTGCCCAGAACTAAAGGAATTTCCAGAATTGTGTTTTTAATTATTGATTATTTTTTCTTGCAGTACAGGGCTTCACACATGCTAGGCAAGTGCTCTACCACTGAACTACATCCCCAGCCCTAATTATTGATTTTTAATGAAAATGTTCTAGTTTTGAAAATAAACGTATAGGATACTTTCAAATACTGGAAAAGTTTGGAGCATTATAACATTGACCAAACCAGGAGAGAAATAAATTTTAAATTTTTATAAGGGTAGTATTACTGTGTTAACAAAAAAATATAAGAGTAGGCTTATTATGGTAGTGATTTTGGTAGCAGTAGCTGTAAAATCTGATAATGTCTCAGCCAAAATTCATAATATAATTTGTCCTGTCACCTCTTAAAATTTATTTATAGGTGATTATTATCATCCCTTTTTTATGTGTGTTACTGGGGATGGAACCCAGGGGCATTCTACCTCTATACCTCCAGCCCTATTTTTTTATTCTTTTCTTTTGAAATAGAGTCTCACTGAGTAGCAGAGGGCCTCACTAAGTAGCTGAGGCTAGCAGTGAAATGCATCCTATATCAGCCTCCCAAATGTTGGGATTACAAGCATTCACCACTATATCCAGCTTTATTATCACTTTTATGGATGAGAAAATTAAGGTTAAGAAAAGCAAAAGAAAAATATTAAATGACCACTAAATTAAAAAAATGAATTTTATAGTTAGTATAGGAAAATCTGAACAAATCCAGAGGTCCATACTTTCACATAAAAGGACATTGCAAGCACAGCAACTGATAGCCAATGTGTTACCTGATGACACCTGCCTACCTTGTTACATCCCACCTCAGACTCCTGAATGTGGCAACTTTAGACTATGGAAGGATTAGTCTCTATGTTTAGCCTCCTTTTCTCATTGTTACCACCTATTGGGTTTTTTTCAGTTACCATCAGAAAAGAGTGTTTTTCTTAAATGTGAAGATCCCCAAATATTATAACTGCTGAAGAAAAGATAATTACAATTAAGAAGATCCATTGCGAGACTGTGGTATTAAATTTGCTGCAGTGTGGTCTTTCGTTAAATCTCTTGTGCATTCAAGGCAGAATTCTTCTCTGAAAAAGTTATTCTTAATTAGCTTCCTAATCAGGAATTTCTAAAGTGTACATGATTGTGTATACTTGCTATTTATTTAGAAGAAAATGCAATACAGATTTTAGACCACCTTCTTTGTGTCTGTTTCCAGATAAAAACTAAGTTTGTTTAGTCAATATCCACAGTTACAAATGGATGATTTTAAAATAATAAACCTGACTCAATTGTAAGCAAAAAAGTCATGAATATTTTGCCAATCCACTTTTTAAAATTTGCAATATTGTTTAATCTAGTGTCACTTGTAAGTACTCGGGTATAATTGTGAGATGGCTCCCAAGAATTTGAAAATGAGGGAAATAGAATTCCAGCTGCGAGTTCATTAAATCATCTCTTAATGAGTTCATGCAAAGCCCCCAGAAGGAGATAAAATAGATGTAGGGCAATTATTCTTTGATAGTATTAACATATCTATAGAAAGAACATATTAATCTGCATGAGCAGATAGTAGGAGCTACTCACCCTTAGAAATATACAAAAAAAAAAAAAAAAGAATCTGAGAAAAAACTGAAAGTGTCTTTCAAAGGTACTTGAATCAAGGGCCCTGGAAGTCTTTGAGTTCTTATCATGAGCTATCCAGGTAAGTTCATTTTAAGAATCTCTAAATCTTGCTGAGTCTAAGTTTAATAAGCTGATATGGAATCTGAAATAACTTTGTGATAGTTATGTTTGTCTCCCAAACTATTCTCTTCTTCTGGTGAGAGAAGGTACTGGGGATTGGATCCAGGAGCTCTGCCAATGACCTACATCCAGTCTCTTTTTGGGAGGGGCCTGGGGATTGAACCCAGAGGCATTCTACCTCCAAGTAACACTCCAAACCAAATTTTATTTCTTATTTGGGAACAGAAGGTCACAAGGTTGATGAGTGCAATGCTAGCTAAGTTGCTGAGGCTGGCTGAAAACTTGTGATCCTCTTGTCTCAGTTACCCAAGTATATTCCGGGGCTTTTTTTTTTTTTTTTTGCGGGCCTGGGGATGGAACCCAGGGACATTTGACCTCTGAGCTACACCCCCTGCCCTATTTTTTATTCTTTATTTTGAAACCGGGTCTCACTGAGTTGCAGAGGGCCTCACTAAGTAGCTGCGGCTGTCCGCAGACTGTGATCCTCCGGTCTCACCCACCCACATGCTGGGTGTGCCACCACACCTGGCTATTTTGAAACAGGTTCTTACCAAATTTCTCAGGCTGGCCTTGAACTTGGGATGGTCCTGCCTTAGATTTCATACACATCACACATACACACACAATTTATTATGTATACATATATATATATGTACATTTGTATATATACATTTCTTGTATATTATAATGCGTACACGCATAACATTAGTGCATTGTGCTTGTACATCTATATATCATAGGTATATAATACACCTATACATCAAAGTAATACAAACACATATGCACAGAGCATTTGGTGTATCAGGCTTTTACATAACTGGTATCACAGGCTTGGGCCATTGCACCAGGCTAGTAATAAGATATTCTATTTAAAAAATTCAGATATTTCAGTGGTTAGTCACTCCACTCTAAATAAATCTTCCAAATATCACTATCTACAGGCTAAAATAGCTATCTGAATTTACCCTTTTAACTTTTATTTTATTATTATTATTATTATTATTATTATTATTATTATTATTATTTTGGTGGTACTGGGGTTCTTGGAAACCCTTCTACCTCTGGGCTATACTCCCAGACCTATTTTATACTTTTTAAATTGGGAAACAGGGTCTCTTAAACCAGCGCAGCTGGCTTCGAACCTGCGCCATCCTCCTGTCTCCGCCTCCCAAGCGCTGGGATTATGGGATTATGAGCGTGCACCACCACGCCCTGCATACCCTTTTAAATTTAAATCTACCACTTTATAGACCTCTCCCACCATTTACTACCGCCATTCTTCCTGAGGTATATTTTGCCATCCATCATTGTATCTGCACTCTTTTCTTTTGGTTTATCTCTGTACATGCTAAAATCAATACTTAGAATATTCATCAAAAATGACACTTTCTTCTTGAAGCCCTCATACTTATCCAGCTGAGATAAATGTTTATTCTGTATTCATATATATTGAAATGTCTTAGATGTCATTTATATGAATGTATATAATATTCTTTTATGCTTTTGTGCTGTGTGCATGTATCCCCTTCTGCTCCCCATAATATACAGTTTACTAACATCTTACAAGAGTAGAGATTTATTTTTATTTTTACATTCCACAATTTCAGCACATTTTTGACATAGAACAGACATCAAAATAGCATTTTTGAAGTTCAAAGATTGAGAGAAGTAAAAGAAAAAAATATAGAAGAAATGAAAAGTAATTCAATAACTTCTTGAGAAGTTTGAGATGATGTAGATCATTTAGCTCTTCAAAGTCATGGATCATTCTAAGCACCTATCATATCCACCATTTATCTGTCTCTGTCCGCCTGTTTCTTTATGACAGTATTAAAAGATATGCTCATTGGTTCTGATTAACCACTAAAGGCATTGATGTCATAGTCTATCAAGCATTACACAATTATGCTAAATATTATTTTTTGATCATATTTATTTATTTATTTATTTCTAATTTATTTTTGATACTGGTAATTGAACCTAATGGCATTCTATCTTCAAGCTATACCCTCAGACCCCCCTTTTTAAATTTGGAAACAGAATTTTGCTAAGCTGCTGAGACTGGCTTTGAACCTGTGAGCCTCTTGTCTCTGTTTCTCAAGTACTGGGATTAAGGTTTGTGCCATCACACCCGGCTAAAATATATTTTTTTGTAGTACTAGGGATTGAATCCGGGGCCTCATTCATGCGAGGCATGCTCATGTACCCGTGCCTTTAGTTAATTTTTAGTTAATGTCCCCAGCCTTTAGTTAATTTTTGAAGAATTATGAAGAAGAATAAGAATTCCTAGTTCTTAATAAGATTTCTTCATAAAGAAGAATTATGCTCAGCAGTGTTTAATAAGATAAACATTTTATGATGATATAAGAAAGCCGGGTGTGGTGGTGCACGCTTGTAATCCCTGCGCTTGGGAGGCTGAGACAGGAGGATTGTGCAGGTTCGAAGCCAGCCTCAGCTATGTAGTGAGACTCTCTGCAACTCAGTGAGACCCTGTTTCCAAATAAAATATAAAATAGGTCTGGGAGTATAGCCCGGAGGTAGAAAGCCTCTGGTTTCCACCCCTAGTACCACCAAAAAAAAAAAAAAAAAAAAAAGTCTATTATTTATTTACTTGATACTAGAGATTTAACCCAGGGTCATTTTACCTCCAAGCTACATCCCCAGCCCTTTTTCTTTTGAAATATGTTCTTGCTAAGTTGCTGAGGGTCCCAGTAAGTTGCTGAAGCTGGCCTTTAACCTTTGATCCTTCTGACTCACCCTCCCAAGTAATGAAATTACAGCCATGTGCCACATATCTCTGCTAGAAAGTTTTTCTTTTAAATAGTGTCTACTGGGCAAAAGTTTTTAAATATTGTAGATGATAAATATATTTGTATTTAACTTATTAAAATATAATAGTTTCTTTAAAATATTCTATAAGTCCTTGCTATTTTTAAAAAATGTACAAAAACTTAAACTATATGCATATTAAGTACTTTTATCTTTGGATAGAGACACAGAGGGAGTTGTACTGTATTTCACATTGACTTTTCATAGTAAATATATATGTTACTTTATGATAGTTGCCAAGTTAAAGAAATAATTTACACAAAAATAATTTGGTGTTTTCATTGTTTAAGCATTAATCTTTTTCTTAGTAGTTCCCAGTTGCTTAATTAATTCTTACTGAGTAGCTGATAAGAGAATTGCAAAATTATTGAAGTACATAGAATGTTTTCTTTCCAATACTGCTTATGGCTGCCAATTATATTCGTGTGTGTGTGTGTGTGTGTGTGTGTGTGTGTGTGTGTGTGTTTGTGTGTGGGGAGAATGACTATATATATTTGAACCAGGAAGGGCATATTATTGAACATATATGTTCATATTCTCAGTCTGTTTAGATTTGTATGGTTTAAAAAACAAGCATTAGGATTCCAGCATGCTGAGTCCTGGTGAGACCCTCTTTCTGGCTTTAAATGGCTGCCTTTTTCCTATATCCTCTTGGGTGGTTTTTTTTTTAATAAGTGTACTAATCCCATATGGGACCCCACTCTCACAACTTTATCTAAAATGTATCTAATATGAAGGTTGAATCTCCAAATATCATTATATTTGTTGTCAATCCTTCAAAAATGAATTTTAAGGAGAAATAAACATTCAGCCCACAAAAATCATGATTATTTTTAAAATTTAAATACAATAATCATCCTCTATATCTGGGTTGTATTCTAGAGGTAGAATGTTGATGAACAACCTTAAAGAAATTTAACAAAACTAGAAGTCACTGAGATAGTGAATTACATCATAGAAGAATTAAAGACATCACAGTACACTCCTCCTGATTCAATGAAATTGAATATGGAATAATTCAGGACTACCCTGAGCACATATGTACCATACATAATAAATATTTTGGAACTGGGGATTTAATTCAAGGGCATTCTACCTCCAAGCTACACCCCCTAGCCCTGTTTTATTTTGTTGTTGTTGTTTGTTTGTTTGTTTGAAACAGGGTCTAAGCTACTCAAGCTAGGCTCAAACCTGTGATCCTCCTATCTCAGCCTCCCAAGTACTGGCATTACAGGTGTGCACCATCATACCCACCTTACAGTTGTTTTCAGTTAAAACTAGGTTACATACTACTGCACAGATATTTCTACATTGTATATTACACATTTCTGCTTGTCTTGCCTTTTTGTTAGCACTTGCTCTGTAAATTTTGGTAAAATAAAAACATTTTATGCAAAAAAAAGAGGAGTTAGTAAGAGATACACAAAATGATATGAAAATGGCAGAGACTTATGTAAGTTGGAGGAAACCAGGTATAATTCCACATATTTGTACTCTTTTCTTTTCTTTTTTTTTTTTTTTTTTTGTGGTACTGGGGTTCCTGGAAGCCCTTCTACCTCCGGAATACACTCCCACACCTATTTTTATATTTTTATTTGGAAACAGGGTCTCCTAAGCCAGCGTGCGCGGCTGGCTTCGAACCTGCGCGATCCTCCTGTCTCTGCCTCCCAAGCGCGGGGATTACAAGCGTGTGCCACCACACCCGGCTATTTGTACTTTTTCTAGAAATAATTTTTCTAAAGTTTGGGAATGTAAAAGTTCGCAAGATAATTTGTATAACATTACTTTTTCCTATTTATATAACTTAGACTCTCATCTTTGGTTGGCAAGATGAGATAAAATGCATTAATATTCTTTGATATATTAAAAAACAATTTCTTTGATTTTAAATGGTTAGAAGCTGTATACTCTAAAGCAAGACCATGTCTTTTAAGAAAATTCCTTAACACACAGTACTTTAAGTCTCAAATCTATTTCAGAAGCAATACATCAAAATTTATATCAAATCAGTTTTTCTCCAGATATTTCCTTTGAGTTGTTCAAGGAACATCCAGTACAATCATGTTCCCAATTCCCTCAAATAGAATATAGTTTGGTTATATTCCTCTTTTTTAATTTGTTCCACTCCTATTCATTAGCAATCATCTGAGTTGAATCAGGAATTAGTATTTGGGGGAAAAACAGTAAGTAATGATTAGTCTGAGGTAATGATTAGTCTGAATATTAAGTCAAATAACACATTAAGGAAACGTTTGTTTAAAGAAAGGTTTGACTTACTTGCTTTCTTATCACCAAATATGTAAGGAATCTTGGTGCATGTTCTGGTCCTCTGGTGAGCCAGGCTGTGCCACTTGGTGTGCAGATGGAAAGAACATGGGCACATCACAGTCTCTGTTCACACCCACCCCCTCCACATGCAAACGTCCATGGCTGAAAGCTAGCAGATGTTTATTTCGCTTGCATTACTGAGATAAATTGTGTATCTAACTTCTCTTTCATAAGTTAAATTTGGAGAACAAGATATGGATATGTGGATTAATCAGTAGAAATTATGTTAATGCTTCTAACTTTTGGACAGTAAGACATATTAGAAATTTCTTCTTGGATCTTTACATTCTTATTGTGCTTCTGCTTTTTTTTTTTTTAAAAAAAGAAATTTAATAGTTTTGTTGGTTTGTTGGTACCTGTATTTCACTGATTAAATTTATCAGTATAAGAATAAAATAGTTTAAAATGGACTATTTCACTTTCTGGCAAGTTTTTTTTTTCCTGGAATAAATTATTTTACCTTTCTTCTGTCTTTAGTAAAGTTATACTGTAGTCCCACGCTTTCATTTGTTCTTAATTATATAATGTTTTCATTATCTTCTCACTATTTAAAGTACATTTTGAAGCCTCTGCTATATATCTGCCAATGTAGAAAGGACTAGAGGTTACAAAACTGTACAGTTAGAAAAAAACATTTTAATGCAATCAATAGATGGGAATGATATACATATAATAAACAAAATGTGTGAAAGCATCTGCAACAATGATTATAGCTAGTATTAATAAAACTTTATTTAAAAATAGGTAGAGGAGCAGATAGCTCAGCAGGCTGTTTATCAAGGAATTACTTAGAACATTAACTGCTTATATTTTTTTACAGTTTAGAGATACATATTATTTAAGTAGAGAAATATTCGCAATATAAACCAAATTAACATTTGTCTAATCAAATTAATTTAAGTCTAATACAGCATAAATTGTTTTGAGAAGAAAATCTTTTTATAGAACCTTTTTAATAATACCAATATCAGCCCTGTCTTTGAAGTAGAAGATATATTCTTAACGAATTATTTTGTACTAGCACTTTAAAATAGCCTTATTTAAAGAGATACCTACATTTTAGTGTTTATTAATGCACTTGGGTCTCTTCTTAGTTATGATTTTAGCAAATAGTTTATATGAGATAAATATTAAAAATACTCTTTCTAATACCATGCTTATGTTAAACTAATAATTTAGTTAAAGCTGCTACATTTGTTCATTTCTCAGGTATAGTGTTTTATTCTTTTAAAGTCAATCTTCAGCAAGTAACTACATATTTGATTTTGCAATCAAAGAAAAAAACAAAAACACACATCCACAAATTAAAATCAGAAGGAATAATTGAGAAGTGAAATTAATCAGTTTGCCATGACTTGACTGACATTTCTAAAGGTGTATCTTAGAAATTATGATTAATGCTTGACTTTTTCCTCTTCAGTTTTTAACAAGTTAAGAAAAAGCATATACACATGCAAAAAATCCTCTTTGCTTCTAGACTAGGCTTTTATTTATAAAACTTCTTTAACTTTCCTTTCTAATTCATTGTTTTCTGTCTCACTTTTTCATTATGCGTTCTAACAATTGGCACCATTGACTTCAGCCAGAAAGTAACAGAGTGCCCTACACACTACAGTTTCTCTCCTTTCTAGTGACTAGGGAATTAAATGTGGATCATTTTAGACCAAGTCTTTTAGTTTTTATGCAAGTGGGTGAATCATCTCAATATGTAGCAACTTTGTTACAGACTACTGAAAAAATTTATTGATTAATTATAGATAAACTCATCTGTGTATGACTATAGAGAAATATCACAAGAAGGTGAATATAACTTGTGGTCTTAGTTTTAAGGTCATGTGTATAGGTAGCAATGTATACATCCTCCTATAACAAATTATGAATCAAAATGTATATAAATTTAATATATTTGTGATTTATAATAAGATATTCAAGCCTTAATTTTTTTTCATTTGACAAACTTAAATTTAAATTTGCTTTTGTGATACTCAGAAATAATACAAAATACCAATTAAAATAAAAACAAGTATGCAAACATTATTTATTCAGAGGCATGATCATTTATTATATTAATATATATTAATATTTAATGGCATATGGCAATTTGGGGTATATAAAGAGATTTTCTAAAGAACACCACCCTGATACAATCAAGTAATAAATTATTGGAGTTTTGCTTGTGTATTTGTTTTTCTTTGCTATTGACTGTAAAAATACATCGTTAATGGAGCACACTGGGGCAGGTTGAATCAATGTTATATTTGCATCTTTTCCCTTCTCCTAATGAGTTCTTGATTGCCATATGACTTGAATTTTAGGCAGAAAAATTCTGGGCTCTAAAACCTATAACACAAGAGTGACCTGAATGCGAGTCTTTAGTGATTGTTGCATCAGTGAGTTTTCATATCACAGTGGCACAGAGTGAAGTGTCTTGGACTTCTGGTGGTGAAGAGAGCTCATACTCCTGTGTGGCTGCTTTCCATTAGACTGAAGTGTATTCCTGTGTGTGTGTGTGTGTGTGTGTGTGTGTGTGTGTGTGTGTGTTCTTAGCTTCCAGCCTATTGTAAATTATGGTCGTCTTTCTGAGAAATGGAAGTTTGTGTGGAATAGATAAGGAAAAAGTAAAATTCTGAAAGGCAACATAATCTTGTTTTCATGGAGGGTGAGAAAGCAGCAGGCAGTCAGAAAGTTATATGAAAAGCACATCGATTTTAAAGTTTGTTAACTATTGAGACCTCTAGGAGGGGGAAGCAGAATAAGACAGATATTAAGAAAACTCAACTCAGCATCATGTAAAAATATTATGAATAATTTTATGTGCATAATTATATTTCCTACCATATTTTGCCCTCATAATTTGAAAACACTACTTGAAAAACTGAATATTTTCCATTATCATTAGAATCTATCAACAAACATATCAGCAGTCACGTGTTGAAAGTATTAACAAAATACCTTTACTCTTGTAATATGCATAATATTTTCTTTAATCTCTCCTTACTCTTGGTGTAACTCCATCCCTTCATTTAGTAAATACCAAGTTCCTTATATTTCATTAATTCGTCCTTGTTATAAAAAAGTTACAGCTTTGAGGGGACCCAAAAATGTGAACATTTCCTGGTTTGTTCCCTGAGTAAATTTTCCTTTCTTTTTCATAGTATGTTATACAGTGAAATGACAGTTAGCATCTTGTTTACTGACTTGTATGCACTATAGTTTATTCATCTTAAACTGAAAGGCTCCACAAGGAAAGGACAAATCAGGAACATGTGGATGTGGGGGATAAGGACCCCCAGCTCGGGGGCTATGAAATGTGACAGCCCCATAATTTTGTGGAGCTTTTCCTGCCAGAGACATGTACTGGTAAATTGGGACAAACATTCAAAAGAGCCCGATTCAAGAGGTTTTTCCTTGTATGCAAATGAGTTTAGTAATTATGTTATTTAGTGTTTACTTTGTGATTCAGAAGATAAAAGATTTTGATGTGAGAGGTAAGACATGGGGAAATTAGATTGGGAAAGAGCAAGACCAAACAATGGGAGATCTCTCATCCTGGCTATTGGGGTAATTCAGTGTGAGAAAACTGAAAGCCTTGAGTAGGTCTTACTGAGGGTAGAAAGGGAATATAAGAAAACGCAATGAGCAAGTCTTAGCACTTGTTTCAATTAGGGATGGCCAGAGAATGATCAGACTAGGATGGAGCAGGCAGGGTAAGGAGCTAAGGAACATGTGCCAGTTAAGTATGTCATCAGCACCTCTTTGGGCCAGATGATGGATGGTGGTGTAAATTTACCAATAAAATAAAATAAGGGATTGTTATGAGATATATTATGACCCCTTCATGTTTAGGAATCCCTATAAAATCCTAGGGGGATTATACAGTTCATCCTTAGATGTATGTACCTGATCAGGTCTTGAAATCAGGTGAGGAGGGCAGGCAGGAGAAGTAGCTTCAGTTATATACTCTAGCAAAACACCTATGAATCTTGAAGCTAGCCAAATTCAATTGAAATCTCATCATTTGCAGTCCATGTGAGTAATAGCAATAATGATTATACTGAATGAGATCAGCTAGTCTCAATATGTCAAGGGTCTAATGTTTTATCTCATGGGGAAGCTGGAGAGAAGCCTTGGAAAGTATAAGATGGTTGAGGAGAGAGACAAGTAGAATAGTGGAAGGGGATAGGGAGAGGGAGGGAAAAAGAACCAATGAAGAAACAGTTCAAATAATGTTATGTTTATATATGAAGGTATTACTACCAATCTCACTAACGTGTGAGAGCAGTGGGTATCAGAGTGAGATCTGAAGAAAATCACTTCAAGACCTGTGAGTATAAATGTCTGACCACTCTGAAACTCAATATCATGTATCATTGCAATCTACTAATAAAAGTATTTAAAAATACTTTTTCACTGAAATTGGCATATGACATGATTTTAAAAATGGCTGCAGATATTATCAGCTTATAGGTAGTTCCGAAACTATGGCATTGATGAGATTACATATTTCCTTTTCAGAAGTACCCTATGCAAAATGACAAAAACCACAGCTCAGTTGAAACTGTGTGGCCACCCAATCCACAGAGTTTGCTATGCACACACTTCAGGAGGTCTATTCTAATTCCACATCTAAGTCTAAGGGTATCATTTCAAAGTGACTAACTGATATGTCATTTTATTTTGTTATTGGACCATTCTTTCTTTTACTCTGAAATATGACAGCTAGATAACTTTGTGTCATTAAAGCAAACTTTTGTGGTAACAGAGAAAACGTTAAGTTAGCATACTTGCGAGCTGAATTTCTTTAGTACTATCAGCTGGTTGAAATCCAAGGCCAGTGTTCTTGAATATCATTGAAACTGGTTATTATTTGCTAAAGATAATGAGAAGTTGGCTTGGATTTTTTATATAGTCATCATACCTAAAAAATATAACTTTAAAAAGAAAGTCTGTGTAATGTATGTGTATTTAGAAAAAGATAAGTTAGAAAATAAAATGTTTTCCTTCAAAAGATACTATATTTATTTGGATGCTAGGGATTGAACCCAAGGGTCTTCACCACTAAACTACATCCTCAGCTCTTTCTTTTATTTATTGTTTGGAAACAGGGTCTCACTAAATTGTCCAGGCTGGCCTCAAACTTGCAATCTTTCTATCTCAGCCTCTCAAGTACTAGAATTAGAAGCATGCATCACCATGCCCAACGATTTTAGGATTTTTTTTTTCTGGTGGTACTGGGGTTCCTGGAAGCCCTTCTACCTCCAGGCTACACTCCCAGACCTATTTTTTAATATATATATTTTTAATTGAAAATAGGGTCTCTTTAAGCCAGCACGGCTGGCTTCGAACCTACGGGACCTTCCTGTTTCCACCTCCCAAGCACGGGGATTATAAGAATGTGCCACCATGCCTGGCCTCAATTTTAGGATTTTTAAAAGATGATTTCTTTAACAATAATTAACATGTGTCATATTTTACAAAATCCACTGATATTTATTCCAGAGAGACATGTTCATCATCTAAAGAAAGATGTAAATTTCTGCCTTTTAATGATTAAGCAAGGGAAGTTGAAAAAAATTCAACATTTGCTGCAATTTGCTTCTTTATAAATTGGCTTCTTTGATAAAGCTTTGTTCTTGGTTTCATTTTTTTTTTCCTTTTTGTGGTACTGGGGTTGGAACCCAGAGGCTTTCTACCTCCAGGCTATACTCCCAGCCCTATTTTATACTTTATTTGGAAACAGGGTCTCACTAATTTGCTGAGAGCCTTACTAAGTAGCTGAGGCTGGCTTCGAACCTGTGCAATCCTACTATCTCAGCCTCCCAAACATGGGGATTACAAGCGTGTGCCACCACACCCGGCGGTTTCTTATATTTTCTATTTTACCAAAGCATAGTATTAGTGTATGTGTTAGCACATTTTAGGATTCTTTCATTTTTACAACTATTAGACATATTGCTCCCTAAAATTAACATTTTTTTGCCATAGAGTTAAACATTGTATTCCCCTAAGGTCTTGTAAGAAGTTACCCATCATACATTAAGGAAAACTTAAAATCAGTCCTCTTCACAGATTTAATAAGTTTCCATACAGAATAACTGAATATAGTGTTTCTATTACTGTAGATTGATTGGTCCAAAAAATAAAAAGGAAGAGGAATTTTAGTAAAATCTCTGATCATAGGGCTTATGCTTACTCTCTCAGGTACAAAGATATTTTTATTTTTATTTTTAATTAGTGCATTATAATCATGCATCTTAATAAAGTTCAAGATGATAGAAGCATACAAGCACACATTACTCATTTAGTCATCCCCCAATTCCCACCCCATTCCCTACCCCCTCCCTCTTTCTCATATTCGGCTTAGTGATTGACTTTGATATGTTTGTAAATGTATATCATGCATATTAAGTAATTTCCTTCTTCTCCCCTCCCATCTCACTCAGGTTGCCTTCTTTACTCATCTGTAGATTCTCCTTCTTTGTCTAGAGTCCCATTTTCTCCCTAGCTTCCACATAATAGGAAGAGCATCTGATTTTTTTTCTTTATGTGACTGACTAATTTTACTTAGCATAATGTTCTGCAGTTCAACCCATTTCCCTGGAAATGACATAATTTTGTTCTTTTTTATAGCTAAATAAAATTCCATTCTGTACATATCGCATAATTTTACAAACCATTCACCTGTTTATGGACATTTTGGCCAGTTTTATAGTTTGGCAATTGTAAATTGTACAGCTATAAACACATATATGCATACAACTAGTCTGGTAGTTTGATTTCTATTTTTTAGAGTAGATACCCAGAAGTGATATTGCTGGAATATATGATAGGTTCATTCCCATTTTTCTGAGGATCCTCCATAAAGTGTTACAAAGTGGTTGCACTAATATGTAATCTCACCAACAGTGTATTAGAGTTCCCACTTCTCCACACCCTTGCCAACATTTGTCGTTGTTTGTGTTTTTAATGATTGCCATTCTAGTTGGAGTTAGATGGAATTTAAGGGTAGTTTTGATTTTTAGCTCTCTTATTGCTAATGATGTTGAATACATTTTTATACATTTATTGGCCATTCGAACTTCTTTTGTGAAGTGTCTATTTAGTTCACTTGCCCATTTTTGATTGGGTTATTTGTTTTCTTAGCTTTGAGCATCTTAAGTTCTCTCTATATTAGAGATATTAGTCCTCTATCAGAGAAGTACCTGGTAAAAATCTTCTCCCATTTTGTCATCTATCTGTTGAGGTTCTTGATAATTGTCTTTGCTGCACAGAAGCTCTTCAGTTTAATGCAATCCCACATATTGATCTTTTTAAAAATTTTCTTGTGCCTTTGGGGTCTTGTCGAGAAGTTTTTACCTGGGCCTAATGGTCTTTTTAACCATTGGTAATTGTCATTATGCTAGATCTCCCCAACATTGTACTTTTTAGATTCCTAGTAATAATATATAGCACTTTTAACCATGGTGTTCACTGAATGTGTTCAGTTATTAAAAATACAACATTAATTTCTACAAAAAAAGAACCAATTCCCTAAGAATACTCAGATCTGCTCTTTTCCCTAAGAATGCTCAGATCTGCTATTGAGATCACACACATTTCAGCTGAGAAGTGATAACAACTTCTCATCAACTTGGCTTTTTCAGATCATTTCCTTTTATTTATAACAGTATGTAAAAGAGATTTTGAGATCCCGTGGGGATTCTCATCTTGCTCCTGGCCATTACTCCCACCAGTGCTAAGGAGTGTCAAGATATGGAACAGGTAAGACACAGGGTTGTGGTTCCCAGATGTAAGCTCTCTTCAACTGCTCACAGTGGAAATGAACCACAATTCTAAACCAGGTCATGTGGGAGATGCAAATTAATTAGGTTAGTGAATGCTTTATGATTACTCTATAGGGACTATTTTGAAATGCAGTTAAACATAAAGTCCTGAATTTGAGTTGTAGAAGATATCCTTTTTGAGTTTTTGAAAGGACATTAAAACTCCATCAGAAACTGGATCGATTTGATAAAATAAAGAAAACAGAATATTTCTAGCAAGTATAATTAGCGCTTTTGAGTTTTCATTTTTTGTTACAAACAAATCAGACTTGTCTGAGCTTCCATCACATTGTAAATGTCAAATTTAATGTTCATCATCAATGCCTAAGAGCTATGTGTGCATTTTTTAAGTGTCTGCTATGTGACTGGGGCTTTGCACACATCTTCTAATTGAATCTTATTCAAAGTCCATCCTAATCCCAGGACTAAGCATTAGTTACACCTACTTCATTACTGATGAAATGGGAAGGGTTATCGATTAGGTAGCTTGCTGATGACTACTGAATTTCTTCGGGAGAGTAACAGAAACCCCAAACGTGTGGTTTTCCTAGTGCTCCACAGCACCTCATTACAATAATCATAGGAAGGCTCATAGGAAAAAAAGAACTGAAAGTTATTTTATTTTTTGAGGCTCTTTGATTAATTGAATAATCCAAGCACACTTAAATTAATTAGAAAATGTAAACAGAAAGCAAAAATTTGGTAGGATGTTTAATGGGAAAAAGAATAAGAAGAAAAAGAAAGGAATAGTAATAAGCCAATATTTCTGCTTCTGAAAGTTGAGAGCATATGTCTTCCTCACTGACAGAGCATTAATTTAATGAAAACAAAATAAATAAATAAAGCTGGGCGTGGTGGTGCACGGATATAATTCAGCATTTGGGAGGCTGAGACAGGAGGATCTGGTTCGAGTGCAGCCTCAGCTACCTAGTGAAGCCCCTTGCAACTCAGTGAGACCCTGTTTCAGTATAAAGAATAAAAAATAGTGCTGGAGCTGGGCGTGGTGGCGCATGCTTGTAATCCCAGCATTTGGGAGGATGAGACCAGAGGATTGAGATTCCTGGATAGCCTCAGGTACTTAGCAAGACTCTTTGCAACTCAGTGAGACCCTGTTTCAAAAATTAAAAAAAAAAAACAGACTAAAAAATAGGGCAAAGAGTGTAGCTTGGAGATACAATGCCTTTGGATTCCATCCTCAGTACTGTAAAAAAAAAAAAAAATTCTAAGGTAGGGCATGGGGCATGTCACCCAAGTAAGTTCACCATGCTTAGCCTCTTGTTGTTGAAGTAGTAAGGCTCTGTGTGCTTTTTTGAGGAGGCCTTCATTAGTGGCTGGAGGCTGGTGGGAAGAACTGGGGTGGTGCTTTGCAGGGAAAGAGAGCAAAAGAGAGTGAGAAAGAAGAGACTCAACTTTATCTTGGGGACACAGAAAACAATCTCAAGTAAAAATATAAAAGAAGAACATTTTTAAAATTTAACTAACTTTACATTTAGATTGGTCTTAATCCCTCTTTACATTTATGAGTCAGAAGGAAGTAA
This sequence comes from Muscardinus avellanarius, assembly GCF_963383645.1. Taxonomy (NCBI): domain Eukaryota; kingdom Metazoa; phylum Chordata; class Mammalia; order Rodentia; family Gliridae; genus Muscardinus; species Muscardinus avellanarius. The sequence goes on along the minus strand of NC_137788.1, from coordinate 87,113,841 downwards.
AGAAGAAGATCAAGCATGTTATTAAAAAGGTGGCCAAAGAGAGCTGATGCTTTCATTAATGCTTGTTTTATTCTTTATTTTTAATTAAGTCATGGACTGGGGGCAGAGATTAGTAGTTAAGCACTTGCTTAGCATGTGTGAAGCTCTGGGTTTGATCCCTGACAGTGCTAAACACAAAATAGGAAGTTTACTTTTAAAGTATTATCTTTTATACTTCTTGTAATGAAGTATAAGAAGTGTACAAATTAGTGATTATTTTGCAAACATATTCTAAGAATTGGAGAAAAGGATTGTTCTTTCAGGCATCTACTGTAAGACCAACACACAAAGCTGGTATATGCCAGCTACATGTCATACTCACCTTTGAAATTGAGGTAATTCTATCAGGTCACTAAATAACTCCATTTATTAATTTATTTTATCAACCATATTATTGGCTAAAATGCAATAAAAATAGAATCTTAACAAGTTATGACTCATTACCAAAAACTAGAATTTTCCTTAGGTATAATGATATGACCAGCCACCACGCAATTACAGTATATATTTTTTAGAAAAAGTGTCTGACATTTTATTAGTTGAAAGTTGAAGATATTCAGCTATGATATCAGTGGTTTGTAGACGAGGCTTATTTAAAATTTGGTTGATCATATGAATATATAACACTTATGTACAATGGAAATGGAAGAATTGAAGGCGAATGAGGAGAAAGAAAAGAGAGCAAAGAAATGTATGTAAAATTCAACAAAGTGCAGTGTAATTTAACATTCATTCAAAACCTTTTTAGTTCTTACGCTGTGTGCATTTTAAAATATTCTAGGTCAACTGCAAAGCATTACATGTTTGAAGAAAAGGAAGTTGAAAAATATTATTTGCTGCTTTGAGGAAGGAGCTAATTCACTTGAAGCTATGCCTTTAGGCCAAAACTTTAGTTGAAAGAAGAACTGAGTTCTGATTTCTGCCAAAGACTTAATTAGCCATATGTTAAAGAACAGTAGTTCAATATTCATAGTATGGAAAATACTCCCCATGATAGATTAATTTTTTAACTATAACTATCCAGATCAATACAGATAACCCAAAATCTTCATTATTGAATGTGTGTAATGGAAACTACCCTCATACCCAGGCACAAACTGCACTCAATAACATAAATCTTCTCCCAAGTTTTCAGAGTACCTATCTATAAGCAGCCTGTTTGTATATATCTAATTATGTCATATGTGAATATTCATTCTGCAAGCATTTACCACGACCTGTACTATGTACTGTGTGTCCAATATTCAACAGTAAGGAAAACATTTTTCTTGACTTTATGAAGATCAAAGTTCATTGGGTGTAAAGCCGGGCGTGGTGGTGCACGCTTGTAATCCCCACGCTTGGAAGGCTGAGACAGGAGGATCGCATGGGTTTGAAGCCAGCCTCAGCTACTCAGTGAGGCTCTCAGCAACTTAGTGAGACCCTGTTTCCAAATAAAAAATATAAAAAAAGGTATGGGAGTATAGCCCGGACTTAGAAAGCCTCTGGGTTCCACCCCCAGTACCACAAAAAACAAAACAAAACAAAACAAAACCAAAAAAAAAGAAAGAGGAAGCCCTAGCTCTCCTCTATTAAAAAAAAAAAAAAAGTTCACTGGGTGTAAAGATACTAATTGCAATACCATGTAATAATGTATGTAATGATAGATGCCTAGAATTCTGTGGGTGTATAATGAGGATACCCGACATACTGGGTATGGGATTACTTTTTTTGTTTGTTTGTTTTTTGGTGATACTGGGGTTCCTGGAAGCCCTTCTACCTCTGGACTACACTCCCAGACCTATTTTATACTTTTTTACTTTTTTATTTTTTGGAAACAGGGTCTCTTAAGCCAGCGCTGCTGGCTTCGAACCAGAGCAATCCTCCTGTCTCCGCCTCCCAAGAGATTACAAGCTTGCGCCACCATGCCCGGCTGGTTTGGGATTACTTTTAAGTAGGGAGTGCTTACTGGGATGGGGGGAGAGCCATGAACTAGACTTCCTCAAATGGTGGGCATCTTTACTGAGTTGAAAGGATGATTAGGAATAGCAGAACAAGAGAAGTCAGAGGGAGCAGGTTATTCCTGGCAAAGGGATCAGAAGACCAAATGAGTTATCATTATAAAAATCCAGAATAGTTTAGCGTTTCCGGAGTCTGCATTTCTATTGGTTGAGTCTCCAGGATAAAGAGTTATGCCAGAAGCAGATCATAGAAGGTTTGCATAGCATACTAAATAACTTGGATTTTTATTCCATGCCATATTAAAAGTGATAAGGTTTTAAGCAATGTCAGCTTTCTGGGTAGGGGGAATTTTGAGAGTGGCAAGATAACAAGACATGTGGGAACAGGGTGGCAGCCATTATCTAGTCCAGGTGAGAGATGATTATGACCAGAACTGAGCAAAGGATGAATGAATCAATTAATATTTAGGTATAAAGACTTAGGTCTTTTTTCCTTATAATTTTATGTCAGGGGCTTTAATGAGAAGATTGGAAAATAAATGACCACCTAATAGTAGCTATTAGAATTATACAATTTTCTACTCTTAATTTTTTATAGCCTAGTGTTTTCAATGTTGTATTAATTTCTACAAACCTATACTTGAGCCTATCATACAAGTAAGTCAAACCATTATTTTTAACCAAATAAAGCTGTATTTTCTTAGCTTTGACATTTTTGAAATGATGCTCTTTGAATAGCACTTGCAGATTACATAAGATTATTTCTATAATTGGTTTCAAAGCATTTTATCATATTTATCTCCTTGAATTTTAAAGCTCATTAGGAAATGTATATTTAGATGTGTAGAAGAGTAATTTATGAAACCAAAAGTAAACTAATAACTAATTGAAGTGCTTAATAGAACATTAACAAGAATTAAATTCTGGCAAAATGTTTTCTTGATCTTGTCCTTCTTACTACAAACTGTAGCTTCTATTTGTATAATGAAATTAATAAAGTCTTATGAATAGAAACAAGCAACTGCATCACATACTTTATGTAGGTATGGTCTTGCATATATGTTTAAACCACCAGTAAATTTGAATTTTAGGTGAAATTCAAAAGAATAAGCTGTTCTCTGCCTTAATTATTATTCTGGAATAATTTGAGTTAGCAAATTTTTGTGGTTAGATGATCTGGAGCATGGGCTTTGAGGAGGAGTTAGGAAATCAGTAGTCTTCACCATTTCCTATTAATTATATCATAAGTATATTTCTAATTTACTTATGTTATTGATGTTGACTTGTCAGTTTCTGATATTATTATTGAGAGAAAAGTACAGTATAAACAGATTTTTTTTTTCTGGGTAACCAATGGATTCTTCCTTATGAGATGCATCTCTGATTGTAAGAAGATAAATTATTGTACATTTGCATACAATGCATTAAAAATAAAGGTAGTTGTTAAGTCATTAATGGCAATAGTGTATGTTGCCATTGATTGAGATGAAATCATTTAACACTGTCAAAATTAATATCACTTTAGGCCGGGCCTGATGGCGCACGCTTGTAATCCCTGCGCTTGGGAGGTGGAGACAGGAGGGTCGTGCAGGTTCGAAGCCAGCCACGCTGGCCTAAGAGACTCTGTTTCCAAATAAAAAAATAAAATAGATCTGGGAGTGTAGCCCAGAGGTAAAAGGGCTTCCAGGAACCCCTGTACCACCAATAACAATAATAATAATAGTAATAGTAATAATAATAATAATAATAATAATAATATCACTTTATATCACATTTGCCCATATAAAATATTGGCAACTTTAAAAATCCCAAGAGTGAGGTAACTTGTGGGTAAGACTGAGTATGTTAGAATTTTGAATTTTATTTTAAAATTTAAATTTTAATATTCTTTAGAATTTTGATAAATAGCTACAGAAAACTGATTTTGTGTGTTCTGTGCCTTACTTACTGGTATGATCATTGAACAATGAGGACATTAAAATATAATTATGCAGTAAGCTTACAAATGTGATTGAAATTTCTATCAAGCTCAAGATACAGACATATTTAGCCAATCATTAATTTTAAAATTAGTTTAATGAGGCTTCCATCTTAACATGGCACACAAAATACAAGCACATGCTTCTACTTTAGGTTGGTTTGTCAAAAAATGAAAGCAACAGAATTTTAAATGTTATAAGCCTAAAAGAAGAAAAAAGAGGCTGGGCGTGGTGGCACACGCTTGTAATCCCCGCACTTGGGAGGCAGAGACAGGAGGATCGCGCAGGTTCGAAGCCAGCCGCTGGCTTAGGAGACACTGTTTCCAAAAATAAAATAGCTCTGGGAGTGTAGCCCGGAGATAGACGGGCTTCCAGGAACCCCAGTACCACCAAAAAAAAAAAAAAAAGAAGAAGAAGAAAAAAGAAAGATAGGAAGGAGGGGAAATAAAATGTTGAGAACCAAAAAACAGATGTCCATAGGAGATTGGATTGAGCAGACCCTAGGAAGCTGAATCCTGAATCCCGTTCGAGAAGTATAATAATGTGTACCACAGAACTGCTTAGGATTTCAAAACAGGTAACTGTGGAAGGAGGAGTGAACATAAAATTGAAAACGGGGAGATTTGTCAAAAGTCCATTAAAGAGTAGCTAGATCCCCTGACACTCTCATTCACCTCAACTAGATCAAGAACGTCACTGTTCAGTGAAGAGGATAAACCCATTGTCTATACCGGAGGTCGCAAGGGTATTCTACTGAAAACAAAAGGACTGAGTGAATTTCTGCATGCTACAAGTTGAGAACACTGCATCTCCCTTTCACTGGGCCTCCAGAGTGAGTGCCCTGTAGATAGAATAGAAAGTTGAACTTGGTGATTTGTTGCAACATGTTGTTAAGATTCGAAAGGGGATCATGAGCTACTAGAAAATGGTACATTTATATATACGATAAAAATAGAAAGAGAACACAGAGCTCAAGAGATTTCTTTTACATTCAGAAAAGTCATTTCAATCCTCTAAGCTTCCCCCCTCTTTTATTTACAGAAGAAATACTGGTGTTGTTTAGCAATAATTTTCTTAAAAACTAAAGATAAAAACATGTCCTTCTTTTTAGTTTCCAAGGCATACTTAATTATTTTTAGATATATTTTCTCCCAAGTAGTTAATAATAGATGATTCAAAAGAAATAATTAAAATTCCTTTTCCTTCCTTCCTTCCTTCCTTCCTTCCTTTCTCCCTTTCTTCTTTCCTTCCTCCTTCCCTTCCTTCTTTTATTTTCTTCCCTTTTTATTTTGTGGTTTTGGGGATGAACCCAGAGCCTTGTGCATGCATTCCTAGCCTATCAATATTTCCATTAATTGTCTCAAAACAAGTTGAATGGTATGGAATCCATTCAACTTTGTAGCTAATATGTTCATTGTTTAGAGTTGTAGAGGTAGAGGTAGACTGGCAAATGCCAGTGCTTTTTCTATTCTTATGCCCTATAGAAATTATAATGTATTACAATTATATTAGTGTATTATATTAATTTGAATAGTTATGTTATAAAAAGATGTGCAATTCTTTATGAAGTCACCAAAGTTTCATTTTTCTTTTCCAAGCTGAATTTTAGAAACCATCTTGTGTAAGGAAAAGCCAAATAAACCTGTGAAACTCCATAAAAAATTATATCTGTCATTATGGGGCTGAAATGCTGGATGAGTTCCAGCAGGTGACACTAGAAGTAACATACAAATAACATATTTTGAGGGCTGAAATGGCAAGCACATGTGTGCCTCACTCTGCTTGATTCAATGCACTGGTAGATCTAGGCTTGAAGACATCATGACTTAGTCAATAATGAACAAGAGATACATAGTTTTTGAGAATAAACTGAGCAGCAATTTTAAAAACTCAAATCCATGACACTCCTTTGTCAAATCATGTTGACTTTTACTTTCAACATGCCTCATTACTAATTTACATCTCACAAATTTTTTCTCAGGAAATGAAAGTATTCAAGAATGTTTGAGTATATGCAAGCAGGTCACAACTGGTTGAAAAATATTTCTTCTTTGTGTACTCATACTTGATTTTGATTGATTATTAATAATTTTATTATTTTTATTAGCACATTTTTATTTTTTATAAAAGATATTTCTAGTAAAACACAGAATTTAGCCATCAATTTTCTCTTTCTAAATGCATGCATTTTCTTCTGTTGTAAAATCATATACATATATTATACATATTTCATGTAACATTCAACATTTCATAAAAATATATATTAAGTTGTCATATTATACATCTCTGAGCCTTTCTGAATATTAAAGGGCCACATAAAGAAATTTTATGATTTTTGTATCACTATTGAACATTGGTTATTATATTGGTCAGAGAGTTATTATAAATTGATTGTGGTCACTAAATTTTTAATTGTAGTCTTTGAATGATTTTGTAATAGGAAAATAGTTTGTTTCTTCTGCTAAGTCTACTGACTTTATCCATCAGATACTGATATCTACGTAATGTACTAATTTCATTTTTACTCCATTGCCAGGAGTCCCAGAGTTAACTTGATTACTCAATTATGATTATCCATCTCTTATATTTAATTACTTCAAATATTATATTTATATATTCTGTAACCTATTTGATCCTATTCAGATTTAGGAATGGCATCTCACTTATACCATTAATTTTTGAGATTGTTGGGTTCAGTGAGATAAGATAAGGGTTATCGTATAAGATGACACCTTTATACGTTATGTAGCACATGTATGGAAAATGCTAGGTACTGATCATTGCTAGACACTAAGTTCATACTTCAAGAGAGATTTGGTTTTGATTTCCCTTTTCAACCACTTTTGAGCTCCTACCTATGGTTTCACAATTAAAGGCATGGTATTGCACAAGGACAGTGCTTTATGCTTATCTTTAATTAGATGTACATATGTCTTAGAAAGAAAATATAAAATTATCACCAACCTAAAACCCAATATAAAAGTATTTGAGATCCTTTTCTATAACAATATTAGAGGAGAATGTAGGAAAAATAAACAGAAAAAAGAGGGACAATGGTCTCATGAGAATAGAAGACCAGAAAGTAGCAAATTATGAAGAAGAAATTTGCATCCTGACTGCTAAATACAAGCGTTACCCATTTTTATTTTTTTATTCAATTGTCAAATTTCTAACAATTGTTATTGGCTCAGGCGCTATACTAGTTAGTGGAGAGTTAACAATGAATTTTGGCATATCTCTCTAGAGAAACCAATTATTTTTAAGAAGAAAAATTGTTCTCAAGTACACAGGGAGAACAGAAGATAACAAAATGACAATCTAATGGACCAAGTTTGTAACCTGAATGAATGAGAGTTTGTTAGACTAAAAAGTTGAAGAAAGTTTATACCTGCCAGATGATATGGTGTCGGCAGACACCAGAGACTTGAAAGAAGAGGGTCATTTTGAAAATTGGGATAATTGTGGTATGGCATATGCCTCAGATACATGCTAAGGTGGTGAGAGAGTAGTGACAGTAGAAATTGTTATGAGTCATGTATGTGATGCTAAGAAGTTTGTAGAGTTCAGATTTATTTATCCCAGAGCAAGGCAGAGTCATATGAGTGTCTTGATATTATTTGGATCCTACCTTAGGCCTCCTGTGCAATTGGGCCACCATCAAAACAATTACAATAGCAATGCCCCCTCAAACTAGTATTTTGTAGGTTTAATAAGACCCAAGTGAAATTATGATAAATATACTCCTTTTCAGGTAGCTTTTTTTATAAGCTTGGATACTCTCATATCTTGATTTGGAAAATTCTCTTGTAAAAATTAATGGTTTTGATTATATATTTATTGGGAAGGAAGGCATATCTATGCCTAAAGATTTTAGCACTTTACCTTAATGGTTAATATTTACAAATAATAATGTTATTGATTTATAATAACAAAATAAAATATTTATAAAGTGTTTCATTTGTGTTCATTTACATGGTAATCTCCAGTTCATTATTCCTCAGGTGAGATTTTGAAGCCAATATTGGCTTTGAGATGTTACAGTTCAGAGTTGTTAGTCAAAAAGGAAGAATGCTATGAGACTATGATTTTTGTTTGTAGGTATTTTTTAAATAGAAAATAAAAGTGATCACTAAAATTATGTTTTCACTGTGATATTATCAAGATTTTGTAATACAGCAAAGAATAATCAGGTTTGTACCAATTGTCTTTTCTTTAGGTCCAGAGGATGTTCACAGGGTGGCTCTAGTGACGCATGGTCCACAAGATCATGTGTGATTTCTTGCTTTACTGAATGATCCACATTGTCTGTAAAATATTTCCTTAGAGAGAAAAAAAAAGAAATTGAGAAAGATTTTAAAGCAGACTTTAACTTTGTTTCATTTTCTTTTTGTGGGCTTAAAAATCACAGTAGGTAGATAAATTATACCTCATTGTCTTTTGAAATGATTTTAATATATATATGTCTATGTTCTAGAAATTTGATGTGTTAGACATATTCAAGGAAACAGAGCTTACAATTATGAATTTATTATTATGGACCTAATTTTAAATGGCTGTCATAACTGCATTTCTTTGGCATTTTAGAAATATAGTTTGATTTAGCTCAGGATAAAGCAATATGGATTTCAGAAAATATAATACCATTTGGTATTTTTTTCCTGCAAAATCCATTACACTGTAGGAGGTTTCACATTTCTAAAATGCAAGCAGTAAGTATTGTGGGGTCAGGGACTAACCAGTGAATGAAAGTCAGAACTCAGAATGAAGTGCCTCTTCTGTTTAACACTGGGCACTGATAGAAACTGATAATGTTTGATTAATGAACGGCAGACTTGCAGTGGGTGAAAACATCTGCAAGCAGTGATTTATTATTTCAAAGGTATTGGAAGCTGGCGGTATCTTGCCGACTTAAGTATGTGTGCCTGAATAAAATAAATGAGATGCAACATGTGAAAAATGAAAACACATTACTTGTAAAGGATGTGTCACGAACAGGGTATTTTTGTTCAAGTACACTTTGTCATGGGGATTTTTTAATGCTGTTCTGAATACAAATCATTTAGCTGGTTCATAAAATCTCCTCAGTTGGAATTCTTGCATCTATCATCCAAGACATAAATGAGGGTTAAACTTAATGTGGTGTAACATCCCTTAAATGTTCAAATTGGGTATCATATACAACTATTAAAATTGCACATATGTTTTATGTATAAAGATGAATAAATTGTCGATATTTAAAACAACAGTGCCCAAATAGAAAAAGGGTTTGAGGTCTTAATTAAGCACTCATCACATACTTCGGGGTAAGGATATCCCTGCAACGATCATGGTTAGGTATTTAAGTAATCTATCATTTTGTGACTGAGAAAATTTTAGTAAGGTGACATTATGTGATAAAATATAATTTAATAAAGGGAACATTTCTATTATAAATATGACGATAAAAGAGGAGCAAACGAGTGAAAGAGAATGTTTGTATATATGGAATTATTTACTGTTGCTTAGGTAAAAATCAAACCTTATCTATCAATGTAGTTACCCTCTATTTCACACCTAGTAGATAATTATTTCTAAAAATTGATGTGATATCTAAGATCCTCTCAATGTATCAATATCCTAACAATGTCCATAATCAAAATTAAAAACAATGAGAAAATAACCCTGGAGCAGTCTGTTAGGAAGATTATACCACAAACACTTCCTTTGTAGTTCCTGGGATGTATTTGCTTGTTTAACTCATCCCTAAAAGGCACTTTTCCAAGTTGGATGTTATTCCTCAGAGTAAGCTCCTCTTCAGATAAACCGTTTTTTAAGAAAAAATAATCACTATAATAAGCAAGCTAAATTCTATTAAAGAAAATATGTTTTTAAATGAAACTTTATAATTCCATATGTTGTTAATAAATTAGAAAATTAATTAGGGCAAGTTTTATGCATCCTTTTTGGTTATGGTTGCATTAGAACTGAGCATAAACTAAGTTCCCATTAAATGTTTTCTTGAATTATTAAATAAATCAGGGAATCATAAAAGGAAATGTTGTTCCTGATGATTGTACTCATTCATTTACCAGAATCCTGGAGGACCTGTGCTGTGCTAAGGCAGTGGGTCACATCTCAACATCCAGTGGCCAAGAGACATAGTCCTTACTCTCAGGAGCTACTAGTTTGGTAGGAAGAGGGAACATATAAACTGAGCTTGGAGAGAATGAATCAAAGATAAGGTGACCAAAGGTGCTGGGTGGCTAGGCTGGAAAGTAAAATGATCAGACTTGCTTTTTTGTATGGTACTTGGGATGGAACCCAGGGGTTTTCTATGCTGGGCTACAGTTCCAGACCTGTTTTATATTTTATTTGGAAACAGGGTCTCACTGAGTTATTGAGAGCCTCACTAAATAGCTGAGGCTGGCTTCAAACCCACATGATCCTCCTGTCTCAGGCTCTCAAGTACTGGGAGGCTTCAAACTTGCTTTCTAAAGGAGTTATTATGTCTAAAGTAACTCTAAAGGAGTTGCATGGAAAGGCTGGTGTAGAGAAGAGAAAACCCTTCTTCAAGAGGCTTCAGCAAGGAGTCCCTAACAACAGAAGCCAATGAGATTGTTTCTAACCTAACCAGGGTTGCAAATCTCTGCCTATTATGATATCTCAACTTTTACCCTGCCTTCTTTCCTTCTTTCTTTCTTTCCTTCATCCCCCCCGCCCCCTTGTCCAGGAATAGTCTGGTCATGGACTAAAAGTAAGGTGTTCTTTTATAATTACTTTTTGAAGTCCTCTTCTACTGCCCTTTCTTCTATTTAATTTAGAATTACTTAAGTCTTGACTACCATTTAACTTAAGCATGATTCTACTTGTTTGGAAGCAGACAGTTCCAATGAGATTAACTTATAATTTGAAAATTTTAACTCCCCTGATATGTCAAAATTTTAATGTCATCTTTTTATTACCAAATATCAATACATGATTAAGGGCAGTACAAGTAGACTTGAGTACATTCATTATGATTTACAGCCACAGAATTATTTAACATAGGAAAAGAAATATATTTTAAGTAACTTATTCATATATAGACAGGATCATAAGTAAAACAAGAAGTATGAGGGATAATGAATATCATAATCATAGAATTTCTATAAGCTATTTATTTACTTATTTGTTTATTTTCCTGAGAATTGAACTCAGGGGCTCTGTACCACTGAGCTATACCCCCAGAACCTTATTTTTTAACTTATTTTTTATTTTGAAACAGGATCTCACTAAGTTGTTTTGGCTGGTCTCAAACTTGCAAGCCTCCCTTCTTAGCCTCCCAAGTGCTGGACTTTTTATAACATTTGCTAGCCTGACCATTAGGAATATTTTCTTCATGTTTGGTATTATCAGATAAATCTACTTTTGAAGTGGAAACAGGCATGATCATCTTTTGAGAGCTCTTTATGAAGCTGAAAATCTTCATTAAATTGGCTTTTAGTATTTACATCTCCAGGCAGAATAATTACACTTCCAATTAATTAGAGACTAAAAATTGCTTCCTCAATTAAACTGAAATATGTAGGCAAACATGAGAAAATATAAACCTTCTAGATTTAGGAGTTTTCTAGAACTTCTTGCTAAGATGTCAAATATTAATATAGCCTAACATCCTTAACATCAAAGAATATATAGAGATTTGTTCATCTTTCTAATTATGTAGGTATTACATATAGAATGAAATTAAGATCTAGGGAATGCTTAATAAGAATCTAATGAGAATTCAGAATAAATATAGGACACTGGTTTCTGATAATATCTTTTAAGTGAACTTGCCACTCTGAACAAGTACAACCATTCCTAGTCCCTTGACATAAGATTGTTGATTAAATTATGAATATAAGTGAGAGTTTTCATTTCCCCCAAAACTAGAGTGTGGTTTCAGGACCATCTATGTCATAAGCATGTTCTATGTACCCACTTGACACTTCCATAAGGAATCTTAAACACCAGCAAATCACAGTTTAAGATTATTTTTCCTTGGTTTTGTACCTCCCACTAGTATAATTGGAGATTTTTTATTATAACTATAAGGGGATAATGTTAGATTTGGTGATATTTTACAGCTAAGAGATAATTGTCAGAATTGAGACATATTTATGGTTGGTAAAATTTGACACTTTACACTTTGAGTAGAATTTCAGTAATAGAAAAAGAGCCAGGATAACAAAGGAACGAGCCATAATTTGTGCTAATTTATATTACAATAAAATATGAAATAAATGAGTACATGCACAAGTTTATACACTTGCTTTTAGGTGAGGCTATTTATAAAGTGATTCCAGACAATTAATTTTTTTTTTTTTTTTTTTTTGGTTGTACTGGGGTTCCTGGAAGCCCTTCTACCTCCGGGATACACTCCCACGGGCTACACTCCCAGACCTATTTTTTTAACATTTTTATTTGGAAACAGGGTCTCTTAAGCCAGCGAGGCTGGCTCTAAACCAGCGTGATCCTCCTGTATCCGCCTCCCAAGCACGGAGATTACAAGCGTGCGCCACTATGCCTGGCGACAATTAATATTTTTTAACTTTTTATTGGTGCACTGTAGTCATACATCTTAATGAAGTGCAAGATAGGAGAGGCATACATGCACACATCACTCATTTAGCCCTTCCCCAATTCCCACCTCATTCCCTCCCCCTCCCTCCTTCTCATGTTTGGCTTAGTTACTGAATTTGATAGATTTGTGAATGAACATCATGTATATTAGGGAATTTCCCTCTTCCCACTTCCCATCACCCCCAGTTAGGCCTCCTTATTTGTTCATCTGTGGTTTCTTCTCTTCCATCTATAGTTCCTCCTATGACTTTTTCTCCATAACTTCCACATATTAGTGAGAGCATAGCTTTTTTACTTTTTGTGACTAATATCACTTAGCAGAATGTCTCCAGTTCTATTCATTTCCCTGTAAATGACATAATTTTGTTCTTGTTTATGGCTGAGTACAATTCCATTGTTTACATATCCTATAGTTTTGTAATCCATTCATCCACTGATGGACATCTTGGCTGGTTCCATAATTTGGCAATTGTGAATTGTGCAGCTATGAACACAGATATGCATGTGTTAGTTTGGTAGTTTTGTTTCCATTCTTTAGGCATAGGTAAAATCTTTCTCAAAAAGACCCCAAAGACACAAGAAACTAAAAGGCAGATCAGTAGGTAGAATTGCATTAAACTGAACAGCTTCTATAAACCAAAGGAAACTATCAAGAACCTCAATAGAGAGCCAACAGAATGGGAGAAAATTTTTGCCAATTATTCCTCTGATAGAGGATTAATATCTAGACAATAAAGAGAACTCAAGAAACAACCCAATCAAAAATAGGCAAGTGAATGAAATATATACTTCGCAAAAGAAGAAATTCAGATGGCCAATAAATGTATAAAAAATGCTCAACACCATTAGCAATCAGAGAGATGCAAATCAAAACTACCCTGAGATTTCACCTAATAGCAACTAGAATGGCAGGCATTAAAAACACAACAACAAATGCTGGCGAGGATGTGCAGTGGATTGCAAATTAGTGCAACCACTCTGGAAAACTGTATGGAGGATACTCGGAAGAATCGGAACAAACTTACCATATGATCAAGCAATTAATATTAAATGCTATAATAAATATCTATTCAAATAGTCTTTCCCTGTTCCTCTCCACACACAAACATATATAAAACCTTCACTTTACAACAGTGTTTTGAACTAATGATATGGAGTGTGAAGAGAGAAGTCAGAGTAATATGTAACTCATAGAATTTTATAGAGAAAGAGAGAAAAAGAGTCAGAATAAGTCAGTCATTTTGCAAATGAGAATAAAGCTCAGACTACTTAAGAAAGTATTGAAAGATGGAAGGTAAGAAGTTAGTTTTTTTTTTCTTTTTTTGGTGGTACTGGGGATGGAACCCAGGAGTCTTCTACCTCCAGGCTATACTTCAAGACCTATTTTATATTTTATTTGGGAACAGAGTCCTTAAGCCAGGTGAGGCTGGCTTCAAAACTGTGCGATCCTCCTGTCTCAGCCTCCCAAGCACAGGGATTACAAGTGTGCACCACCATGCCCAGCAAGAAGTTAGTTTTGAAGGCATAGAGTATAAAATAAAACATCAAGGAATATCTACTTTAAACAGACCATGCTAGTATGATTACAGTTCATCAATAAAAATTTTTAAAAATCAAACTTTTATTAAATACATATATATGTATATGTACATATATAAAACAGACATATATGTATATAGAAGATTTACATATGTACAAACATAATCTGCACATCTGTGGATTCAACCAAATACCAATTAAAATATTCAGAGAAAGTCTGTGATAGTATCTACAAAATCTAAATATATACACAACTTCTCAACTTTTAATTTCCTATACAATAGAAATGATTGCTCACGTCAATAAAACCATGCACATAAAATTTTATTTGCTGTTTAACTTAATTCATTTTTAAACGTGCCAGAAAGCAGAAGTCTTTGAAATGGCCAATTGGAAAAACAATAATGATGAAGATTTTCTAAGCTATCTTTGCAGTTGTCAATTGTCTTTTGCTGTTTAACAAACCACCCCAAAACCAGTGGCTTTGAAATAATCAGTATTTTTCTGCCTGCATTTTTGTGGGGTCATAGTTTGTTGTGGGTAGAGCTGGGATGTTTCACTATACATGATGTCCACTGCCTACTATTTTCCTGTTGTGTTTGAGCCGGAAGATGAGTTGGTTAGAGTAAATTAGCCCAGAATGACTCATTCACATATCTCAGGCCTCACTTAAGAAAGCCATACACCACATCCTCTCTATCCATTCTCCCTCTTTGCCTGGTATGTCATCCTCCGGGATGTAAGATCAGGCTTGTTCAGAAGATAGTCTTGTCCCAAGAGAACATATACACTTCAAGGCCTCATAAGCCAAGGCTTTGAAATCACAGTGTTATTATTTTCTCATTATGTTTGTCAAAGAAATTCAGGAGTTTATCCCAGATTCAAGGGGAGGATAATAAACCAAAGGGAGGAAGGGGAAAGTCATCTGAAAAAGGGCCTCCAGACAGAGATGGGAAGAATTTTTCCAGCTGCCTCTGCAAACAATTTATTGTGTGAATACAGTGCATTTTATTGGTATTAAAGGAAAATTTAGAATTTTTAGGTAATTTCTCTTATAGTACAGTCTTTCTACATCAAAATTGTTCTCTAAAGGATTCAGAACATATGACTGAAATAAGTCATATGCTTATTTGCAGTTTTTAAGATTTCTATATTTCAGTGACTTTGGCTGTAAATGCTAGGGCAAGAGTAGCTGGATTTAAAACCAGTCTCTCTGTAAACAAGTTACTTAATGACTGTGTTTCAGTCTTAATTTTGTCTGAATAAGAATATACTTTTTCTGCATAGAATCATTGAGAGGATTCAATGATTTAGCACAGAGATAATGCTTATATTAGTAGTCTCACATAAGTAGTGTACTAGTAATTACATTGCAGTCACAGCTTTCTGTAGTGAATATAACTACATGACCTTATGGTAGAAATGTATGCCATCCCTAGTTCTAATTTCACTTTTACCTAAATTATCTTAATTATCATATTTAAAAGTATTTTTCATTCAGTAGTTATGTTCTAAACCTCATTCTTAAAATTCTGGTTTTAACTTTGACCATATAATAAAAAATAAGTTTACTTCTCAAGAATTTTGCTTCCTACCCAATACATGACATAGTTATCTATTGAGATGATCCCCAAACACCAATTTGCCTCTAGGCCCCAACTCTTAAATTCCTTTTTCCTATTATGTTAAGTCTCTCAGAACCATGTCTATTAGCACCTTAGTTTCAGATCAGTTTGACTGTAATGCCCAAGCCAATTGCTGATTTTTGCAATCCTACTAGGAAAAGTTATTTTGTCTAAATGATGGATGCTACTTGATTGAATTCAGATGAAATCACACATTTGATTCTATACCACAGTGATAGTGAAGCTATCTGTATATTTTTGTCTTCCAGACAAAAAATATATACTGATAACTTCAAACTATTACCTAATGATAACTGCACATAAAACCAGACATGGACTTCAGTAGTCTAATTATAACTGCAAGATTTGCTTTTACCAATAGCTATATCTGTTTCTATTAGGCTATCATCAAGGTGAAAGATAATGAAAATCCGATTTGGTAGTAATGGCAGGAATAAGAATGACAAGATGAATGAAAGAGAAAGAACAGAGTTGAATCTTCAGTAATTGGCAAATAATTAGATATAACTAATTTTTAACTGGGAAAAAATAGAGGAGATTCTGGGGTCAAATCATTGCCTTAGTAATTCTTGTTTATATACGATTTTAGTGGTGGTATAGACTTGATAGTGTAATGATTTTAATACTTTATTAGGAAAAATTACATAGAGAGTAATTTTGTTCATCTCTATTACCAGAAGTCATATAATCATCCAGAGGTACTATGCAGATATAATATGGTCTGATAACTTGTAGTTTCAGATGATCTTTCCTTAATATTTCTGAATAATTTTAAAAAGATGTAGCATTATAGAATAAAATTATATTCAAAGTTGTTTTGTTTTACATTTAATATAAATTTTCCTTTAGGAAAAATTATGTTGTCTTGAATTTAAAGTTAATTGCTTTGACTCATAATGCTCATGTTAAATAAGTATATGACATACTTTAATAAAAACTGCATATTATGCTTTCTTAACTTTTTAAAAATTTTCTTCATGTCTCTACATGTGGTTCCTTAGCACCAGAGAATTTTATCTTCCATTTGTAATAAGGTAAATTTGGGAACTCTGGACTTACATCCCCATAACTTGGAGCCAATATATATAAAATAACTCAGAATAAAATGGGAAAACTGGTGTTAAAATTTAAAAATACTACATGTGTATTATTCTTTATTTATGAAACATGTCAAAATATTTAAAACTGCATTTTTTAGAAAGTTCCTGTTTCTCCTTAATCAACATTTTTTTTTTTTTGGTGGTACTGGGGTTCCTGGAAACCCTTCTATCTCTTGGCTACACTCCCAGACCTATTTTATATTTTATTTGGAAACAGGGTCTCTTTAGCCAGCGCAGCTGGCTTAGAACCTGCATGATCTTCCTGTCTCTACCTCCCAAGTGCAGGGATTACAAGCATGCTCAATAGTATTTTTTTAAATGGGATGTTTTTGTTTTTTAAAAAATCAGGAAATACATACAATGTATATACTTTAAAGTATTTTAAGAAATTTCAGGAAAGGCTAAAACCAGACAAAAACTATAGAGGAGAATGTAAAAACAAGTATTAAGAAGGCCGGAACCGATACATCTGGGATCATGGCATGCTGTTTTTTGTGAATGAATGAGTATGGATCTGGGATAAGCAAAGCTAGTGAATGTGTGGATGGATATCAAAATGTTCTGGAGTCAGGCATGGTGGGACATACCTATAATTCCAGTACTTGGAAGGCTCAGACAGGAGGATCTCAGACTTTTGTCCAGGTTCAGCAACTAATTGAGGCCTTCAGAAACTTAGTGAGATACTGTTGTGTTGCAAAAAAATAAATAAATAATATAGGGCTGGGGGTGTATCTCAAAGATAGAATGCCCCTGGTTTCAATCCCCAGTACAAAAAAAAAAAAAAATCCAAATACCTTCCTGTACTTGCTTTTGTTCAGAAAAACAGGATAGACAAAGGATTCAAGGACTCAAGGAATCCATCATAAGCCATATTTGTAGAGTAGTTCTGTCTCTTTGGCACCATGAAAGAAAACAAGATTTGGGTTAGTAATTTAGAAGGCCTCCTTCTTCCTCTGCCTCGCACTATAACCACTTCTGCATGAACATCCTATAAATAATAATCTAAACAAGTGAATATATTAGATTATTAGTAGCACTATATTGTAGTGGAATTAAAACAAAAGTACTGTGCAAGCCTTTATGAAAAGAGCTAACTGAATTTAACAGTAGAGCACAGTCCTGAGGAAAATATTGCAGTGGAATACATAAAAATAATCAGCATACATTTTGCCATTTATTTAAAACAAGCATGCTTAATGTAGTGTTGCATCTATGAGGCTTGAAAACCATAAAGTATAAGTTCCAGAACAATAGCAGAGAAAATAGGAAATAAAAAATGATTTGACAGAATCTAAAAAAGATGTAGGTTGAAATAGCATAAGGACTGGAATACAGACAAAATGGAAGAAACATAATAATGAAAAAATGTGACCAAACATTGTAAAGGGATTTTGATATGGAGAGGAGAAAAAAGAAAAAGTATAAAGAAAAAAGATAAAGGATATACAGAGAAAATAACAACTAATTGGAACAGTCAAGTCTGATCCCAAATACACATAAAGAAAGACTCTCAGGTGGAAACAGAATAAATATTTCGATGAAACAGAATAAATATTTGAAGCTAAGATTCAAGAAACACTTTGTATTTGAAATTAAAGATTTAAGACTTTATTTATTTATTTATTTTACCTTTTTTTTTTTTTTTGGTGGTACTGGGGTTCCTGGAAACACTTCTACCTCCGGGCTATACTCCCAGACACCTATATTTTTTATATTTTTATTTGGAAACAGGGCCTCTTAAGCCAGCAAGGCTGGCTTTGAACCTGAGCCGTCCTCCTGTCTCTGCCTCCCAAGCGCGGGGATTACAACTGTGCACCACCACACCCAGATTAAGACTTTATTTTACATGGATTTATGAAAAAATTCCCCTGAAATGCTTAAGACTATGAAATAGTCTAAGAAAATTATTAATTTTAAAGAGTAAAAATTTCTTTGATCAATAAAGGAAAAATGATCACACACATTTAAGAAAAAAATAGCCTGGCATTATATTCCTTGCAGTATCACTTTAGTCCAGAAAATACTAAGGTGCCATTTATCAGATAGAGAAAGAAATATTTTATATTCAGCCCAACTATCCTTAAAATTGTAAAACTTACAGATAATCAATTTTGAAGGTACCAGAACCTAGGAAATATTGTTGCTAGGAGACTGTTCTTGATGAAACTATTAGAGAAAAAAACTTTAGTCAGTAAGAGAAGATGCTAGACACTAGGGCTATGAATGAATATCGCACATGTATACTTAAAGATTAATTCTCAATGTAGGGTTATGGTGACAGAATAATGTAAATCATATGTGGTCTGATAATGCTGACATGATTAATAAAATATAAGTTGTGGATCCAAATGTGTTATTTAGTATCTGGGTAGTCATTTACAGCGGGTCTACTCACTAAATATAAATTCAATCACATAAACAACGTACTGGAAAACATTCAAACAAATAATATTTACAGAAACCAGTGGAAAGAATGGGTGTTTGGTAAAGACATAATTCTTTAATAAGGAACTATAGATGTCATCTAAAAATATAGCAGGCTGAGGGGTTTGTATTAATTTTATAAATATAAAAAGAGCTATTCATTTAAAATAAGAAAGAAGCAAACCAATTAATAAAATACTTAAGAATTGAAAATAAAAATAAATAATAATACAGAACTGACTAAAAATGTTTACTATGTTAAAAGGCACATAAAAAAAGCAAAGACAAACTGGATAATTTCATCCCCAAACCAGATCTAATTATGCTATGTTGAATAGATATATCTCAAAGTGATTGAAGAAGGTTGAGGTAAAAGGATGCTGAATGTTATATCAGACAAATGAAAGCCAAAACAAAACAAAGGTCACGATGTTACTAATAGATAAGTCAATTTCAGTTCAAAAGCAATTAAATGAAGCAAAGAGGGTATTTCATATGGTAAATGGTATACCTCAAGATACTGAGTATATAAGTCATGAACATCTATGCACGAGAAAAGCAAATTTCAATGCCCAAATTACAGGAGTTTCTAAGAAAATAGACATAAACAGATCTATTTTTATTGCTAGTAAGGAACTTAATTCACCACCAGTATCCAAGTAGAACAAGTTGACAGAAAGTGAGATAGACCTAACTAACATAACCAACAATGACTTGCTAAAATATATAAACACAACTCTGTACCTTGATTTAAGAAGGTATTTCAAGCATACTTAGAATATTTTAAATGATTCCTATTAAGCTACCTAGAAAATCCCAATGAAATTTAAAATTTAGAATATTACATACAATATGGTATTATATATATGTAATATTACCATTACATATATTTACGCTATATTGGTACTGGTTATTTGATTATAGTCCAGTTAAAAGTCAGTACAATCACCATACAAAAAAAGCTTTGCAAATGAGATATATAAGTAAAGAGCATTATTTTAAACACAATGTAAATACAAAATAAAGGAACAGTAAGAATTAGTGTTTTAAATGAAGAAGCAAATATTGATGTAAAATTCTTTGGAATAAAGAAGTCAGGGATGAATGGAAAACTGGATAAATTAATAGTTTTATCAGTGAAAGAGAAAGAATGAAAGCAAAATATAAACTCTGACTTAGAAAGTTAGGTTAAAAACAATTTAGAACAAAATCAATAGAAGAGGAAGTTAACATAAACAACCCAAAAATCTATGTGTGAGATAACAAAGAAGTTGAATTAATAAGTTTAATAATGATTTTCTTTAAAAAGTTATTGTTAACCTAATCAGGAATTTAAAAAAATGCTTAAACACAAATGTACAAAATATGAACTACTGAGCACCATAACCAAAAATAGCAGTAAAGAATTAGATGAATTATAAAAATTCCTCTTAAAACTCAGAGAAACGTATGTGCAATGGGTACTTCTTTAGGAAAATAAAGTTATCAAAAAGTCAGTGATTCCTACCTAAAAAAAAAAAAATAATGATATGTCACGGCTCTTTTTTCCCTACAGATTTCAGGGTCAGGAATTTCCATAGTATAGCAAATAATTCTAATGTTATTTAACCTGCCTAGAAAACAAAGACAACTAATGTGTTCATAAGTTTTATCCTAAATCTGACAAAGTACCCAACTTTTTCACTAAGAATAAAAAAGTACCAATTTTAACAATAATATTTATAAATATTAACACAAAAATCTAAAGTGAAATTTAAGGTGCAGGCTCCACCAACATACTTAAAGAATAATAATTCAAAAAGAGAAAAGGAGATTTATTACTGAATATATTGGATTGTTCAACATTAAGAAAGCTTGTGATATATTAGTGAGCCTAACAATATGATAATCTTTATAGATATTATAAATATATTTGATGAAATCAATTTCATTTATTTTTTAAAATAATGTAAGTAGGATAAAAGAGACACATTCTTAACATAAATTATATCTACATTATCACAAAATATAACATAGCACTTAGTGATGAAACACTTACTTGTTCACAGTAAATTAGGAGAAAGAAAATGGTGTCTTTTAACACTATTTTTTAAACATTAAGTAGTGATGGTAGCTAGAACATTCAATGTAAATAAATTAGAATATAAGAATTGTATTGTTTGGAGAAATATAATTGATGAATCCAAGAGAAAATCAGCTGATAAATTTCCACAAATAGTGAAAGAATTTTCTAATGCTGGGATTCAAAACTTGTGTACAGAGATCAGTGAGTATATAAGAATCCATTAGAAAATTTATTAGAAAGATCATCTGGTTTTCTTTTGTATCTGTCAATTATATTTTTATATTTATAAGAAGAACAAAGTTGAATTATATTGGAATAATCTTTATGTATTATTAAGCCTCATTTATAATATATATTATTAATGAAAATAAAATAGTATTAGAGCATAAAGACACAGATCAAAAAAAGTAAATTAGAAAACTCAGAAATAGACACAAATATACACAGGAAATTAGTGTGTGTAAAAGGACCAAGTTAGTGTGGAAAAGACAAAATACTCAAAATATTGTAAGATTCATTTCACAGTATATTATCATCTAAGGTATATACTGTATGCAAAATTTACAAAATATTGTACCCTATAACTAATGTCAGAAAGCAAAGAAAAGATTCTTCCTTTCCCTTCCTTCCTGCCTCCCTTTTTTCCATTTACTTTATTTATTTATTTATTTATTTATTTATTTATTTATTTATTTATTTATTTTTGAGACTGGGTCTCTCTATGTTGCTCAAGCAACTTCTGGCATCAAGTGATCCACCTGCCTCAGCAGCCTCTCAGTTACTTGTTAGTACAGGTATGTACCATCATGCCCAGCAAACCAAGGTTCAATGAAGTAGGTGTTTTGTGTGTATTGCTGAGGATTAATCTCAGGGTTTTGAGCATGCTGAGCTAGTGCTCTACCACTGATATAACCTACATATCCAGCCCTTGAAAATAATTTTTTTTGTGGTATGGGGGTTCCTGGAAACCCTTCTTCCTCTGGGCTACACTTCCAGACTTATTTTTATACTTTTTTTTAAAAAAAAAAAACAGGGTCTGTTAAGCCACCATGGCTGGAAAATAATTTTTAACATTACCACTTATATAAAATAACATATGTTGATGTTGTTATTGTTTTCTATTGATTCTTTCTTAGAGATGGAGAAGCATGAGATTTTCTAGTCAAAATTCCTCTAGGATTAGTGAGTCTCCATAAATGTGTTTGCTATGGCACTTACAGTAGCCAGCATCTCTGCCCAAAGTCATTGCAACTAGCTCCAATAAAAGATGATTCATAGTAAAATAGAAAAATAAAATGGTGCTAGGCTTTATGAGAAATAGAAAATATCAGAATATAAAGTTCTTTGTCCCTGGGTGACCATACACTGTCTTATATCTGATCTGCCATCTTTCGTTTCTGTGGTCTCCAGTTCCTCTTTCTCTTCTTTGCACCTTTTCATGTGCTTAATATACATGTCTCCACATAGAGTATTCAGCCCTACACTGCTTTGCAAATTTCAGTAGAATTCCCTGCCTCTGACTGCATACAGTACTGGGGTGAATTAGTCAGAGTTGCAAGACCTACATCACCCATCCAATCATCTGTGTTCAAGCAATGACTAGCCGTAGGGCAAGCATGAAAGCTAAGCACTGCCAGGTGCTGCCTACATCCCATCCAGGTGCCGTCCAAGAAAGACGTGGATGTTGAAACTCACCATTCAAATGGAAGAAGAGAAGGAACATTGGATTCATGAGAAGCATTTTATATTGGAAAGCCCTCCTCCTCCAAATCATAGTGGATGAGAAGAAACAAAATATTTAAAATAAGTTTTAGGGCTTAACGTCTCAAGTAAGAGGTTCAAGTATGAGTTGCACTGTTCTTCTGGCACTGTGTTACTGTGTCTCTTCCATAGGCAAATTCCCTGATTCATGGCTAGAGGAAAGGGTTGGAGTTGCTTGTTGGTGGCAGTTTTACAATATCAGGCTGGGTCCCAACTTCCCTCTTCTAGGAGTGAAGTCCTCATGCTGGTTAGCTAGCTTATGATGTGGTCACACAGCTGTTAGAATTATACTGTGATCATTGGGTAGCAAAAAGTGAACATGTAAATAAAAAATGCTTCTGTGAGAATCTAGAAGAAATACTAAATCTATTATATACATGCTTACATAAACATTATACATATATTTATATTTAATATATATATTTAGATGCAACAAGAAGACTTTGATCATGACTGATTCTGCTTAGGAATTTATTTCTAAAAACAAAAATAAAAAATCATGTACTTCTTAGGTTTGCAAATTTCTAGGTGTAGTGGTGTATGTCTGTAATTCTAGTATTGGAGAGGCTGAGACAGGAGGATTCGAGTAAAATAAGGGAAGGAAGGTTCAAGACCAATCTCAGCAACATACTGAGATCCTGTTTCAAAACAAAAATGAATAAATGAATGAATATGAATAAATGAATAAATACAAACATACAATAAACAGATCTGAGAGTATAACTTGGAGGTAGAATGCCCCTAGGTTCAATTGCCAGTACCTCAAAATAAATAAAATAATTAATTTTGTGAGTTACTATGCAAATTTACTTCATATATGCTTAAATATTTTGATGTGCTCTCAGTTATATATGCATAGTAGACAGATTTTTCTGATGACTAAATGATATTAGGCTACTTTTATTTTGACAGTTAAGTTCCTTTTTATGATATAGTAAAAATAGAGTTTCTGCTTGTGTTTCAATTAAATTGAGTAGAATAAGGGCCAGCTTTCTCAAGACTGTTGACCTTATCAGCGTCACTCAGAAACCCTGTTGGCTTGAATAGGAATGTGATGCACCTTGTATTGATGTGAACATGTGTTTGAAAATCTAATTTGGACACATAAAAAAATGGGCCTTCAGCCTCTAGTGGGTTTTGTAAATTAACAATGAGATAATTGGAATCAATGTCATATCTGAAAATCTTATTTCTTTGTTTACCTACCAATTATATGAAATTAAATACATATACATGCATCCTGCTAAAATTCAAAGACCCAGCTTCACAGATTATTTGTAAGACTGGTATCTTGTTTTTAATGAGACCATTGATTATTTGATATAGCACATCACTTTAATGATCATTAGAAAGGGAGTTTATTTTTTCTAAACCTTCAGTGAATTCAAATATTTCTTATCTGCTTTGTAGAATGCACGTTCACAATTCCTTTTGTCCAAAATTTATATAATAAATAACAGAAAGATAGAACAGGAGGAAGCATCCAACTAGACACACACAAATAACAGCTAATAGAGAGGACAGTAGAGTAATTTTGTTCAGTGGCTGAGTCATGGGGCAGCAAATAACAGAAGGTAATAGAACATTGATTTAATTTGGTACACTGAAATATTTACATTGTACACTGGTATTATCAACAAGGAGCGAGGGATAGCATGTATTAAATGTTAACATACACAACATATATGGTATCTTTTAACATCATTGTAACAATTCTGTCTTATTTGCATTTTTAATGGAAAAACCAAGATTTAATTATTTAGAAACATTAAGTTACAGAATTAGTAAAAAAAAGATCTGATCCATCATAATTCAATACTCATGCCACTTATATGTCACCCATTTCCTGCAGAAAGTCCGTATCTTACTACCCCAGTGACTGTATAACAAAATTCTGAACTCCTCTCTAGTAAAAAATGTATGCTTAATGCTTCAAAAGTGTATATTGAATCCATTATGATATAATTCTCCAAGACGAAGGTTATTCCTCACACAGTAACAGGAGCTTTAAACTTAATTCTTTGATTTTCTTTGCTGCTTAGCTCATATCATCAATAATAAAGATGCAGTAAGTCAGTGGATGGCCTGCTGTTGGAAAGTAGCCTCTCCCAGAGGACATCACTGTCTGATGCAAGTACATACATGTGTAAAAACATCCCTGATTTATTCTGTGTCAGGCATAGCTTCCCAGGGCATAGTTTTTAATGAAGTTAAAATTAGAACATAGTTGAAAGAGATATGCCAATGTACACATATTATGCTCCTCTCTTCCCCAAATCCTCTTATGCTGGATGGGGTGAGAAGTGTGCTCATTTTGAAGAAGTTATCCCTGCGTTTCTTATCTACATCCCTTGCTCTTCTAGACACACACACAACTGCATTGCACTTATAAAGTACAAAGAAAGACAGCAAGAGGTCCTTTCCTTAGGAACAACACTAATATTCTGCATTATTAGAAGTGAGGTACATACACTCACAGTTAACATAAAGGGCTCATGGGGCAAGTTCAGAAGGACCATGCCAGACCCTCAAACATAATGCTTTCAGAGCACATTCCCCCCAGAAGACCTTGGCATAAAAGCCTTCTGTTTTCTGTGTTCTCTACCCCTTTCTTCTCAGAATGGTCTTTATCATAGATTTTCACAAAGCTATGGGTAATGCTAGTCTTTCCATGAGACATCAGGTAGGTGATAGATAGATAAATAGATAGATAGATAGATAGATAGATGATAGATTTTTTTGTGATACAAGGAATTTGAACCCAGGAGTAATATATCCCTGAGATACATCCCAGCACTATTTTATTGTGTTTATTATTTTATTTTGTTTTATTTATTTTTTTCTTTTGCTGATACTGGGGATGGAACCCAGGGGCTTTTCTAACTCTGGGCTATACTCCCAGACCTATTTTATACTTTATTTAGAAACAGGGTCTCACTAAGTTGCTGAGAGCCTCACTAAGTAGCTGAGGCTGGCTTTGAACCTGTATGATCCTCCTGTCTCAGTCTCCCAAGCGCTGGGATTACAAGTGTGCGCCACCATGCCCGGCTATTATTTTATTTTATTTTGAGGCAATGTCTCACTAATTTGCTGAGGTTGGCCTTGAACCTGTGATCTTCCTGTCTCTGTAGCCCAAGTACTGGTATTAAAGGTATATGCTGCCACACTCAGTTTCTTAAGATATTTTCACAGATTATGGAAAAGAATCATAAAATGAAGAAATGAAAAAATAGTCCAAAGCATACTAGATATCTCCTTTTATTCTAGACTAGTTTTTAGTTTATATTTTAATTGGCATGCAAATTATACACATTTATATAGTAACATTGCATGTTTGATACTTGTATACATTGTGTAATGTTCAAATAAGACTAAACATATCTATCTCTATAAACATTTATCACTTATTTATGGTGAAAACAGTCAAGATCTTTTTTCTAGATTTTTAAAAAATTTATAGTACCTTATTGTGATACAGCACCTATAGTAATCCTGCTGTGTATTAGAACATCAGGTCTTATTTTTCCTGTCTCACTGTAACTCGGTACCCAACCAACCTCTCCTCATCCTTCCTTCTCCTGTATTCTCAAGCCTCTGGTAAACACCATTCTACTGACCAGTTTTATGAAATAAACTCTTTTTTTTTAGATTCCACATATGAGTAAGATGATTCAGTATTTATCTTTCCATGCTAGGCTTATCTCATTTAATATAATGTCCTTCAATTTCATAAATATTGCAAATTACAGTGTTTCATACTTTCTTATGGGTGAATGGCATTCTATTGTGTATAATTATCACATTTTCTTTAGATTTTCATGGGGTTTGAAGCTTAGGCTGTGGCTATAAATAAACATTGAAGTACAGATGCCCTTTGACATACTGATATCATTTCTTTCAGATATATAGCCACTAGTGGGGTTGCTGGATCATATGTTAGTTCTTTTTTTCATTTTAGATGAACACATTGTTCCCCATAGCAGCTGTACTAGTTTCTATCCCCACCAACAGTATTCGAAGGTATCTTTTGTTCTAAACATCCTCTCCTGCACTTGTTACCTTTGGTTGTTCTGATAGGAGCCATTCTTATATTGGTTAGGTGATATCTTGTAGTGCTCTTGATTTGAATGTCCTCGACAATTAGTGATTTTGAATATTTTTCATATACTTGTTGGCTATTCACATATCATGTTTAGATAAATGTTTATTTTAATATTACCTTTTAAAAAATATAATTTGGCTCTCATGTTATGCCAGAGATGTTCTTCATTGAGCCACATTCTGCCTACTTTCCTTGTTGGTTTGTCTTTTTTTAATTAATCTTCTTCTCTTTGGCCCCTTTAATTTTTGTTTTTTCTAGAAACAAAATGCGACACTACCTGGCTTCAGGCACAACCCTTTGGTCCTTTTTTGGGGGCATTGGCCCACTTTTGTACTCATGTTATCCAAGAAGAAAACCTTTTCTTTACTCTTAATTTCAGTGGTTGATGGCTTGTAAAATGAGTTGACAAAAAGACAGGTTAACAGAAGAAAATAAAGGTTATCCTAATGTATTTGGACCTAACAAAAGAAGCCGCTCGCTGGAAAAATGGTTGAAGTTAGAAGTTATGCCTAATTTAGTAGGGAAAAGAAGTGAGAACTATTCTTTGGGGAGGAAATATGGGGTTCTTTTAAAAAAAAATCAAGTGAGTTTTTTGGGTAGAGACAAGATATAAGAAAGTTGGTGATATTGTTCATTTATAGAGCTGTGGTCTTTCCTGACTCGTCATGGCCATAAAATCCCTCTGAAAAGGGAATTCTTGGTAGCTTCACCCTTGTTCTTATTTCTGGGAATAGAGACCACTCTGAAGAGGGAAATAGTGTCAGCCTCATTTATAGAAGTTTCTACTTTTAAGCCGAAATAAGAAAACTCAAAGACAATTTCTTTCTGCAACTGTTGAATCTCAAATATGTTTAGCTTAGCATAGTCTTTATACTAACTCTGGAGCTTCAAGTGAATTCCCACAGTGATCCCTGTAATTGTGATCCCTGTAATTCTGCAACATAATAAGCCTGGCATCTCTGCTCATAGGATTCTTATTGACCTGGAATTTCACAGGGCAATAAAAGGCCTCCATTTAGCAGAGTTCTTATTTCTAGTGTTAACAAGAATAAGAAAACGTGACTGGTTACTGAAACTAAAACATTCATTTTCCTGGGAAGTCACTGAAGGCTTTAGAGTAAAATAGTAACATTCACAAAGCAGTATTTATCTAAGAATAGTAGAAAATTTTAATTAGAAAAAATTCATTGTTGATGATGATTTTAATAGTTATAAAAATAGTTATAATTTATATGTCATATGTCTTCATTTGATCACATCCCCTTTCATATAAAAACAGTATATGCCAGGCAAAGTGCCATACACCTATAATCTCAGTATTTGCAAGGCTGAGGAAAGAAGGTCACACGTTTGAGAACAACCTCAGCAACTTAGTGAGAACTTGTTTCAAAAAAAAAAACAAGAATTAAAATGATTGAGGATATAACTCAGTGGTAGAACACCTCTGAGTTCATTCTACAGTACCTCAAAATAGTTATACTACTGTTGATAATGCAAGTAATTCTAAAGTATTATTGACAGGCACAAAGAACCTTAAATAAATGATTCCTAAATTGTTACAACTTTACTTGATAGATTTTTATCTAGATTTCTTATAAAGATCATGAAATTAGAAAGGCCAAGTGCCATGATAATGGTTACAGAGCTGTGTACCATAGAACTGAGATCCAATCCAGTTCTACATGACTCAAATCTGTGCTAGAAGTGTTGAATTGCGACCTACAGAAAAGTATGCAGCCAGTAGAAATGTGAACACAAATTGAAAAAAAAAAAGTGAAAGAGATCAGTAGCATGACTTGACAGGTTTATGTAATTACTTTGATTGATACTATTTTTAATCAATATAAAGGCTAACTATACCTAAATAGACATTTCTCAAATTTGCTGTTTCTAATTCATTTTTTTCTCCTATTCTGAGATAAACACTGCTTTGCAAATGTTACTGTTTTATGCAAAAGCATTCCATGATTCCCAGGAAAGTCTGATATCTTTTGTTTCTATAAAAGAAACTAAACAAATACTTGGTGTGGCAACATGGGAATAAAGCCAAGAACAAAGGAGGCTGGCTCACTGGTATTTTGACAGAAATTATGAGGGACAGATGAGAAGCTAGTTTATGGGGAAGATAATAATTTCTTTTACCTTAAGCAGATGAGTAGAGTTAATGATACTAAAAGTATCTTGGCATTAAGAGTGTTTGACATTAATACATTAAATTTAGTCAGGTTTGGTGGCACATGCTTATAAATAATCCCAGTACTTGGGGGGAGGGGCTAAAACAGGAGGATAGCAGGTTCGGGGCCAGCCTCAGCAACCTCATGAGACTGTGTTTCAAAATAAAACATAAAAAATAGGACTGGAGGTATAACTTTGAGGCATAATGACCCTGAGTTCAATCTTTAGTACAACACACACACACACACACAAAAAAAAAAACCCAACCCAAACCCATTAAAGATATACTCCATGTGTAAAATATAGACACTGAGATTGATTGGCGTGCATGTGTGTGTGTGTGTGTGTGTGTGTGTGTGTGTGTGTGTGTGTGTATGTTACTGGGGACTAAACCCAAGGGATTTTACCACTGAGATATACCCCCAGCCATATTTTACTTTTTAGAACTTTGAAACAGGGTCTTACTCATTTAAGAGGGCCCATTGTAAGCCCCAGATGCTACTACTAAACTGTGATCCACCTGCCTCAGCCTCCTAAATATGGGGATTATAGAATTACAGGCATGTGCTACCACACCCAACTCATAATTGCATTTTAGCAGCTACATTCTCCCCCTCGAAGAATTTCATGCTAGGTTATTAAGAAGTACATCTATGTATTTAATAGGTAAAGAGTAATTTCAAGGTGACTTATAAGAAAAAACCTTTCCTTGGCCAGGAAAACACACTGGTGGTCTTAAACTGTGTTTGCCAATTACATGGTACATACATAATCAAGTGGAGGAGAAATTTTAAAAGTGCCAGTGTATTCCCTCTCCTGTCCAACAGCTGTGCCTGGCATCAATGTTGGGCTTGTCACCCTAAAGATGATACTCTAGGAAAGAGAATCAACTCTTTGTGTGAGCCTGGAAACAGCCTCAGGCCTTTTGGGTAGGCAATTACAGACTTAAATGTGGAGCAAGAAGGGACGGACACATCTCTTAGCACTTGCAGGACACTGCACTATGACGTTCAGCCAATGTTCTAAAGCCAAGTCTTCAGAGGTTCGGAGTCAGCGACTCTGAACGGCCACTGCAGCCCCCTCTCATCAGAGACATCTGTCTTCTCCACACCAGAGCTTCTCTTGCGGGACTCTGGCTCTTCGCTGTTTTGAATACTCCATCTAAGTAAACAGAGCATGAACTGAACATATTCTTTCTCCCTAGTTATTTGCATTTTAAGCTCTTTATCTCTAGCTATAGATTGAAAGGCTTTGTTTCCAGTTAAAGGAATTTCAAGCAATTGCAACTAGATGGCTGAGATTAGATTTGGTCCTAAGGGGCTACTCTTTGTCCCTAAAAATCCTGGTATTGTCAGTTATACTAGACCCACACATAAATAGGCTTTGTTCTGACAGTATTTTGTAATCCTTGTGAAAATATGTGTGCCTACTGTGGCACGAGTGTCAAATCCTGTAAAATGCTCACTTATTCTTTTATTTTTTTTTTACAAATAGTATTTCTATATATTTCCATTTTTTCATTTTATTCTTTGGAACTTCTAAGGCATCTTTTGGAATCTCTCATATCTTTTGCCTGGTTATACATGGTTTATTCTCGGCCTCATGGATGAATTTTTCAGTATCATCACTAATTATTGCTTTAAGAACTTCAGAGCAAGAGTTCCTTTTTGGTTATTTTTATTATTAATTGTTAACTTTTAGTTCCATTGTTGTGTATCAATTATTTTCTTATGCCTGTTATTTTATATCTAATTTTCTTTTTATTTGTGCCATAAGTTATTGCCTTGTTTTATAAAATATCCAACGTGTCATTGTACATTTGGAGTATTGGCATGCTTATTTTAAAGTGATGATCCTGGCATGGTGGTGAAAACTTGTAATCCTAGTACTTGAGAGGCTGAGACAGGAGGGTCATAGGTTCACAGCCAGCCTCAGCTACTACTTAGTGAGGCCTTCTGAAACTTTTGAGAACCTGTTTCAAAATAAAGACTAAAAAGTAGGGTTGGAGTTTAGCTTGGAGATAGAAAGTTCCTGGGTTAAATTCCCCCCTTCCAAATAAATAAATAAATAAATAAATAAATAAATAAATAAATAAATAAATAGTGTTTGCAGTATTTCATAAATTAATTTTTTTCTAAATTTGTGACACAAGTTAATTTAGCTTTTTTTAGATTTAGAATCTTTCACATATGATTTAATGTGTATTTCAAGGCTCTTGAGTAGTATTTTAAAAACAAGGTTGGCTTCTTTTTTCATCTTAGCTCATTGGTGTGGCTCCCTCCCAATCGAGTGGCTTTGCAGACCCCTTACCAGTTTCTCCAGGAGTCCAGTCATGAATCAGGGCTTTTAAGGGAGTCACACTACTTCCCTAAATTATGACACTTTGGAATAAAGGTTAGGTAAAGGTCAATTGATAAGTGGCAGTTGTGGGTAGAGTCTTCCGTCCTCCCCACATCTGCTTAAAGCAGGGCAGATACTTCCTTTGGTGGAGAAGCTCCATCCTGCCTTTGTTCAAGATGGGAGGAGAACCTCCCCACACAACCAACAGCAAGATAAGTTTACATAAACAGACTTTCCTAAAGTCACCCATATGTTCCATTAATTCCTCTATATTTTTACTGGTAATTTCATTCTTAGCGGTTTAGGTTCCCCCTTGAACTTTTTTCTAGAGCTGCTATGCATGCCAATATTAACTAACAAAAAATTATATTTATTTTCTCTTGCTAGACCTTTGTTAGTTAAATTTACTGGCTTCCAGTAACAAAATATAGGAGGGTAGAAGAAAAGAAGGTTCTCTTCCTTGATTTTCTTTTGTTTTTTGAATGCAGGGGATCAAATCCAGGACATTCTACCTCAGAGCTATACCCCCGAGCTGTTTTTATTTTATTATTAAGAAATAGGGTTTTGCTCAGTTGCTAAGTGTTTCTCTAAGTTGCTGCGGTTGGCATTGAACCTGTGATCTTCCTGTCTCAGTCTCTCAATTACTGGGATTTACAAGCACATGCCACCATACCCCACTCTGACATCTTAATAATGTGTTTGGGGCCTCTTCCCAATTCTGTCTGTAGTGGGCTAACATCTTGATTTGATTAGTGATGAAGAACCTGTTCATCTGTTCTTTCTATCTTCTCCAGGCTCAAATTTAAAAATTATTTTATAGTTCCAGTCAGTGGGTTGCCAGCAATTTTATTCACTCTTAGCTGGCAGGCTTTTGGAAACACTTGGTTCCAAGCCCCCATCTCACTTTTAGTCCCTTTAACAAGTAGTCCCCTTTGATTACTTACTACTTACCATTTCTGTTTTATTTTGTGGTCCAAAATAATTCTAATCTTGCTGTGTGTATGGTGTATTCTTGTAATTCCAATTCTTGGGAGGCTGAGATAAGAGGATCACAGATTGAAAGCATATCTCAGAAACCTAAAGACACTTTCAGTAACTAGATACACCCAGTTTTTAAAATAATTAAAAATAAAAAAGGCCTTGGGTCAAATGCCCTTGGATTCAATACTCAGTACCCAAACAAAAAGACAAAATACTCTTGTATTTGACACACACATATTTTCACTTATTGCTTGATCCAAAATTGTTATATGTTTAACTTTACATTTCATATTTATCTTTCAGGTGTCTCAAATATTTTTCTTTGGAGGCACTGTCTAAAGCATGTAATTATCAATAAATTAAGTGTATGGTTTGCACAAATATGATAGAGTTGACATTTTATGTTAGAATTATATGTGTTTATTTTTAAACTTGGAGAGAAGCCAGGGACATTTTTCTCAATCCTATCCATATTATCTATATCCTTAGGCTTTAAAGTCTAATCTAAGTTTAACCAGCAATTGCAAAAATATTTCATGTTCTAAAACAATTTTCATCTTAAAAGTAGCTCATCTTCCCACCAAATTATTAGAGAATGCACTTTATGCAAATTAAGGTACTGATACCTATATGTCTGTTAAATGACCAGAGATCATCATTTTGTCTAAAGTCTGGGGGTGACCATTTCAATAACAAACATACCACCCAGTATCTCTTTCAGTCAAAGCTATGAAGTCACAAGAGAAACCGGGTCATTACTTGCCTTGAGAGTTCTCCAGTAAGAGTCAAAACATTAATGATGAATAGCAATGTACAAGTATTATTAATATTCCATGATATTTTAACCTGTTGAGTGTCTTCAAATGTTTTGTTAATCTCATTCATGTTCAAGTTTCGAGCAACTTGAGATGCACATCTGTATATCCGTAATGGTGTGAATAATTACATCTCCATCCATTTATCATTAAATAAACCTCACAGGAGACAGAGTGATTGTTTACTTAGGCAGTATAATACTGGGATGGTAGAAAGCTCTAGAACACAGGATTACATTACCAGCCTGGCACTATTTATTAAGCTATGATAACGCTAATGTTCTTCTTTGATGTATAGCATGTGTGACTTCAACTGAACTTGTAGAGAGCCTTAAGGATGTTTCATTGAACTTTTAGCATGGCAGCCAGCCAGAATACATTGAGCTTAAGCCCAGATGACGGGCTGGTAATGAGGTAGTGATTGATGACCACAGCTTCCTTATGAAAACCTGCTTGATATGCTGGGGGGGAAATGCATTGCCAGCGCTTTTCATTTCACTTCCTGGTATGTTAGTTATTTTTACAGTGGGAGAAATTACTTGGGCTTGGGCATATGCATTCTAGGTACCACTTTTAGATTACAATCAAACGGTGCCATAGAATTTTAGAAGTCCAGCCCTTTGGCTATATTTATGTATAATTCAAATCTCAATTTCAAAGGAGTCTTTAAAAATCATTTTAAAAAACTATAACTGTGTTATCCATAACATACTTTTCTATTCTCATTATGCATCTTTTTCATATTATAGACTCAACGACTCTTTATCCCCTCCTACAGTGTTATAAAACTCTTCATACCCAGTAACTCTAAAGACATTTGTCCAAATTGCTAAATATGTTACAAAACTTCTATTCTCAATTCTTATATTTTAGTTGTATGCATATTTTGTCATTTCCTGAATTAAACAGAAATTCATTCCTATATGTGTACATATGAAACTTATTTCACTTAGTCCTAAAGGCATGTTCCTTTAACGCACCTTTTGTCTTTGGTCTATCTCTTTATTGCTTTATGTGTTTGCTCTCTTACCCTTTGTCAACATAAATCATGTCTGGGATTGGTTGCAGAGAGGCCGCTTATGATTAGAAAATGCCACTTGCTGGAATGACCACTTTGGTTGCCTACTGACCTGGGACGAGGTGGAGCAAGGCCCAAGATTGACATTTCACCCTTAATAAATCTTGCTTGTTGAAATGCCACCGACAAATAGGGTTTGCAAAGATTGACAAGAGAAAACAAACTATGCTTCCAGCCTTTGTGATTGTGGCCGGCTGGGCTTTCAATTTTGCCAGTCAGAAGAGAATTTGTTCCCTTGTGTGCCTTGCAGCTGTCACTCCTCTGGGTTTGAAGTGAGCCAACAGAATGCCCCAAACTCCTGATCCCAAGCCCGTCCTTGGGGCGCCTTACACAATGACAGTTTGAAGCATTCGGGAAATCCTGCTGAGGTGTCTGTAATTCACAATTGTCTTGGTCTGAGCAAAATGAGAAGACTATGTGCTATGACTATGTGCTGACTTTGTTGAGATTGTGCCAGCTCCCTCCATTTCTTCAATTATTTAAGTTCTTAGAGGACCTGGAAGGAAACAAATCGAGAGACAACAGGAGTATTAGTGTTCTATTGCGCTTCGGCTTATCTCTTAAACTTTTTGATAACACTTTCTATTGACAGGCTTTGTGAAGGGCAGGAAGTTGTATGACCACTATAATTCTTTACCTTACTCCCCATCAAAAAATAGCAGCAAAATCAGAGTTGTACCAAAGTGGGAGGCTTATCCCTTCCCATTATAGAATGTATCTTTTATTAATAAGTTGCTTACCACTATTACCACCAAACTATGCTTTCTTACTGGAGATAAAGAAACTTGTTATTTACTGGGAAAAGTTTCTAGTAACAAAAACTTGACCTGAAATGAATTATTTACAAGTTTAGAAGAAAGACTTGCTAAGTCAATGCTACAGCTGAGAAATAAGCCAACACTTTCTCCAAAACAGCTTGAAGCTGACAAAACACTAAGCTCTGAGGTCCTGGAGAAGCAGAGGTTCAGGGTCTTGTTAGCTTTGAGCTACAGGAGAGACAACACTGGCAGGATGCTCAGAGGAAGAACTATCCCCCAAGAGGGGTCGGAAGGAGGGCTAGAAATAGCATGGCTGAAAAGTCATAGAGAAATTGAGCAATGCAAAATTAGGCACTAGGAGACGTGAGGCCTAAAAACTATTTAATAAAATTTAGGAAGCAAGAAGCAAAACAAAGTAAATGGTTCAGGAGAAAAAGTGGAAAATTAAAAAAAAAGCATGCATGGACAACTTTAGAAAGGAATAGTTAGCTGGATCATATGGTGGATCTATTCCCACCTTTCTTAGGAATCTGGGTATCTTTCCAAAGGAGTTGAATTCAGAGAACTACAGCAACATATGCATACCTATGTTCATAGCAGCACAATTTGTAATAGCCAAAATATGGAACCAACCCAGATCACCATCAACAGATGAATGGATAGCAAAACTGTGGGAAATACACACAATGGAATTCTATTCAGCCATAAAGAAGAACAATATTATATCATTTACAAGAAGATGGAAAGCCCTGGAGAACATTATGTTAAGTGAGATCAGCCAAGCACAGAAGAAGAAGATACATATGTTTCCTCTAATATGCCCAAACTAGGAAACACAAAGAATACCAGAGGGACTCCAGATATTGAAGGGGAAATACTAGCTAAGTTTGGATGGTAAGATAGGAGAGGAGGAAGGCCGGTCTTGATTAATAAGGGTCTATACCTGAACATGTGTAAAATTATGAATAAGACATGGTTAACCTGGACAACCATTGGTGGGGGGGGAGGGAAAATGGGGGCGGGGGGGAGAGGGCACCAAATATAGTGTAAATGTATACTATTTATGTTCAATAAAAAATTGTTATAATAAAAAAAAGAAAGGAATATTTAAAATGTCAAATGTAAGAGTATTACAAGATGGGCGTGGTGATGCATGCTTGTAATCCCAGCATTCGGGAGGCTGAGACCGGAGGATCTCGATTTGCGGACAGCCTCAGCTACTTAGTGAGGCCCTCTGCAACTCATTGAGACCCGGTAACAAAATAAAGAATAAAAATAGGGCACGGGCTGTAGCTCGGAGGTCGAATGCCCCTGGGTTCCACCCCAGACCAGCAAAAAAAAAAAAAAAAAAAAAAAGAGTATTACATTTGTATGGCATCAATTTGGTGCTTTCTATCATATCTGTGTTATTTTATTCAATTTCACATTGCTAGAGTAAAGATTGTGTGACCCTCATTGTATAGGTGAGGGATAAAATCTAAATAATTTGCATAGACCACAATGTTATCTAATTCTTAATTTCTAAAATTCAATTATAGAACTTGCTGAGTATATTAATAAAGGAGAGCAATTTCAAACATTATAAATGCCTTTTTATCTTTAAGGGAGGTGGGGCATTTGTTTTAAATAGGGTTGCCAGAAATGGCCCTTCTGAAGATCATTTGAGCAATTGAATTATGCTGGGGTGTCAGTATGTTGAATTTACTCAGACTGATAAAATATGAGTGTACCTCTAACTAAGGAGGCAGAATGGGGTGATAGTGTGGAGGGAGGCTATACCAAAAGAATTAACACCTCTATGAGCCCCTTCATGATGACCAGTGCCCCTAAGTGTGCCCTCTCCCTTACCCCTGGGTGAGACAGCTCGGAGGCATGTGCACTACTTTGGTTCCAAAGATTCTTAGCAAGACCTTTGGACATGCCTGTTATGGTCAGATATAGAGGGACCCCTGAGGAGCTCAGGTTGATATAGTTAAGTCATAAAAGTTATAAGTCCACTGTAATGGTTTTATCTGAGTGATAGTCTGGGCCAGTAAGGTGTGGCTAGAGAGAGTATGTCTTGAGGGTTATATATGGTTCCTTCCTCCCTTGCTAGCATTCCCTCCTTGCTTCCACACTCCATCACCTGAGAGCAAAGCCTTGTGTTTTCTTCTTTCTCTACTCCTCAACATCTTTCTGTGAGTTGCCATGCCCTGAGAACCATGGTCCCCAGTCTCACATGGACTGACCCCCTAAATGCTAAGAAAACCAGAAGCAAATAAATCTTCCTTTCTCTAAGTTATGTAGTCAGTTCGTGGAGTATAGCAGTAAGAATGCTGGTGAAGACAGTGCCCTTTTACTTCCTTTCTTCTCTTCCTTGTCTCTCCTCTTCACTCCCCAACAATGTTCCCTGTGATTATCTCCCAAAGAAATACTGCACTTCATTCCTTGTCTCCGGTGCTGCTTCTGGGAGAACCCAAGCCAAGACAGTGGCAGCAAGGTAAGTGGCAGTAAAGAGTCATACTCATGTCATTCAGAGGTGGCACTGACAGGACTGACTCACAGATTAGACATGGTGAGAGGAAGACACAAAATCAAAGAAACAAATGACTTGCTGTTCTTAAAGATAACTAATAAAAGGAACTGTGATAATCTACCTCGCATGTTTACCAGTTGTCAGGCACTCTTCTAAGCCTAGCTAGTGTTAAGTCACGGGAGTC